>NW_027186473.1:10074335-10460746 GCF_028583685.1 Petaurus breviceps papuanus
TAATTCTTTCTTCTTACATTCAATGACCTAAATTTTCATTCCTCCCCACATACCATTAACACATTTCTCTTTATAAAGGAAAAACACCCACTGACTTAAGTAATGGTCTTCACAGACAAATCTAAGCCAAGGACTACTGCACAAGGGTCCAAGACATTATATTTAAATAAAATGTCCATATTCCACTAACTTTAATGCTTCTGTTCCAACCCATAAACATCACTTCCTATTCCCTCCTCGCCAGCCTCTCACTATTACCCCTATAAGGAAGACCCCAGGTGGAAGGCATACACTTTGTCAGACACAGGGAAAGGGGCTGCATTCAGAGGGCTTCTGGGTCTCAGCTTCCACACTGGAAATGATACATTAGCCTACAGCCACATTATCAGAGTCCTACCAGAGCAGCTGTACAGGGGAGTCAGGTGATTCTGAAAGAGTGTTTATGCTCCGTTAAGTCCTCCACACCAAGAGGAAGGATCAGGAAGGGAAACTGAAGGGGATATGGGTTGTATTACCTGATCACTTGGCTGTAGCCAGCTGGTCAGGAAACCAGAGCCTGGTAGATCTTGTTATGTACAAGGTTTTGCTCTGGGGCAGTTCAAAGAGGATATTACTAGAGCAGAAGTGAAATGAGACCAGGAGTTTGCATAGAATATCTAGTCTTGCTTAACCCACCAGGCGCTGGGATGCCTTCTATGCTCACTCCATTTAGGTTAGGAAATCCCATCTACCTCTCAGGTCCCAGTTCAAATGTCACTTTCTCCATAAAATCTGACCTAATTATACCCATATCTGTCCAGCACTGGAAATGATATTTGTTTCCTTGTACTTTGCATAACAACTTGGTTGTATTTGCTTTGTAGAATTATCTTTTTCTATTTGGTATTATACCTATCCCTATATGTGTCCTTACCTTCAGTAATTTTACAATCTAGAAAGAGAAATATGTTTTATTTAATCTTTGTTTTTTTCCTTAGTATCTCACATAGTGCTTTACATAAAATTTGATCTTTAATAAATATTTGTGAAATTTGAATTTAATTATGCAAAGAATTCAGTATTAACCTAAGATTTTTATCCATATGATTTAGGAAAAAGGTAAATTTGCCTGCATAGATTTATCTGGAGTGGCCATCAAAATAAATGTAATTTCATCATTGAATTGTGTAATTGCTCCTCAGCCATTGGAAGCTATGTAGGTGGGGGAGATCCCATAAGTACAGCTACAGGAACACAGGAGAAACTAGCCCAGATATAGTAGCTAATATCTATTTTAAGGCATCTATTATCTTAAAATAATGGATAAAAGTTGTCCTTCTTACACCTCCAACTTCCCATTTTCTATAACCACTATTGAAAAATCAAGCAACGAAAACAAAACCCTGGATTCCATGTGGGAGGATAAAGTAGGGCACTGAACGAAAATAATACTTACATTGACCAATCCAAAGTAGTGTTCATTGATTGGAAACTGCTCTGGACCAATGTCTTTTTCCAGAGCAGAGGCATTGGTGCCCTGGAGAAAGAAAAGTAGTATGTTCAGTTTAATACAAATTAGAAAAGATGAAAAAACAAAACTTGAAAAAGTCACCTTCCAAAAGAAACATTTTCTTTGGTCAGAGATCTACAGTCTAGTTTGTAGAAAAAGAGGACAGCAAAAAGAATTCCAAGTAGTAGGACTTGGCCAGCCCACAAGGTAGAGAAATAACAGGCAGGAACGGTATTGTCTTCATTTCATTGTCTCTCATGCTGGTCAATAAGGTGTCAAAAATGGGAAGAATAAAAATTTAATATCCCTCACATCCAGCCACCCTTCTTTAGTCTTGGCAATATGCTTCTCTTTTACTGAAATCTTTTGTTCTCATCTTCCATTATGTCCTAAAAGAACTCTAGGAAAGAAGATGTATGAAACAATAAAATGGAAAAATAATGACCATAAAATTCCTTTGGAATAAAATGCTGGATTTATATGGGAGTGAAAATCTATCATCCAGAATGGAATATGGGCTGCACCACCAATTTCAACTTTCATAAAGAAAAAAACCTCACATAAAAAAAATGAAGGCAAGTTATGAAAGTTAAAAGAGCAAATTCATTTTCTTCATTTGATCCTCAAAACAACCCTGAGAAGTAAAGCTATTATTATCCCCATCTTACAGTTGAGTAAACTGAAACAGAGAGAGATTAAGTGACTTGTGCAGGGTCACATAGCTCATACATTTCTGGGTTGGATTTGAGCATGGGTGTTCTGGAGTCTAGGCCCCATGCTCTGTTTGACGTGCCACCTCTCACTGGATCAAATAGGGTAATACTTGTAATAGCACTTAGTATAATTTCTGACACATAACAAGAACTTAAGAAGTGCTTTTTCCCTTCCCCCATGTAGAATCTTGACCTTCCCAATGGCAACTACTTGATGAGCCAACTAAAACAGTCCTACACTTGTATACAAGAAACAATTATTTCTGCTCCCTGACCTTGGTAAAGCATCTTCAACAATGAATCTATTGGCACCAAGGAGAGGTGAACTAAAGTTTATACAACAATGTGAACTTAACAAGGTCAGGAAGAATGGAATCCAAATCAAGTAAATGACCAAGTTTTCTTTGTACGCAACTGGCCAGTGACAAAGAAAGACTCAGGAACTCATCCAAGGATATCCCTCCCTTAAGACACTATCCTCAGGACAGCCTTCCTTCCTTCCTTCTGACTTTCATACTTTAAAAGGCTTGGTTCTTTTAAGCCTTCAGAGATCTATGATACTGATATTTTTTAAGGCAAAAATTCTATCTTTTTAAGAACTGTTTCTGAAAGATAACAAACACATGGGACTTCACACAGACCTGTAAGGGGATATAGAATAAAAGCCTTTTTTTAGGTCTGTTGTTCATTATTATATTTGTTTCTACTTTGTTCATCATTAAAGTTCTTTGAGAGACTGTACTCATTCTGTAAGCACCTTTGTTTTGGTTGTTGGTTAAGTTTACAATAAAAAATCTGTTTAATTTCATTTAAGCTTGTAGCTCTTACTGCACACAATTAGCATTTCCTGCCAATAGAGTGAAATAGCTTCTGAAAAGCTGAATGAATGGAGTGAAAATAGGCACAACTGCTATCAAAGGCTGAAATGCAAAAACAACCCACTGTAAAGCAAGGAGCAAGTTGAAGGGATGGAATTTTCTGCCCTCCTCTAAATTGCCTTTTCCTCCCCACTAAATTTATATACTTTATCCACTATTTCAGTAATCCCTTTTCTTTACCTGTCATTTAGGAATGAAATACAATACAATACTGCTTAAATACATTTTGTTTCTAGTGATAAATGAGCCTATAGACTATCAGTTCCTCTTCTTAAGACAGATATTTACAAAAGACAGAGAGAAATTCATGTCCCCTAGAACCAGGATTCTTAACCCTCTTTATGTCTTGGACACCTCTGGCAGTTTGAGGATATCAATATCTATAGACCTCTTTTCAGAATGTTTTAAAATACATAAAATAAAAGATTACAAAAGGAAACTAATTACATCAAAATACAGTTGTCAAAATATTTTTTAAAAACATACAGGTATGTGAGATGAGAAGGAAGAAGAGAATTTAGAATAAAAATGTTTCAAAAATGAATGTCAAAGGGGCAACAAGGTGACACAGTGGATACATCAATGGCCCTAGAGTCAGGAGGACCTGAGTTCAAATCTGACCTCAGATACTTATTAGCTGGGTGACAATGGGCAAGTCACTTATCCCTCATTGCCTCAAAAAAAAAAAAAAAGAATGTTAAAAATTATTTTTACACGTAATTGGGAAAAAAATATTTTTCATAGTTGTTTTTCTTAAATACAAGTGCATGGACCTCAGATTAAGAATCCCTGTCCTCAAAGATCAAAATGAGTGCTCACTCACCATGATTTTAATCTTATAACTCCATTTCAGCTTGATACAATGAAGAGAAGACCTTGGAGACTGGAAGATCTAGCTTCAAGCTCTGCTTCTAGCCTTTCACCTCCACAAACCACTTAACATCCCAAGCAACATTCTAAGCCTCTAAACTGCTGATGATCTGCTCTGGTCAGCATCCATAATGGCATGAAATCACAGGTTAAAAAATAAAAACTTCAAATAAAAAAAAAAATTCATCAAGCACCTACCAGGTTCAAGGTCCTCTAGTGTTTTAGAAATGCAAAGACAAAAAGGTCTATCACCCAATAAAAAAAAGTCTCCCCCCGACCCATGCTTTTGAATCTCCAGCTTCCCTCTCAGCTCATCTATTAGACTCCTCCTGTAAGAGGACTTTCCTAATGACGCCAGTTATTAGTACCTCCCCTTCCAGAAATTATTTTGAATTTACTTTTTATATACTTTGTAATTGCTTATCTGAGTACATGTTGCATTCCCCTGGTAGAACAGAAGCTTCTGGAAGTCAGGGACTATTTGATTTTTTTCCCCTTGATATCCCCAGGGACCTGAATAAAACAGATATCTAGTAAGTGTTGGTTAAATAGAATTACTGCCCAGGTATGGGTTCCACTTTGTGATTCTGAATCTGTTTTTGCAGGATACACATGACTAACATAAAATCATTATGCTTAGAGTTCACAACATGTTTCTCCCTGAGACAGAAATGTTCTCAACCCCAGAAATGTAAAAACAAACAAAAAAATCCAAACTCCATCCAAAAAATTATCTTCCTAAGATTAGTTACCCTCTTGTTTAATCACCTAAGAAACATGTTATTTTCAAATTCCTGGTCCTAATAAAAAAATGGATTGTGCATAGTTCTTTCTGAAAAGAATGATCTTGAGCCCAACCACCATGAACAACACTTGTATTTGTGGTAAAGTAACATTCTCACACAAGAATCAGGGCAATGAAATGGTTTGACAGTGAAATGGGCTGTACTTCTCATCCTTTAGCTTCTGAGTTTATCATTCCAATGACACTACAGTAGTCTTCCATGACTCCAACACCTGAATTCTATCCACTGTGCCACCTCGCTGCCCCTTTGGGGGAACAGATAACACTGGGTCAGAGACTATGCAGAGTTTAGTGACTCCAGGGACAGAGTCACAAACCCTCCTGATGGGTTGCTGTCTCAAGCCTCTCCCCACTCCAATCCTTCTTCCTCATAGCCACCAGTGATGTTCTGAAAACACAAATCTGGACTATGTCAAGCACCTACTCAAACCCCAGTGACTTCCTATTTCTTTAAGAATTTATAAATACAAACGCTTCTGTCTGGCATTTAAAGCTCTGTGGATCTTGACCCCTTCTCTTTCTACTCTTCTTCCACATTCCTCTCCTCCATAATTTAGATCTGTGAGTTACTTGCTATTCCTCACACATAACACTCCATCACCTATCTACCTGTCTATGCACTAGCTGCCCCCCATGCCTGGAATGTGTCCCCCTCTCTACCTCTTGAAATGCTTGGTTCCCTTCAAGACTCCACTCCAATGCCTCCTTCTAGAGAAAGGTCTTTCCCAGCACCCTCAGCTGCTGGTGTCTTCCCCTCTAAAGCAATTTTCCACATACTCTGTGTGTATCTTGCATATACTTTTTAACATAGATGTTACCTCCCCCATTAAAATGTAAGTTCCTGAGGGCTGGGACTATTTTTTGCTTTTGATTTCTCTACCATTCCCCCCCCCCCATGCATGGATAGAGCAAGAAGGCTTAAAGGGATTTGAAAGCTGTACTTCAAATATTTAAGGAATCAGAAAAAGAACTGGACATTCTGCTTAGCTTTAAAGGGCAGAACCAACAGTAATGGAGAGAAGTTGCAGAGAGGCAGATTTAGGCTTGTTTACAAGAAAAACATCCTAATAGTTAAGAGTTATTCACAAGTTGAATGACCTGCCACAGGAGATGGTGGATTCCCCCTTCCTGGAGGTCTTCAAACAATGGCTAGATGACCCATTTGTTGAAGTAATACAGGTTTCAAAACCCCACAGAGAGATTGATTACTCAACACAGTATGCCTTTGTGAAGGGACAAATAGGAGCCAGAGCTTGGGAAAAGTCCTTCTTTTTCCTTTCTGCACTGAGAAAAGACAAAAGTGATTCCAAGCCCTTTGGGGAGAGTTGGGAGCAGAGTGGGGGATGGGGGGCAAAGGCAAGAACCAGAGAAAAAGAGAACAGATTTGGGGGAAATGGACATGTTGGGGGACTAGATGTCTTACCAAAGTTTGTTCTCTACAGGATCCTCCCCCAATTGCATCTGAAACTACTTGTGTCTTCTCTCAACGTGGAAAGATGATAAACTCTTCTTTCCAACTCTCCTTCCAACTCCACCCCTTGCACAGGCATGCAGTGTGGGGTAATCCTTCTGTCCACTAATGCAGTCTTACCTCAACAGCAGCTCACAAAACCCAGGTTACATCCCCTACTCTCCTTTAGATAGGAAACTAAGTGTCTTCTTCCACCTGAATTTAAACACTCCATTTGGACAGATAGAACCTACATGGCCAGCACATGGCTTACATGGAGAATGTTTGTCAGGGGATTCTGGTTTTACACATATGGATAGGATTAGGCAGCCTCAAGTCTCCTCCAACTCTAAATTTGCAGATGAGCTTGGCAACCTAATGGTTAAATAAGGCACTACTAGCCTAGGGGAATAGGAAAGGCAGCTCCCTGAGGATAGGTTTGGGAACACAATTTACTTCATAGTAATTCTGACAAAGGCAATTAGACAAGAAGGACAAACTCACAAATGAATAAAAACAAGAAAAAGCAATAATTAAGTGCTTACTATGTGCCAGGCACTTACACTGAGTTGTTCAGTTGTGTCCAATTCTTTGCAAGCCTATTTTGTGGTTTTCTTGGCAAAGATACTGGAGTGGTTTGCCATTTCCTTCTCCAGCTCATTTCACAGATAAGGAAACTGATCACACAACTAGTAAGTGTCTAAGGCCATATTTGCTCTCATGAAGATGAGTGTTCCTGACTCCAGGACTGGGATTGTATCCATTGAACCATCGAGCTGCCCTTCTATGTTAGGTACGCAATATACAAACCAAAAAGAGAGTTCCTACCCCAAAGAGAAAAATAAGACACACAGAGGGGCAGAGGTATGGGAATGAGTGGGAGGAGAAGGGAAGAAATCAAGAAAGGCTTCAGGTAGAAGGTGGTGCTGGAGCTGTGACCAGGAAATGCAAGAGAGGAAGAAGTAAGAAGAGAGTAAATTTCACCCACTGAAGACAAAAGTACAAAGAGATGGGAGATGGAGCATCTGTTTAGAATGACAAATAGTCCAATATGACTATCCAGTGTGTAAAGGAAAATAATAGGTATAAGAAGACTGAACAGATAAGAAGGACCAGGATGTGAGGAGTTTTAAATGCCAAACAGAGGAGTTTGTATTTGATTCCAGATATAATAGGAACCATTGGATCTTATTGTTAGGGAGCGTTGAGGTAGACATGGTCAGGCCTGTCTGAGTTAGGAAAATCACTTTGCTGCTCATGCGGAGAATGGATTGGAGAAAGGAGACTCCTGAAGTAGGGAGAGCAAATAAACATCCACCAAAATGGCCCAGGTGAAAGGCAATACAGGCCTTAGCTAGGGTCATGGCGACATAAATGGAGAGGAAAAGCTAGAACTGAGGGATATTATGGAGAGAGATGACAAGATTTGAAGAATGACTCCTAGATATGTGGGATCAATAAGAATAAGATGACAAGGAGGTTTTGAAAATAGGTGACGAGGAGGAGGAGTGCCCCCAACAGCAAGAGAGGGATCAAGAGAGTTCAAGAAAGGGATAGGCTTAGAAGGAAAGACAGTGAGTTCTGTTCTGAATATACTGAGTTTGAGATGATCATGGAAGCTCCAGTTTGGAGTGTCCAACAGTCAATGGGACTGGTGCTCAGAAGAGAGGATGTATGTGTATGTGAGTGTAATGCACTCCCCCCCCCCCCCTATATATATAGAGAGAGACAGAATGTGCGTGTCTCACAGAGCAATTGATTGAAACATCCCTTCCAGGAAGGGTAGTGTTAATCTGATTATTGTTCAAAGAACAAGAAATGTGGGGGAGGGGGTAGTGACATGTGAGTAGTAGCATGGCAGGAAGATGATCAGAGTACAACGTGATGGGTCTGTAGCAGAATGGATGGAGTGAAGTCTCACCAATCAAGAGTTTGGTAGAAATTTCCTAGTGTAAGAGCTGGAAGACTTGGTCAGTAGATGGACCTACGACATCAAGGACGCTTTCACCTTAGGGAGTTGAGAAGAGGAAACATGAATGAAGAAGATGGAAGAGTGGTTAAAGAAAGAGAACAGGAAACTGTGTTGTTCTGAAGCCACAGGAAGAATACCCACCCAAGAGGAAGGTGATCACTAACAATGTCAAAAGGAAAGCCATAAAGAACAAGGCACAGAAGACTTTCAAGAGAACATTTCCAGTACAGTGTAGGGGCTGAAAACTACTTTTCAAGGAGCTAAAGAAAGGATTTGTGGTAAGAAAATGGAGACATTAACTGATGAAATACAATGGAAAATTATAATAAAATTTAATAATAGAACTGCCTCTTTTTAGTAGCCCCAGCACTTAGCATAATGCCTGGATTATAATAAGCACTTAATAAATGTTTACTGACAGGCTGAATTTAAAAAGAAAAGTACAGATATATTTTAAATATGAAAGAATTCAGAATAATGCCAAGTGAAAAAAGCAGAGCCAGAATATCGGGATACATATTAGTTATAATTATATTTTTGTTTTGGGTTGGACCTATGATTTCATGAAATCATATAGGGAACTCCCAGTAAAGAAACTCCCTCTACTGATACAAACTATGTTTGCTCTCAAACTTTTCATTTTGAGAGTCCTTGCCCAAGATCACTCAGTTATGATTACATAATTTTTTGCAATCCACAAATTTAAGGTTGACAAAATTTTATGTCCACAATGTAGACAACATGGACAATATGGGGCAGAGGGGAAAGGAATAACTGTTAAATTATTATAGATATATACAAATCTTTTGAAGCTTAATTAATTATACATGAGGTTTAGTTGACTTTTCATTATATAAAAGTTAATCTCACACACACAAAAAAACTTGTTATTATATAAAAGTTAGTTTCACACAAAAAAATTACTTTAAAAAAATTAAGGTATTTACCTCCTCTTATCCTACTTGTTTGAAACTCTTGATTCAGGAATTTTCTAAGGAAAGAGAACCCAAAGTAGCTTATATATTTGAATAAAAAAGGATTCAAAGAAAAACCACACTGCAAATAGATCCGTTTAAAACCCCAGAAAATCTATGTGTTGTGTCCCCTTTCAGAAAAATAGAGACAAAGAGCCAACTAATTTAGGACCAATCCATCCCAGGAATTATTAAGGGAAATGAGGATTCTACTATTTATTTAATTTTTTCAATTTAAAAAATGTTTTCTCTTCCTTCTACCTCTCCCCTCTATTAGGGGAAGAAAAAACAACACACCTTGTAACAAATATGCATAGTTAAACAAAATGAATTTCCTCGTCGGTCTCTATTACTTTTCAAAAAAATATTGAGGAATGAAAAGAATGGAGCTGAGGGGAGAAAAGTCTCAACCATGTAACCACAGCCATAAGTAGGCCAAGGCAACTAGACTTAACTCCAACAATGAAAGTACTGTTCCAGGAAGTATTTCCCTTCCACTACATATCTCCCAACATACATTTATCCCAGGTTACCTTCTCTAACCCCACTCACCCCCTTGCCCTACATGCACAAAAGCTTTGCATATAACTTCGAAACTAACTGAAGAAATAGATAGTTATTAGAATAAGAGCATGTATGGTAAGCCCATGTCTAATCCAATTTGGGATGATCTTTTTAGTTGAGAGTTTGAGTAATTCCAAAGTGATAATGGGATAATGTACAAAAAGCTGGGCAAATGGTAAGGACATTTTGCTGAACAGAACCAGTTTGGCTGATGGCTTTATTGGTTGAAATATGTAAACACAATATTCAAAATAATATTAGCTCACTCACAACTAACCATCCACCACACTGAGTAACACCGGTTCTCACTCTTATTGTAAATAACTATGGAGATAAAACAATGAGTGGTGTGTAAATTTTCACAGGATATTAGTCACTTTGAAAGAAATAGAATCAAAAAGGTTATAAGTAACGTTTGTTGAGTCATTTTCCACTCGTGTATGACTCTGACTTGATCCTATTTGGGGTTTTCTTGGCAGAGATATTGGAGTGGTCTGCCATTTCCTTCTCCAGCTCATTTTACAGATGGAGAAACTGAGGCAAACAGGGTTACGTGACTTGCCCAGGGTCACACAGCTAGTAAATGTCGGACACTGGATTTGAACTTAGGAAACTCACATTTTCCTGACTACAGGGCTGGTGCTTGTAGGCAGTACAAGGAAAAGAATGTCAGTATCATTTATTTTAATCATGTTAGAGGCTAGAATCCAGGAAAATGTTAAAATGATATCATGTACCAAAATAATTTGATTATAGAATTATCCTCAGAATAAAGATCTGACTGGAATAATTTTTAAATTCTTTTTAACTTTATTCATCAGTACTTATTAAGAAAGCAAATTAGAACACAGGACTGTATCTATATGCAATATCATTTCAATGATATAAACCAAAGGATACACTTGAAATGTTATTAATTCCTGGTAACAGTACCATGTCTAACAGAAGAAAATTTTTAAAAAACCAACATGTAGGATATTAAGTGTTTTAACACTATGTTCTATGGTATTCTTTTTCCTAACTATACTTATCTGACAAAGTCATCACTGAATGATAGCAATAAATAGGATAAAAGGGAACTGGGTTCTATTATCACTTTGCCTTAGCTTTAAAAAAAAAACTTTTAAAAAGCACTTTTTAAAGTAGCCTGTCATAAGACAGAATATTAAATTTGTGGCTGGTAAGACCTCGGTTCAAATCCCATTCTGACATTTATTTGTGTATGACCCAAGTGCCTTAAACACCACCCTAGGATTTATCTTCTAAGTCACAGATGGGTTTCAATCCCCACATTGACACAATCATAGATCCTTCATGCATTCAGTATAAAGCATCTTCATATCTCACTATTAATTTTATCTCCACAATATGCTTGTAACACAAGTAGAGGCAGGCAATATTTATTCTTGTTCTATAGATGAAGAACCTGAAACCCAGAGATAGTAAGTCATTTGCTTAAAGTAACACTGTCAATTAGTGAGAAAAGCCAGGAGTCCCAGCTCATTACTCTTTGTTTGTCCTACATCCTAGTCCTTCCAGGCTATAACACGGAAGCAATTCATATAAATGCAGGCTAGTGGTTCTTTGACCCTCTACCATAATATTTCCAAATCTTAATTATTTGTGGATAAGAACAATAGCAAATGCTGGGGAAATTCACTGACCTGACTTCTTGTTAATGGTCTGTTTCATGCACCTGAGCTACAAAATCTCCTGCCAAAGAAAGATGGCCCCTGGACATGAGATACAGTAGAATAACCTGAGATCAGGATGGAACATGGAGAAAAAAGAACTCAAGTACGCTTAGGGGCTTTGGTCAGCAAACCTAACTAGAGTCAGAGACTGAGCTCAGAAAATACATTCCTTGCAGGCACAGGTAAAAAAAAAAAAGTCATTAGAAACAGCAATTAGCTTAAAAGTGGAAGCGCAAAAAGTGTGCTTACCACTTTTCTCTTTTCCAGCACATTCTCTATTTGTTCTTTAGCAATAACCCTATAAACCTTAGTTAGATTTTACTGATTTCCTTCAAAGTTAAATTAATTGTGTTTATTTTACTCGTGGAAAATGAAAAACCTAAAATTGCTTGGGCAGCGGTCACAGGAAACAGGATAACAGGGCAAATCTCAGACCTTTCCCTGACTCCAGAAATGACAAAACTCAACTGTCTTTTGCCCAATTCCCTCTTCCTCCAACCTAACTCACTCCTGCAGTGATTGTATCTAAATTATTTTGATGAATGAAGAAAGGATCATAGATGTTGACCTACCAGGGACCCTAACAGTTACTTGCTAAACCAAAGCCCTTTCATTTACAGATGAGTACATTAAGGACTGTAGAGATGAATCAATTCACCCAAGGTCACACAGGTTGTTTAACACATTTAACGAATGGCAGGATTCGAACCAGCTCCTAGGATTCCAAATCTAGCCTTCTTCTATTGCACCATGCAGCCTCTCTCTAGGTCAGAGATTCCATAAATAGTCTATCACTGGAGAGATTTTTCATCTTAAATAACCCAAGTCAATTACTCTTGCCCCAAACCCCACAAAGTAGATGACCAGAGAAGTGAAAGTCTTTCTCTCCCCACCCCACCCCGCAAGTATTTCTCTATTTTCCTTAAGGTAAACAGCTAAAGATTTTAATGCAATTGAATCTGACCTATGTACTTTTCTGGCTAGGATCACTTAACCACCTTCACCAAAACACTGATTTCTAAACTAAGCAAATGAATAAACATGTTGGGTGACATGATGTACCTTTCATTACCAGAAAAAGGAGAGGTGTATTATATCTTGAAGGGTCATTAGAAGATTTTTGCCAAACACATTCACAATTACATTTTTCATCTATATTTCTGTCTGAATTCGGAGACTGATTTTCCTTTTCTACAATTCTTCTTTAAAAGTACTCTCGGGGCGGCCAGGTAGCACAGTGAGTAAGAGCACCAGCCCCAATGTTGGGATGACCTGGGGATCGAATCCAGGCTCAGACACTTAGCATCCACCCAGAAACACCTGGCCATGTAACCTTGAGCAAGTTACTTAACCCCAATTGCTTAGGGGCAGCCAGGTGACTCAGTGAGTAAGAGCACCGGCCCGGTGTCAACAGTCATTAAAAATCCTTGCAAATCCAATATCACCTTCTCAAATTACTGTTTTCAAACCACTATCCATGGGGGCAATTAGGAGGCACAGTAAATATAGCACTGGCCCTGGAGTCAGGAAGACCTGAGTTCAAATCCGAACTCAGACACTTGACACACTTACAAGCTATGTGACCTTAAGCAAGTCACTTAACCCCAATTGCCTTGCCTTCCCCCCTCTAAAAAATATATATATATATATATACAAACCACTATCCTTCAAAATTCAACACTGCCTTCAAAAACTAAACCCACATAAATTAGTCATTTTTAAGACACAAGACCCTAACTGTCCACCAACATCCCAGATGTGGGGCTAGGAAAGTGCTTTTGGGTAGAAGCAAGGTTCATTGCCAATTTACCGGGAAAAGGCAGTGGATGGTCTGTCACTCAATTGGAACACCTGGCTTTTGATGCTTTGAATAATTATTTAGGACCTTCAGAAGTAACTGAGGTAATCAGATGTAGATAAAGCCATCTTTCTGTTCCCCATGGCTATGGAAGACTGAGCTCTTATTCCATTATCATAGGATCATAGATGTATAGATGGAAAAAACCTTAAAAGTCATCAGGTCCAACCCTGTCACTTTACAAATGTAAGATCTTCAACTGATCTATAGATGGATAGGCCAAGATCTGAGAAACTGGATGAGAATAAAGTCTTTCTGTTGTTCAGTAATTTCAATCACGTCCAACTCTTCATGACCCCATTTGGGGTTTTCTTGGCACAGATACTCTATTGGCTAGTCTTTTCCTTTTTCAGCTCATTTTAGATGAGAAAACTGAGGCAAACAGGGTGAAATAATTTGCCGGGGGTCACAAAGATACTAAGTGTCTAAGGCCACGTTTGAAGTCAGGTTTTCCTGACTCCAGGCCCAAAGCTCTATCCACTGCACCACCTGTGGATTTTATTTTATGCATTTAAACATTTAAAAACATTATTCTGAGAAGAGGCCCATAGGCTTCACCAGACTGCCAAATGTCCATGACACACCAAAAGCAAAAAAGTAAAAACAAAACAAAAGCCCAATCTAGTTCAACCCTCTCATTATAGACGAGGGATAACCGAGACTGCCACCTATATATCTATTTCCCCCTTTCTTTTCTGATTGCTTAAAACAGCACAGCTGCCTTCTAGAAAAGCTGAAGAAATTGATTAAGGTATATGATGCTTTATCATTCCATTCTCATTATGAAACCTGAGGTTCATGTTGGAAGAAGTGGAGCTAGGAAAGTGCTTTTGGGCAGAAGCAAGGTTCATTGCCAATTTTTTTTTTCCCCATCATGGGGCCTGGTGAGAAGTTGGTCCCACTTGGCTGTGGCTGCAGCTTCTAAGGAGCAGGTTAGAACAGGGTTTGTTTCCCTCTAATCACTTCTGACCCAGCTATGCTCAGAGGGAACTATTTAAACCACAGCTTAAAGTAATATTTGCAAATTTGTTTCCTACTTTGCCAGTCTTGTTAAAGTAAAATGTATGTATGTGTTCTTGTGGGGATGTCCTTGTTTTGGAAATACTTCTAAGACTCAAGCTTTTCTTCCTGAAAGAACAATGGAATGATCCAACACGAATTACATAAGCGGTAAGTTCTCCTTTAGGCCAATATGAGGTCATTTGAAGAGCCAATTATTCAATTTATGGATTGTTCTCTAGAAGGTCCCTTGCAGCCTCCTAGTATTCATCTTTTATCCACTGGAAGGAAAGCAAAATTGAAATGGAGAAGTTAAAATCTGTAAGGTTTATTGAATAAAAAAGAAAAAATTGATAGCCAATGTCAAGTTTTAAAATTTTAGAATTATACTTGTATTTAGCTCATTCATTTTATGAAAATTACTCTAAATTTAACCAATACTTTAAAGAGAAAATACATTCCATATATAACACAGCCTTTTCTGATCACACAATGCGAGTGCCCAGCCTCCCCTCCCCACTATCTTATATGTTTGGTATCAACCTCTTCATATATGCATGCATGTATATTTACATATATGTATGTGTATGTATATATATATATGGTGGTCTCCCTTGATAGAATATAAGCTCTTGGAAGGCAGGGGCTGTTACATTTTCACTCTGCATGCCTTTTACATAACACTATCTAGCACATTTCTATAGTCATGTGAAAAATGTTCTATATATTACTTTTGATTAGAGAAATGTAAATTAAAATAACCCTGAATTACCTATCATATTGGCTAATATGACAGAAAAAAAAATGAAAAATGTTGGAGGTGATGTGGGAAAACTGGGACACCATTACACTGTTGGTGGAGTTGTGAACTGCTTTAACCATTCTGGAGAGTAATTTGGAACTATGCCCAAAAGGCAATCAAACTGTGCATTCCCTTTGATCCAGCAATACCACTAGTAGGTCAATATTCCAGAGTTGTTTTTTTTTTTAGGGAAAAGAACCTACTTTTACAAAACTATTTATAGCAACTGCTGTGGAATGTCAAAAAACCTAAGGAATACCTGCCAGCTATGAAGTGGCTCAACAAATTAAGGTGTCTGAATGCAATGAATTACTATTGTGATATAAGAAATGAGAAAAGAAACAGCTTCAGAGAAACTTAGGAAGATTTGTATGAACTGATAGCAGAGTGAAACAGGCAAAACCAGAATCACTCATACTATAACAATACTGTAAAAGTAAACAAGTTTGAAAGACTTTACCAAAAAGTCTAGCCTTTAGTAGGGGCTTGCTGATTGCTACTCGATTACATGGGGTCAAAAAACAAAATAAAAAACTGTTCTATGGCAGATTTTATAGGCTGTATTCCCTTTCATTCGTTTCTCAGCTCTGCTTCTGAATTGCTAGACTCTGCCCCATTTCTCAGCTGCCATTTCCCCCTTGAGCTTCCCTCAGAGCCTGGGGTCTCTCCTCCTGCTGGAACCTCCCTGGACCCAGCAGGATCCCTGCTCCCACTGATGAATTCCTCACAGGGACTTAATTTTGGAGAGGCGCCTAGGCTAAGCCAGCCTTCAATTCCCTCCTCCACTCTGCTTCCTGCTTTCCAGAATTTCAGTCCTTTCCTTCTTTTAATTATTTCCTGTTTATCCTGGATATCGGCTGCTTTGTTTGTCTGTTTGCATGTAGTCTCTCCCATTAGAATGCAAGTTCTTTGAGGACAGGGACTGTCTCTTTTGCTTCTTTTTGTACTCCCAGCACTGAACACAGTGCTTGGCACACTGGAGGTGCTTAATAAGTGTTTACTGATTAATTGATGGATACCATGCTTCTATTCAGTCACCTTCTCCCCAGCCTTCCAACTTTTCAGTTCCTTTTTGCATAATGTTCTTTCCCATTAGAAAGTAAATTCCTAGAGAACAGTAATTATCTTTTTGCTTATATTTGTATCTCCAGTGTTTAGTACAATACTTGGAAACTAGAAAGTGCTTAATAAATGCTTATAGTCTCGATGTATTCAAGAAGTATGATATCTAGAATTGTTATGGATTTACATAATTTTTTTTTAAAATAATCACATTTTCTCAGAATTGGAAGAGACCTCAAAAGCCATCTAGTCCCACACGTCCCTGTCTTAAGAATCCACAACATCACCGGTAAGGGATGCCTCAAAAATCCTCAGTGGGGGGGCAGGGGGATCTACTATCTCCTCAAGGATGCTCATTCTACTTAGGGACAATTCTAATTGTTAGGAAGGTTTTCAGGAAGTGGCATCTAAACCTACCTCTGCAACATCAACTCTTTAACCTGCTCCCCGGGCCAAACACCAGTTGAATAAACTAGTAACTGTTGCAATTCAATCTATGCAGAATACAAATTTCTGATAAAAAAAAGATAACATTCTGAAAAATAAAGTGCAAGTTAAAAAAAGTACACTCGGAGTACTTCTCACAAATCTGTGTTCAGGCAGGAACTGATAAGTCACATTACACCAAACTCAACTGAAGAGAAATGTACTTATGTGGAAGGAAGACTGTAATTGAACTTTACTTCCTGAATGGATACCAAAGAGCTTTTGCATAAATTCAATGAATCTATAAAACAGCCACTTCTAGGTCTCATAAGCTGCTATGAAGATACTCTTCTCTAATGCTCACTTTAATTGAACCAAAGTTAGTTTTCGAAATTAACAACATTGAGCTAAACTGAGATCTGGTTTTGAATAATAATGACTTCCTTCATTTAGAGACTAACAAGAAATACTCTAACCATCCTAAAATCAATAGATAATCTTCTTGTTATACCAGCTTGTACTTTTTCCCATTCAATCACTCCTCTCCATCACATCTTCTTAACTATCACAAAAGTCACATCTCTTCCTTGGGAGTCTTTCCTCTTTTCTCACACACATACACACACATTCTGAGGTTGGATATGTTTTAGCCAGAAGAGATCACAGCGTTTCCTTTAAAATCCAATCAGTAATTATTAAAGAGCCTACTATATACAAAGCACTCAGAAGGACAAAATTGTCCTGGGGGTTAGTACAAAGAAGACTAATAGCCAGGGTACACATTCAAGAATTTAGAGCCAGAAACTACTTTAGTGCTCACCTTACACTTTTAAGATCATCCAAAGTCATTACCTTCAATTAGGCTAAAAGCTGATTCCCATCTTGGAATCACCAAGAAACTCAAAATGAATAATTCTAAACTTGAGCTAAATTGGAATCCAAAAGTCAATGCTATTAAAACTGTAAGAAGAATTCTGACCTCACAACTACTTGCTAGTTTAGATTGTTTTTTAGACAGACTTAAATATACCTTTGCTAGTCATCTGAATAGTTCAGGACTTGCAATTAAGAATCACTGGTTGAGAAGACCTGGAGATCGAATCCTGGGCTCGGACACTTAGCACCCACCCAGAAACACCTGGCCGTGTGACCTTGAGCAAGTTACTTAACCCCAATTGCTTAGGGGGCGGACACTTAGCACTCACCCAGAAACACCTGGCCCTGTAACCTTGAGCAAGTTACTTAACCCCAATTGCTTAGGGGGCAGCCAGGTGGCTCAGCGAGTAAGAGCACCGGCTCCAGTGTTGGGACGACCTGGAGATCGAATCCCGGGCTCAGATACTCAGCACCACACCCAGAAATAACTGGCCGTGTAACCTTGAGCAAGTTACTTAACCCCGATTGCTTAAAAAAAAAAAAAAACCACTGGACTTTTTCCATAACCCTACCAATGTTTCAATTTTACCACAACTACATTGAATATTGCAAAACTATAATAGTAAAATGTGAACTTACCAGAGTGGTAAACTAGGAGGAAAGTATATAGTAAGGTCACCAAGCGACCCTGAGAACGTTATTTTTACAGTACCTATTATCTCATAGGTTTTTGTGAGGAAAGGACTTAATAAACCTTTCCTGTAGAACAGGAATGTACAGAATGACCACTATTAGGGTAACTTTGTGCCAGTGTCATTTGATACTGCTTCTGCTCCTATGAAATGTATATGATAATTATAAAGTATGTAGAAAGCCCTTTAAAGATAATATTACATAAAATAAATATGACTGACAAAACTTTTTTAAAATATTAAGAGGAAGGTGAAAGTTAAAAAACAAAATCTAATTTATAGAATATTTTTAAAAAATAAATTCTTTTCAAGCATATGCAAATATCAAATGACTTAGAAGGGAAATCCACATGAATGAGGTTTCATTGTGGTTTTTTTTTTATTTAAGTACACTACACATTCAATATAATGGCATTGGTATGGTTAGCCAAATCCCTAATATAAGAAGGTTAAATATATCTTAATATTTCTATCATGAGTTCATGAACCTAGAAAATAACAAGGGGAAAAAGACAACTGATAGAAGAGAAGTAATTCCCTCTCATCCCTTTATTTAATTTGATTTGCATCTATTTCACAAGAGTCTCCCTTTAACACAATTTCCATTCTCATAGTTTAGACTTGAACTTCTGGACAACTGTCATCTCCCATTCATTCAAACTGAAAACTTTCAGGTTTCAGTTTCTCAAATCAGTAAAGTAGGAAGGTGAGACCCCATATGCTGATTTTAATGACTAACAGCTGATTCTCCCAAATTAATAGTTATTCTGTGGGCTCAGTTACTAATTATTTAAAGAATAGCATGGATAACTAGCAACTAACTATACTAAATTAACTACTTCTTAAATCTAAAATTTTTTTCCCAACTATGACCTCAGAGAAATCATTTATTCATCCAGATGGATGAAAAATTTCCAAAGTAGTCATCTAGATTCAGGATTTTTCAAAATGTCATTAAGTTTTAGCTACTCACTATCTGGGTATTCAAAATGGCATTTCAAGGCATTACTGTCCACTTTTTAAAAAAGAGTCAATTGGAAACAACATATATTATGATTACTAAAATTTTTAATAAAAAAAATTTAATTTAATTTTTTTTAAATCTTAAGGACTTTAAGGATCACCTAATCCAACACTCTTATTTTACATATAAGGAAAATAAGATCCAGAGACATGAAGGAATTTGCCAAATTTATACAACTGGCAGAGTCAAGCTGAATCAAGGATTCTTGCCTCTCAATCCAATGCCATCCCCTTCATCATGCAACATATTATAATAATCTACATAAGGAAAGCACTCAACAAATGTTGATTGACCTGGTAGTATATATCTTTTATAAAGACTTTGCCTAATTCTATGTGATTATTTAGCAAACAGAAGTCTATATTAAGTACTTCCTTAGTTTTACAAAGTAAGAAACCAAGACTAAGAAAGAAGTATAGTAATTTGCCCTAAATCACAACCTAAGCCAATTGTAGAGAGAAAAGGCCCATATACAAAAGCCATAAATTCAGAGCACATCATATATTTTTCAAAGGAATAACGAACTATCACACCATGATATCTATTGGCTATAGAAAGCATTTTATAACCACTAATCCAACAATAATGGCAATCAGAAACATTTAAACCAATTTGTGTATATTAAAGTCACATTTTAAAATGTCATTTAATTTCTCCAAACAAAATCGACTTCTTCTAAAGAGCTCTCGGGTTCTCGTTTTTCATCTGACAACATTTTAAAGCTCAACTCATCTATTGTGGGATACCGACCACGAAGATTGAGTGAAGCCTTCTTTAACCAGCCATAGACATTTCAACATACTCTGGTAACTAACGCACTCTGAAAATTACAACACACCAGCCAAACAAGCTTTATTACCTTTGAACTAGACACTGTGGCCAGGATGACATTCCTTAAGCAAGTTTATCAAGAAGTCTTATGGAAAGGGTACAAATGGGGGAAAAATATTAATACAAATAAGATCTAACAGACTGGGAAAACATCTGGAGTTTTCTTTTTATTATATATTTAAACTGTGTAGGTTGGAGAAGGAAAAATGTTCATTTCTTCATCGTGTGAATAATATTGGGTGCTATTTTCTTGTGTCTCCTCTGCTTGGTCAGGAAAACAAATCTTCTTAATACAGGTCTTAGCTTTGTTGAATCTCAAATAAAAAGATGAAATCCTTTTAAGTCCCTCATTAATACACATCATTCTTTTCAGAATATGCCGAACCCAGCCTGTCTAAAAAATGTAACCTTAAAGTCAATCAATTCTCCCTATTTGTTACAGAGACTGAAACTGGACCTGAACAAACACCTTGGTAAGGAATAAGATATGGATTAATAAAAACAGATTCCAGAGTGAAAATGAAGGGAGGGGGAGACCCATAAAAGACCTACCTGAAAACAATTCATCATCAAATGCAAACCCTAAAATGAAGTCCAATGAGTATTTATGTCTGATCAGATGAAAAAAGCAGCATCCCAGCCAGAAGTAAACTCATCTCACCAAACATTCTCCTCTGGCTCAGCCAGATAGGGAGGGGCTGAAATTACTTATGTGTTTTAAAAGGGGGAGTGGTCACAATTTTCCACTCCACCTTCCTGTTTACATTATTATTTTGTTTGATTAGCATCTATTTTGCAAAGTACTAGACACTTAGGATTGTTTATATTTATAACTGTTGCTATTGAGCCAGAGGCAGAAAGAGTACCATTTCCACTTTGACACCACAGAAAAATGAAGCCAAGAGAAACTAACTGGCTTGATCAGTATAGGAGGAATTAGAGCAGAGGGGTTTAGCACTCACCATTTATGGTTCACTATTTAATTGAAAGAGGACCATTAAAGCTGATTCCTCATTAGCTCCCTTTGTAAGAAGATATGGAGACAGGTGAGCTTTTGTCAAACACTCCACAGGCCCACAATGTGTAACCCCCCACATTTCATTCATTGGCCAGTGCAAACAGATTCGAGTTTCATAGGGAACAGCAAGAAACATGTTCTCAATTGCCAAAAACACCCCATGGCCTCCTCTATAAGAATAATAAAGGTGGAAGGAGGTGGGGGAGATCCTAAACCATCACCACCAAAGCATTAAGGCAGCTTCCTCCTCTGGTTTCTTGCTTTGCCATTCTGCCATTGATGCCCAGTGGAGAATACCTCTGCAGCAAAGATGCATGCCCCAAGAAAGACCAGAATATTTCACAGTGTCCCATGAAAAAGCCGATTTCTCTTTCATTCCCATGACCACTTTTCATTATGAGGCTGTTGCCAGTCCAGGCTGAAACAGTATCCACTATGAACCATTAAAAATGAAAAATCAAACTAAAAGAAATAACTGGTTTACTTTATCTAGGGAGGTAACACTTTCTTTCTCCCTCATGCATGAATGCACACACCTACAGAAGACCAGGAGACCTGATCTCCTTTAGGCAGGGAAGGGAGATGAAAATGAGGAAGGTGCCTATGGTCTCACACCAATTATAATTCTCTCTGTGCCAGTAACCATTGCTGGTTTCTCTTTGAAGTGCTAGTGTTCGATTTGCAAGTACTGTCAGTCACCACTTGAAGCTAGCCTAACAGTTAGAATGTGCCCTGTTCCATTCTAGAGATAAAGGAGGGTTCACCCAATACTCTACTTGGCCACGTGTTAGTCTGGCATCTCAGGTGTGAAATAGAAGATAAACTGGAGGAGACTGAGGGGGAGAGGAGAGCAGGCCTGATCACCTTACCCCAGGGGCTTCCAACTCAAGTCTCACTTTTAATTTGGCTATCTCACCCGAACCTCCTCAGATTCCACCTAAAAGCCTGTTCTACCAGTTCCCTGAGAGCTTCAAAATAAGGTGATTAATAAATAAAAGATACTAAAAGAATTGGTGCCATGGTTCCCAGCAGTATCCTAGCCACTCTAGGGTGGCTGAATGAATCCTGATAGGAACTGTAAACAAATAGAGTGGCACACCCAGAAGAGGTTCCTGAGGTCGGAGGGGTACAGCATCTAGTAGGTGCGAACGACTGCCTTACTCCATGGGCAAGCTGGAATTCTTCAGGGCAGAGACACAGAGCAGGGGTGCACACAGGGACTCACATAGGGTGGGTTAGAGACTTGGGGAAATTGCCGTTGATCACATAGGGTGGGTTAGAGACTTGGGGAAATTGCCGTTGAAGAACCTGCAAAGGATATGGCACCGGAGAGGAGAAACACAAGTTAACGTAACTGTTAGGAAGCACCCGAACCCCACCTTAGGGCAAGCAATAACTCCACTTGCTTTTCAAAATCTCTCCCTCCCTCAATATTTGTTAAAGAGCTAGAGAAGGAGGAGGACCACAACTGAATGGTATTACGCAGTCCACTTTAACAGCTGGGACCAGAGGGCCTGAAAATGCCACTGATTTCCAGATAGCATTATCCCCCTATTCACAGATGAGAAAAACTGAGGCACCTTGGTGAAGAGGAAGCGATTTTTAACAAACCAGGGCGCAGAGGCAGACGTCCAAAGGAGAGGTCTGAAGCATACTTTTATTTTAAATTATAGTATATATTTCAAAATTGCTAATACCCATGCATTTCAAATGCAGTTCGGCGACGCAGTCCCAGAGTATGGGGGTGGGGCGGGGAGGAGGGTCGGGATTCCAGACGCGCATTCTCCCACGGCGGGGTCACAGAGCTGGGGTTTCCCCCAGACGCCAGCCCGAGGTTCGGCCCCACCCCCAGCCCACCTCCACTCGGAGCCCGCCGGGTTCAGCCTCAGCGCGGGAGGGGGCAGCAGCGTGGCGGGACCCTGTGGGAACGGCCGGTGTGGAAGGATTGGAGGGCTGGGGAAGGAAGGGTTCTCCCACTGCTCTTACTAGCGCTCTCGGGCCACTTTAGACCTTCGTCCTTTTCGCTGCTGGACCTCACCCGGAGACCGCCACCTCCCCACCCCCACCCTCCACCTAGCCCTTGGCCCTGGGGAGGTTTGCTCTTACTGGGCTTTCTTTCATTCCTTTTGCTCCTCATTCCTTCAAACCAGCCTCCAGGCTGGCTGGTACTCACCATATTACAGATGGAGGCGATGTTTCGGACAGTCATTAGTCTAAAGGTTGCAGTGATCCCGCACCGCCATCTTTATAAGGTGAAAACAGAAATGCCCATGGTCGAGAGCTCTCGGGGAGGGATGGGCGGGGGGAGGCGGATCGGGGTCCGGGTTTCAGTTTGGTTTGGTTCTGGGCTGGAGGGGGTGGGGGAGGAGGAAGGGAAGGCGGGCGGGGGTGGGGGGGGAGTGGGGAGTGGCGGGAGTGAGCAGCGGCAGCTGCGGGAGGAGCTGGAGGAGGAGGAAGAGGAGGAGGAGGTGGGGAGAAGCTAGATCAGCCTCCCAGACCAGCCCACTTCCCAGCGCTGCCTGCTGCAGGGGAGCCCCCGAAGAGTCGGCGCTGCCTCCTCTGCCACCTTCCCCACCCACAACATCCACTCCTCCCGCTGCGGACCTCTGGTCGCTGCGGTGCTCTGGGGCACTGGCTAGGGGCGCGCCACTCGCATCTCCCCTCTTCCTTTTCCTCCTGCTGCTGCCCCTCCACTCCTCTCTAACTCTACCCCCTGCTTTTCCGCTTGGCTTTTTGCTTTACTGTTTGGGGTCTAACGCCGCAAAGGAGATGGAAGGCGATGGACTGCCTTTCCGGACTCTGAAAACTCCCGGCCTTCAGAAGCTGCAGCAGCGCCAGAATCCTTCGACCTTCCTCCTCCTCCTGTGCCGCCTCCTTTGCTTCCTCTTAGCTGCTATTCTCTCCATTTCAGCTCATCGCCAGGCGGTCAACTTTGACAAGCGCCGCCGGAGAGAAAGGGTCAGCGCTAGTAATTGGCATAGACTGGCACCAACCCGGCCTATCGGACCGAGGGGGAAGCTGCCCACCCCGCAGCCAATCGGGTGCCTGGCAGGGGAGGGGAATCCTCCCCACACCCACCCACCCCCATCTCGGACTGTGTGAGAGTATGGCCTTTGGGGCTGGTTATGAGTCCAATGCATTTCTGTTTTGCACCATCCTTTTGGGAAGGTGGGAGGATGGAAAAACAGGGCCAGAGGCTTATGTTTAGGTTTCCCCTCAGTGTTTCTGCCAGATGGCATCGTTGGGTGTACTGAAGAAAGCAAACTAGGGTCAGGACGTGGGAGTGGCCAGGAAGCTTCTCCACGCCTGAGGCTGACTAGTTGGCTGAGAAAAAGGACCTGGCAGGAAAGAGAAATCTGGGTTTGGGGAGAAGCCAAAAATAATGTGCCCAACTATGGTGTCCATGACATTAACAATGGGAAGTTCTGGGCAAATATTTAAGACAGTTCCATCACCACCTCTACCCAAAACACAACAACCTCACGGTGTGATCCAAAAAGCTACGTTCTCTCCCTATCTTTAAAAATAAATATGCTTGCTCTAGGGAAGACACATCATGAACTAAAGAACATTTATACAATGGATTTCTTAAGTACCTACTGTGTGCAGTCAACTATTTCCAAATCCAGTTGTTGGATGATTTGTAGGGAGGTGGTGTGCTCTATGTGTAGTATTGCAGGCCTACCCCAAACCTCAAATTGAGGCGATGTGAAATCTGAATTAGAGACCATAAGCCAATCAATTTAATGGCAGCTTGATTATGTTGGCTTTTGATTCAGTTCCTATCTTGCCTTTGCCATTTACTGTATGCCTGGGAGAGTCATGTAACTGCCCTGAGACTCAGTTTCCTCATCTGTACAATGAGGGTAGTTGGACTAAATGATCTCTAAGGTTCCTTCCAACTCTATATGTATGCTCTTATGATCTTGAATTAGAAGAAAGGAACAAAGTTAAAAACACCTAATGTGGATACTTGAAGCAGAGAACACTTTAGAATTCTAAAATTTCATCTTCAGCTAGCTTCTCTTATGTGAGTAATGTCCCTACAATTCAGGCATAGAAGTAAAAGAAACTAAATGCAACTCTACTTCTTACTATATAGCATCTGTACTCTAATAATCATTTGGGAGCTTGGGTTTGCTCTGTGTTTCAAAAATATTTCAGGAACAGGGTAGACCGGGAGATAACTTGAAATATTAACTATTCTTAACATCTGTGAAGGTGTTTCTGAATATTTGATCCAAATCCTCACAGTACTGATCAAATTCTCATTAACATTTAAAATCCTCTCACCATAAGAGTTTAATTTTTCTGCCAGTATTGGTACAATAGGCTGCAAAAGTCATGGACCCAAACACTTTACAATGTAGCAAAATTAGAAAATCACCATAATTACCAGAGAATTTTTATTAAGCTTCTACATGGCATGACATCTTATCACTAAGTACAAGTAAAATGGCCATGTTGAGTGGCCTCCTAAAAGCTTAATGGCTAAAACAAACATCATCAGGATGTACAAACAGAAGGAAATTCAAGCCAAGAGATGTACAACAAATCAATAGAACACAACAGACCTCTCCAAGGTCATGAATAATTAAATGCATTTTTACACTGTAACAGAGGTTAGCTAGCAATGGTGGCTTTGAAGCTAAAGTCTTGGATAGGAGAAGAAGCTACTCACTTCACTGCAAGGGAAGACTCTATGTAGGAGATGGTAATGGAAAGCTTTGAAGTAATGGGGAGTTCCTGGCAGAGCCTGGAGCAAAGGGTGTCCCATGCATTGTCATCATTGCTATCCTGACTTCCCTTTATGATGCTTCATGTATGTGATCTCATGTATCACTTCATAACAAACCTGTGACTTAGGTACAAGTAACTTGTATTTCTATATCAACTGAATGTTTACAAAGCATTTCCCCATTCACAACTTTATCAGATAGGGAATGCAAGTATTATGGTGGTTCAATGAAGTCAGACTTGCCCTTCCTCAAACAGGAAAAAGTACCTTGTTCAAGGTCACACAATGGCAGAACTGACCTCTTACCCAAGTTTTCCTATTCTACCTTCAATATTCTTTGTATCATACCACACCTCTTCTCAGGAAGTGTAGGAAACAACAACATGTATAAAGGCTCAAAATTGAGTCTAGGGCTAGAGGTGAGGACCCTGTGGCCTCGAAGCCACACATGGCCCTCTAGGTCCTCAAGTGTAGCCCTTTGAATCCAAATTTTGTTCACCCCTGGTAGGCAAAATGGATCACTAGCCATCTGTGCTTTCTCATCCTGTGTGATTCCTGCCCTTAGCCTTTTTCAACTTCATCACTGAGGATCAATCTATCTTATGTGTTTGAGCCATTCCTTTGATTTTGTTATTATCTCTCATTTCTCACCACATGAACAGCCTTTTCCAATCCTTGTTGATGTCTTTTATACAACTCATCACAGACAAGTTATCATTGGTAATATACTGAATGATTCATAATTTTCATTCTTCCATGATTATGGTGTTCTTTATGACTCAAAACCATATCCATTAGGAGCATATTGGTATTTTTAAAAGAGAGTCTTTTGTACTAGCAATTTAGAATGGTTAAAATCACTGTACTGCACAATTTCCCAAGTTCAGACAAGAGTTCAAGTTCCTCTAACACATACTAGCTATGCGACCTGTGGGCAAATAATTTAATGTAAGTGCTCCTGGACAAGTCTGTAAGCCTTTACATTACAAAATATATGCTGGTCTATATTAAGAGGTTTCCACATCAGGAATTCTTTATACTAAAGAAATTGCAGGTCTAACCGAAAAAAAGCACATGTATTTATATCCTTAAATGTGTATATATGCACTGTATGTTTGTGCACTAATTCAGTGGGCTACTCATAATCTAGGGGTAGTACTCCTCCTGGGAGTACTCATTTTCATACTTTGGGTCTCCCAGGGAACATTGTTCCAAGTTGATTCAAGGCTCAAGGTGCTTTGTGGGTTCACTCTCCTAAACCTATAGCTCAGGAGGACGTACAGTATGTCACCAAATTCAAAGAATAAGTTCAAAACAAAAGCATTTATTGAAACGACAAAGTGTAACGGAACATTTCTGCCAGATGCCAGAGGCAGGCTTTCCTGAAAATGTATACAGCCCCAGTGGGAAGAGGTGGCACATACACATCGAGTACACTAATAGAAAGCCACACACGCAGGGAATATGTACATCAAAGACCATTTACTCCTCTGGCACCACGGGACCCTGATGTCTTCCCCCGGCATGTGCTCCTCACATTGCTTCTCTTCTTCGCACTGTCTGCTAAGCATGTCACTCTGCTGTCATCTGTGGGCTTACTCCGCTCCACAGCTTCACTCTTGAATCCAGCAGGATCAGCCCGGTCTGGGCTAGGTGTCTTATGGCTAGATGATCCTGCTGCAAGATTCCATTGCCAAAGGAAGAGGGGAAAAAAAAAACAACTCTCCCCTTTGATGCACTCTCAAAGAGGTGCTCTCCAGAGCTGTGTTCTAAAAGCTCCATAGCTGACCATTGTCTCAACTGCCAGAGAGGACTCCGTTCTCAGAACTCGCTGTTACTTTTTAAAAACCACCAGGGCTGTGAGTAATCCTTCAGCCAGTCGATGACTAGCCACCCTATAATTCCTTCAATGATTGAAGAGCTTTTTAACTCATCCTAAAGGCATAGGGAAGTGTAAAGACTTCTTTAAAATTCAATTTATTACAGTCACTGGCTGATCCAAGTCTGAAAGGAGTAAACCTTTATATTTCATTGTTTCTGTTACCTGACATATATCCTATGAATGTAACTACTCAGAACCTGAAAGGGCTAAATTATGTGTCCCATTGTTTCTATTATCTGACCTTTATATTCCATGATTTCATCAAGT
Source organism: Petaurus breviceps papuanus (assembly GCF_028583685.1). Lineage (NCBI taxonomy): Eukaryota > Metazoa > Chordata > Mammalia > Diprotodontia > Petauridae > Petaurus > Petaurus breviceps. Next base: position 10,102,220 of record NW_027186473.1, read on the forward strand.
GTGTTGGGGGCAGTCAATTGATCAGGAATCTACAATTAACAAACACACACAGGCAGTATGCATTTTTTTTTTTTACTCCTTCCTGTTCATAGAGCAATTCCTTTTGAATTCCTAGGGGTTTCACTGAGTTTGCCACATTACCAACACTTGATACAATTAGGACAATGTCTATCCTTTGCACTTACCTACTAAAAACAATTCCCAATATGGTAATATAATAAGTGTGACTGCTTATAAGTGATTCATATGCCATAAAAGCATAAGATAATGGCAGTGAAGTGAATAATTAGCATCCATGTAATAGGGAAACATCGAAAACCATAATTCATTTACTTAAGAATTACTGAAATATGCTTTTATTTTCATTGGGAATTTTAAGGGTAAACTGCAACCTCTCTGAACTGTTTTGAAATACAGTCCTGTCAATAAATCCTTTCCACTCTTATGATTCCTATTTATATGTAAACCATCAGGAAATCTAAGTGTCTATTGGACTTGATAATACTATTATCAGATATTTATTAGAGTCATAACATATGAGAATTCTCAGTTTCAGAGTTAGGGGCCTTAGAGATTATCTAATTCAGCTTCCTCATTTTACAGATGAGAAAACGGAGGCAAAATGATTAGGCGACTTGTCCAGTCACAGAGTTAGTAGCAGCACTAGGATGAAAACATAGTTGTCCTGATTTCTCACCCAGTAAGTCCCTGAATAATTATGATATAAAATTCTTTTCATTAGTGGTTGTGGTCCAATTACTAAAGAATCATTTTGTTGGAGGGTCTTAAATAGTCAGTGGCAATGCTGAAACTGTAAGTCTGGGTTCTGCTTTTCTCAAGTCCTGAACACCATTAAATGCCATCTTGGTCTAAAAGTGTTTCAAATATACAAACATGTATACATATATAAGCATATATATATATGCAAACATAACATGCAAACATGCCTATGTATGTATACATACACACAACTAAAGAGAAGAGGGACAGAGGTGGCTAGGTGGCACAGTGAATAGAGCACTGGCCCTGGAGTCAGGAGGACCTCAGTTCAAATCCAGCCTCAGACACTTAACACATACACAAAAACTAGCCATGTGACCTTGGGCAAGTCACTTGACTCCAATTGCCCTACAAAAAGCAAAAAAAAAGAAGAGGGATAGACTACTTGGCATTTTTGGTTGTAATTTCTTAAGTTCTTTCCTATACCTTTTATTTTAAGATTCTGAAAGACCAAAATTAATTGCATTTCATTACAAAAATAATAGCAGGAATAATTTTCAATTGTATTTATGTCTACAATTTCAACCCCTTAACTCAGTTTAAAAAATTTTTTTTAACTAAGAAAAAGCAAGAGGATAAACTTTCTGATCAGTACAATGGAACCAATGGAAGATGTAATAATGGAAAAACATACATTGTCCATTTACAACCTCTCTTGGCACTTGGCAAATTGATAGTTAATTGGCAAAGGCTAAAACTAGTATAAGCATCAAACCTACTACTCTTGTCTTTCAACAATCCTAAAATTATGGTTCAAACAAATGTTGAAGTACCAGTTACTTCAGTTTAATGACTGTTAATTTACTGACATGACAAGTTCTATTATAGTCGCCAAAGTTGATATATCATGACCATAGGATGTATGATGAGAATGATGGTTTATATCATTTCTTTAAGGGGGAGGGTTGAATGAGTAAAGCTCACCTAACTAGAATGCCTAAGGAATGAAGTATTCCACTAAAATCTCCAGCTGAATTTTAGTTTTTAATCATTATTATAAAAACCTTCCTTAAAATGCATTAGTCCATTTTCCTGCCACAGTAAGTAGAATATTCTGCCTCCATAATTAAATCTTTCTTCACAAAAAGGAGTATATGAGCTCATTGACGTTATTTTGAAGATTATTTTTCACTGCACTATATTGAAACTCCAAAGTATAGACTGATGGTCTTAAGGTGTGATAGCCCTAAGATGAGCCCTAGAGATTTTTTTTAAAAGCCTAGGATGAGCTTATTGTGATCTGCCTCTGATTTCCTACTAGGGAAATACCAGGAAACATAAAATAAGACAGTGGAAATTAAGTTCTAGTTAATCAAAGTTTTACTGTAGAAGAATCATTAAAACTCCATCACAGCTGTAAAGTTGTTTTGATTGGCCTTGCCATGCCTAAAGCCAAATGAGAATGTTTATTCACATTTGTGAGAATGACTGAAGCCATATAAAGAGCTGTGTTTCATTTCCCAAATATCATTCAAAGGGAAGGAGAGAGGAAATAAGCATTTAGTAACTTCTATGTGCCAGGCACTTTTACTAATATTATCTCATTTGATCCTCACAACAATCCCAGGAGGTAGAGGTAGATGTCACTCCTTACCACTGTTTTATAGTTGAAGAAACTAAGGCAAACAGAGGTTAAGTGACATAGCTAGTAAGTGCCTGAGGTTGCATTTGAACTCAGGTCTTCCTGACTCCACACCCAGTGCTCTATCTACTGTGCCACCTAAATTCACAATTCTGGGTTTACATGAACCAGATCCAGTTTTTGAGTGCTTTGCTCTTAAGGAAGTCTTTTTTTTTTTTGAAGGGGCAGTAGGGGTTAAGTGACTTGCCCAAGGCCACACAGCTAGTTTTTGTGTTAAGTGTCTGAGCCCAGATTTGAACTCAGGTCCTCGACTCCAGGCCAGTGCTCTATGCACAGTCCACATTATTCACAGTCCCAGTGAAGAACTTCCATATTATGGTGCTTTCCCTAGGCGTGCCATTATTTCCATTCTCACTTGCTCCAGGAATTCTTCTTAAGGGTACACTAGATTTGTCCCAGGAATTCTTTCATAGTTCTTCCACTTCTACTCTATTCCTGTTAACTTGTATCTACATTTCTAGTCTTGACCCAGGAATTCTTCATCATTCTTTTAATGTTCCTATCCATTTTCATCTCTTGGATCACTTGGTTCGCTGGAAGGATCCAGTGAGTGCACAGACTTTGCCTCAAGGGAACTAAGTTTGAGTCTCCATGTAGCCACTTTCATCCTGGCATCTTTTTCAGATATTCTAAAAATTATTCTCCCTTTTCAAGGGTTTTCAAAAGAAGCTGGACACATAGTCCCTCTCTTTTCCCCTCTATTCAGGTATACTGTATATAGTGACATTTTTGCATTGAAAAGGGTATATAACTAGTACCCTTCTTGTGTGCAGAGCTGGGAATTATGTGCTATTATATATGGGTTTGTGAAACATAAGTAATATCACTAGGTATTCATAGTAAAGATATTAAACAGTGTTGTGTAGACATTCATTAAAAATTTCATTTTATTTATATGTGTTGTAAGTACAGCTCTAAAGCTAGCACCTTCTTAGATCACATGTCACTGGTGAGTCATTGAACAAAGGAGGTTTACTTTGTTTTAACACATCAAGGATATATAGTGAGAATTCAATGTCACTGCCTCTCTGGATTCAGCCCCCTTGTATGGAAGCCCACACTGTCATGGGCAACCACCAAGTCTGAGGGGTACCAACCACATCCAAATGGGGTCTTTTATTTCCCCAGGCCAGAAGCTGGGGTCAACCAGGTTGCATAAGAAGAGGAAATCAGAGAACTTATGGATTCAGAGTCAAGAAAACACTGATCCTATCACATTATGAAATAAGTAATTGCACCTAATAAGTTGAAGCATAGCACTTGAACCTAACTATGTCAGAAGTTATATACTGGACATCGGAAAAGACTGGTTCAGATTTACCTGGAATCTTTAGAAAATGGGAATGTGACTACATGCCACAATCATCACTATTATTAGTATTTTTTTAAATGTGTATATAATAGTTATATATTTTAAAAATCCAGACATGAAATTTCGTCCATGTAAGGAACTCCTATAAATACAGATCAATTTTACAGTAACTTGCAGTTTCACTAAGAGGCCATGTGAATGGCCTACACAGCTAGTATTATGTCAGAGGCTGGATTTGAATCTGGGTCTGCTTGTCTCCAAAGCAAGCTCTCCATAAACCACACCATGCCACCTTGCATGTCTCACACTCTCCCATCTTTTTCCCTCCATTTCTCTCCCTCAGTCACAGAGAATTTGTCTGTCTTTATAGACAATCATTTTACATTTGATCCACTAAAGTTTTTACAAACAGGTAAATTAAAGCTGTAAATACATTGATTCAAAAAAAATTTTTAAAACACCATTCTATAGTTTGGTAAAATGCTACAAATAATAACAGGATCATTGTTCCTACAAAGTACTGTGTCTTACCAAACAACTCCCTGTTTTCATATATAGCAAAACAGGGACAACTGTTTCTAACTCCAGATTATTAATGGAATTACTTTTTTCAGGAATCCACACCAACCTTTTGATTTCCTTTTAGTCTCATCTTGATTATCAGTCTATGTCAGAACTAATACCAAGATAATAATTAGAAACATACTAGGCTCATCTGTACCATCTGGCTATCTACAGTCTTCATTTGATTTGATATTTCCTTGAAACAAAACTTGCTGGAGAAATGAGTATCAACCTACGAAGACTACAAGATCAAAGTAAGACAAGAATAAGGTTACTTCTCTCTCTCTCTCTCTCTCTCTCTCTCTCTCTCTCTCTCTCTCTCTCTCTCTCTCTCTCTCCTACCCAAAGGTAAAGTAAGTACCACCCAGAATTGTACTCTGAGACTTGGGGGGTTGTTTGTTTTTAATTTCCAAAAGCTATGATTAATTTTGGATATGCTACCTAAGCAAAGATTTGGATGCACTTTATCTTATAGTTAAATGTCAAAAAAACTTGTGTGTGTGTGTGTGTGTGCGCACACGCATGCATTGTATGTCTGTGTGAAACAAGATCTTAGGAAAGGCAGGATAACTCAAAATTGATCTATGACCCTACCTCAGAGAGAAACATACAGAAGTTTGTTTGCATTTTCACAATCTGTCTTGCTAGCAGAGCAAGGTTTTTAAGGTGTATAGTGTTGTTTTTTTTTAAATTAGTGTAGCTTGTCAAGGAAAGATATTTTATTCTTTATTTTTGCAAGCACACAAGGGGTGCTAGCCATGCATAGGGAGATGTCACCAATAACTTGGTAATGTATTTTTAACAGCTATGAGACACCACTGGGTTTTAGAAAGATACACAATATGTGTCATGTGGTCCAGGAGTCAGACACTTGGGTTCTACACCAAACCTCTCTGCTAATTCATTGGCTTGCCTTAGGCCTCTGGGCTTCAGTTGTCCTATGTATAAAATAAAGAGGTCAGACTGAAGAATCTCTAAGGTTCCTAGTGTCCTTCTAATGTTCTATGCTTCTATTTGGGCTGACCCAGTTCTCATTAAAATAAATTGTATACTTATATATGCATACACATACACAGATATATAGACAGATATATATACATATATGATATTATATGTATGCATGTACACACAGAAGGCTTTCTCCAATTTGACTCCCACCTGCCTTTCCAGACTAATTTCACATCAATCCCCTTCATTCACACTGCATTCCAAAAAAACTGGTCTATTTGCTCTTCCGAGAATTTAGCACTCCTCCTATTTCTCTGCTCTTGTTCTGACTGTCCCCTGTGTGTGACATGCACTCCCATCTCACTCTGGCTTTGGAGCATTCCTAATTTCCTCCTTCATATGTAAGCTCTGTTGCTAATTCCCACAGAAAACCTTTCCTGATTTCTCCTTCTGAAGTTCATTCATTCAACATCTACTATATGAAAGATACTGTGCTAGACACTGGGGACAGAGGGGCAAAAATGAAATTGTCCCTGACTAAAGGAACTTATATTTTGAAGTTATTGGTCCTCGGAGAGTTCTGTCTCTTTATCCATCTCTGTCTTATTTGCTGTCTCTGTCTCTCTCTGTTTCTCTCCTAAAATTACCTTCTCTTTATTTGTTTTCAACTATAAATTGCATTTACATGTTGTATCCACAGTAGAATGAGGTCCTGGAGGGCAGAGACTGTTTTTCATTTTATCTTTGTACGTCCAGTGCTCAGCACAGTGCTTTGCTCACAAAAGGTGCTTAATAAAGGTTTATTGAATGGAATTCAATATTGGTTGTCTATGGCCATGGACAGAGCAAAACTGATTATCTCATACAAAAATTCTGTTTGTGATCTTCACTAAAGTGGTACCATGTTCAAACCAAATAGACCAAAAACTTTTTTTTAATCACAGATGTTAGTTTTGTGTACTTTCTGAAGCCTAAAGAGGAGAAGACTCTATCTACCCCATCCTGTAGTTCCTAAAAGAAGATGAACAGAAAACTCTTCTATAAAGTCAGCTTTGTGCCAGGAGGATATGATGAAAGGACAATGACAGCAGTTTGTACAATCTCAAAACAGAATAGAATGAAAGAAAAATAGTTACAGTTCCCCTGGCAGGGAATGTCATGCTCCTTGTGATGGCTACTAGCAGAGCATAGTGATGCTATACTCACCCAATGGAGAAATAAGGGGCTGCATCATCAGAGCTGCCTGATCCTCACCCAGAATATAAGTATGTCAGTGCTAAAGATGTTAGTTTTCCTGAATAGGCAATGAATCTTGGCAAGGATATCTGTAAGTTTGCCTTTTTAAGAAGTAAATACTTTTATGGAGGTATTATTATTCCACAGGCTTAGTTTATAGCCAATAAATAAATAGTAATAACATTTTCAGAATCTGATCAGCATTTTTATGGAATACTAAGTATACAAATGTTATGCTTGAAATGTCAAGCATTGTAGTCTCCTAATAAAATATTGAAAATCCATTCACTAGAGTAGATGGGCAATTCAAACTATAGAAATCCATTATAATGATATAACTAGCACTTTTTTCTAAAGATGTTTGTCAATACTCTAATAAAGAAAAAAAAACAGACAGTTCTGAATTTGGGGAGTAATTTAAATTACCTTATAGGCCAAAAGAGATAAGGGGGAAAAATGTGCTATTTTATGACTAATGCTGCAGCTCTGCCATGCCAGCTAAAACATAAAACTTAACTAACCTTCAAATGGAACACACAAAACACACTGCTTAATTCACACTGCCCAATTTGTGCCAACTCATGACTTCTTAAATGCCAAAAGGAACTGGTGGTAACAGAAAATGTGAGAGAGCTTCTATAACAAGGTCAAAGAAAGGAGAATGTATGTTTTGAATGTGAGACATGTATTCCTCCTTGCTTCATGCTATATTTCATCTTCATCCAATGTACCAGCAGGTGTCCAACACTTGATAATCACCAAGGGGGGGGGGGGGGGGGCGGGGGAGTTGGGGGGGGGGGGGCAGGAAAGCACCAGATATAACTGGTTGTAAGGGTGGGAGTTGAATGAATATATCAAGCAAATTACTTCACCCTACCTAAAATAAATGACAAAATTCTAACTGCTAAAATACCTTAACCAACTGAGAATGTTTGGGGGGAAATGCTTGATCAACTAGAGTGACTACACATAGGAAGTGAGTTCAGTTGGTTAAAGAAATTTGGTATCCCCTGTGGGGCCTATATAAAACCAAGGAGCTAGAGAAGAACCTAGAAGATCTGAGAAAGCTGAGAGGAGAAAGTATTTAAGTTAAGTGTCTGGGAAGGAATCATTGTGGGGGACAAGGGGGGGGGAGGGGGGCGGAGTAAGAATCAGAGCCTTAAGCCTCAGTCTGTTTCAGCATTCTTGCCCCATCTTGACTCATATACTTTGAACAGACAAAGCAAATTTTGCATCAGTGTCCTAATCTCAAGGCTTGTCGTGCTCCTTTTCCTAATGGATGAGAAAAAAAGTAACAAAATGAATCCAATATACAATTTGGGAACCTCTGGGGTAGTTTATCATAGCTGTTCAGGAGTTGATACTATGGAAGATAGGAATATTGTATTTAATGGAAACTACAAGTAGAAATTGAATGAGTGAAGTGCTCTATAACCATGCTGCTGAAAATGTTTTTGAAGCACAAAAATTTCCCAAATTTTTAATAATATAGAGCTTTCATATCTCTCATCCAAAATATGGGATCTCCTTAGTAGCATAGTACTATTCTTCTCCATTGGACCCTCACTGAAAGGGCCCATGCCTTCTTTTGAATAAACAATAATAATGTCAGCTAACAATTGTATATTGCTATTTGGTTTACAAAGTGCTTTACACTTATTATCTCATTTGATCTTCAAACCAAGCCTGTGAGAAAAGTATGTCTTTTCTTACAAAGTTAGTATAAGAAAAAAAAAGTTTGTAAGGAAAAGAATATTATCCCCATTTTATAGATGAAGAAACTAAAGCAGACAAAGGTTAAGTGACTTGCCTAGGATCACATGGCTAGTAGTGTCCAAAGTTGAATTTGAACTCAAGACTTCCTGACTTGAAGTTCAGTACAAGATCCACTGTACCACCTTGCTGCCTGAATATTAAAAACAACATGGTGGTATTCTGTGAGAGCCTAACCCACCGATCCTAGGTTATATGTATGCTATTAATCTTGTCCTAAAATGAGACCAGATGGTGCTAAAATTTTATTTATCTTCCTTTGTCATTCTTAAGAATAATGTATATTGGCGTTTAGTTGCCCTCAGAAAGGCTAGACTGTTGTGTGCGTATGCACACACATTAACAAGCATTCACTAAGTCTCTACTATTTGCCACGCACTGTGATAAGCTGTGAGGAGACAAAGGAAAGCAAAAAACAAAACAAAACCATTCTCTGCTTTCAAGGAGTTTGCTGTCTAACAGAAGACAACATGCAAACTACCACGTACAAACAAAATATATATACAAGATAAACTAGAGATAAACAATAGAGGCAAGGCATCAGCATTAAGAGGAGACAGAAAAAAAATTTTTTTTTAATTTTGACTGAGACTTGAAGGAAGCCAGAGAAATTAGGAAGTAGAGATGAGGAACGAAAGAGGTCTAGCCAAAGGGGAACAGCAAGTGAAAGTGCCCAGAACTGGAAAAAGGAATAGAAAGGGATCCAGTGTCCCTGGACCATGGAGTACATGGGGAGGGGGAGGTATAAGGTGTAAGAAGACTGGAAAGGTAGAAGGAGTCACTTATAGAGAGCTTTAAAATCCAAACAGATTACCTCCAGGATCAGAATTTGTATTTGAGCCTGGAGGTAATAAGAAGCCACTCAAGTTGAAAGGGTTATGACATAGAGAAACTTTAGCTTTAGGGAGATGACTATCCAACTGAATGGATAATGGACTGGGAGACCAACCAGCAAGGTATTTGAATGGTCCAGGCATGAGTTGATGAGTGACTGGACCATGGCAGTAGCAGAGGGAAAAAAAGGACCTATTGGAGAGATGTCATGAAGGTAGAAATGGCAGGACTTGACAACAGATTGGATATAGGTATGACATAAGAGTGAGAAGTAAATGAGGATGCTTAGGTTTTAAAACTAGGTAGATGATAGAATGGTGACATCCTCCACAGTAACAGGGAAGTTTGGAAGAGGGGAGGGTTTGGAGGAAAAGATAATGACTTCAGTTTGGGGCATGATGAGTTTCAGATATTGAGGAGTCATTATTATCCACTAGAAGCATGTGTCTTCACTGTAATGTTACAGGACATTATGAAAGAGGAAGAAAAGGAGGGAACAAGTGTTCATTAAGTGCCAGGCACTGTGCTAAACACTTTATAAATATTATCTCATTTGATCCTCACAACAATCCTGGAAGAGAGGTGCTATTATTATCCCCACATTACAGATGAGATAATTGAGGCAGAGGTTCAGTCATATAACTAGTGATTGTCTGAGGCTGGATTTGAACTCAAGTCTTTTTGACTCATGCCCAGTGTTCTCTCCAATATTCCACCAAATGCCTCCAAATAAATAAACAATTTAGGATATATTTCTATGGCAAAGATGCCTTTGTTATAAAAGACCTCTTCAAAGTCATGCAGTGCTGCATAATGAATAGAGCATTGAATTTGAAATCAGGAAGCCCTGGGTATAATTATTTAAAAATTCACATTTCATGAATTAGTCTTTCTTTGGTCCATAGGCATCCAGTTTCTGCCACCAAGTCTTTTGTGTCCCAAGCTCCAAACCACTGCAAAAGCACAAAACTATTTCTTTTCTCAACCAGTCAAAATCTCTCTCTCTCCCTCATCTAAGTATAACTCCAGGATCTAGAGGAAGCATGTAGTTAGGAACAGAATGCTAGAGTTGGAGACAGGAAGACCCGAGTTTAAATACTGCTTCAGACATTCACTAGCTGTGTGACCCTGTGCAAGCCTCAGTTTCCTCATCTGTAAAATGAACATAATGATATCACTACTTCATAGGGTTGCTGACACTCAAATGAGATGTGTATAAAGAACTTTGTAAACATTAAAGTGCTATATAAATAGGAATTGTTGTATTTGTTTTTATTAGACAGGAAAAAAAGAAGCATTCCTTTAATAACTCTCACATTTACTAACATGACTGGGATACATTCCCTCTTCAATCACTGCCTTTTAGAATCCTCTTCCTTCTAGGCTTTGTTCAAGTGCCCCTTTCTCTACAAAGCTTTCTCTGATTCTCCCTCTCCCACACACTTGAAAGAAAGCATTCTCACTCCCCTTACATTTTCCTAGCAAAGATGGTTTGCTTCCATCTCACTCTAGTTTGTATAATACATAACTCTGTTCATACATTTCTACCAAACAGAATGTAAGTACAAGGATGTTATCCTTCAACTGTAGCCACAGCCCAGAGCATGGTGCTTTATGCATAGCAGACAGCTAATAAATGCTCATTGAATTCAGGTCCCCTGGCAAAACCTCTTTAAAAACTGATTCTGAAAACACAAAACCTGATTTCCTATACTGAAATTCAGTTAAAATTTTCAGAGAACAAAAATCTGAGGAGGGCATCCCATCGCCATTCTCAAACCTTAACCCCTTCTAAAACAGTTTACAAAAGTGTACAAAATAAATAGAGCTCTCCATTTTAGTCATTGTCAGGGGTATTAGCCTCTGGGTTCTGAAGCATCACTTATGACAGGGCTTATCAAATACTCCCTGTCAAATTGTGATGTCACCATGTCACCTGTTGTTTTCTGCTCAATCCTTTCTAAACTAGACATATTTACTTTCTGCTGCAACATCTTGTGCTGTGTTGATTTATTAAGATGGGGGTGGAGGGAGGGAATGGCCTCCAAAGTTTTTGAGGTTAGAGATAGTTTTTTTTTTTAAAATAATATTTCTATGTCTAGAAACTAGCACTGCATTTAAGAGGTATTTAATAAATTATTTGTTGAATCTGAAATGGATTTCTATCATCTTTATTTAGAAAGATACTGAGTAACTTTGAATAAATGCATCAGATAAGTAAAGAGCAAGGGAGAAAAATGTTGATTTACTTTTAAAAATGCTTAAAATGGAAGAAATAGGATCATCACCATCAGGCAGCAACATTGCTTTAGAACAAAGTTTTATTGATGTCTTTTGTTTTTACTTCCCAGTCATTTCCAGATATACTCCTGCACCACCCTTGCCCAAGCCTTCTCTAGTATCAAAGAAAAACAGTGAAAGAAACTGGACCCAGAGACCTGAACCATCTGACAACATCTATGACGTTCCATACCTTTAACTAACTCTTCTCTGGAGCCAAGATTGGTCATTTTAATTATATCATATTAATTTCATTTATTACCACAGTAATTCTTTAAAATTATCAACTAAATCACAGAGGGGTTAAGATCTGCATTAGTGGAAGAAGAACACAGTTTCATAATTTTCTCCAGTTTTCTTCAGCAGCATGTATGCAAAACTGAAGGCAGTAGATGATGGGAATAATCCAAGGCTGAGTTTGGCAGGGCAAAATCAGCAATACCATAAAGGGGGAAGTGTTACAAGAGAAGAGGACGGTAGCTGGTGAGACTGAGTCATGGTATAGAGGAAAAGAGTTTAGAATTACAAGACAGAGGGAGGTGGAATCACAATAGACTTTCGATCAGAGAAGGGAATTTCAGAATTCATGAATGTGGGGATGGCGCATTTATGAGTGGTAGAAAGATAAAGGGTATGTCCATTTTTGTGTGAGGCTGAGGGGGGAGAGAGGAACAGTTCATGTAAAATGAGTAAACCGAGAAAGTGTGAGGTAAGCCTATCAAAGGTTGTGTGTGTGTGTGTGTGTGTGTGTGTGTGTGTGTGTGTGAAGACAGAGGGAGTGTCCTAGTATGAGGGCAAGAGTTGGTAAGAAAAGAAAGATATTGAACCAGGAAATGAATTTAGTTGAGGAAAGAAGAGCATCCAGGAAGGCACTAGACAACAGCCACAAGAATTCTGACTGAGTGGTGGATCAGTGAATCTGAAGGGTGAAGAGATTACTGAGTGATGATAATACAGGAAAAACCTGGAAGTGGCAACAGGAAGCAAAGAACTATATTCTGCCTCTCCCCACCTCAACCAGTGAGTCAGGAGAATGAAACTAGAGCCATCTATGGAAAAGAAGGCCAAAGAAGCTGTGTCACTGGGAGAAAGCCAGGTCCCAATGAGAGCCCAAAGAGTAAGTGGGACAGAAAAAGATGTCAGATGAAAGCAAGTTTGTTACCTATGGGTATTTTATTTTAGTACATTAGGGTTTCTTCTATAATCAATGTATATATTCATTTATGCCTATTTTATAGTATGTTTAATGGCATATTTCTACTATTTTAAATTAATGTAATTATAGCTTCTGTACTTTAATAGTGTATCATTACTGCTATTTATGATTCATTTAATTCCAAATCTGGTTCAGGAATGTGATACTTCCTCTCCCAATGATAACACTGTTTCTATAGGAAAATATTGCTTACCTTATAGTATACTTTGCAAAAGGGTATTACAATGAAAAGTAGGGACTGCTGCATCCAAAATTCAGTATTATGCAAAAATGCTAACTGGCATACCTGCAAGCAATCTGACCGATTCAATTGCCCAGGAATAGAAAAAAAAATCCTAATTATGGTTTAGGTAGGCACATTAACCCTGAACTTCCTCTAACTGAAGCTCAAACTATTCCTAGTGAGCTGTCATTTTAAAACCAGGAACCAGACAGTAAAATGACAGGAATTAATAAGTTACTCTGGTGGAATGCCTGGATAAAACAATAAAAGGGGGGGAGGAATTTAAATTCAAAAACATTTATATAAGGGGAAAAAATCCAAATATGACTTGAAGGAACATAATTAAAACACAAATCATACAACAGTGTAATGGGGGGGGGAGGCAATGAAAAATGGTACTTGTAAGGAGACCTGCATTCTAATATTAAATCCTCTATTAATTACAACTGTGTGACTTTGACCCAATTACTAAACCCATTTGTTCTTGAGTTCCTCACATAAATGGCAAGGTTGCACTAGATGATTGCCAAGGGCCTTTTCATTTCTAAAGTTCTGTGATTCCCTTTGCTTATAATTTGTACCTCAGCACTTAAAAACATTTTTATCTAATCCAAAATTAATATTTTCTCCGTTCCCTATCTAGAGGCCAAAATGCAAGGAGGGGGCTAGTACATGTTTCATCAGAGAATTAGATTCTGGTTAGAACAAAGAAATTCCCCAAATTTTGCATGTTTAACTTTCAAAGTCTCAGATGTACTCAACTAATAGCCTGCTATTACAAAACCATTCTAGATAGCGGTCTTGGGATTATGGTGCCACTTGTAGGTTGACACTAGGAATTATCTTTCTCAACACTCCTTCCTTTCTCTTTATCATCCTACCAGTAATGGGGAACCTGTGAGCTAGAGGACACATTTGGCCCTCTAAGTATTCAAGTGCAGCCCTTTGACAGAATCCAAACTTCACAGAACAAATCCCCTTAATAAAAGGATTTTTTCTATAAAATTGAACTCAGTCAAAAGGCCACACTCAAGGACCTAGAAGGTCATATGTACCCTTGAGGACAAAGGTTCCCCACCCCAGTACCTATATTGTGAAGTCTCTGGTGGAGAGACTCCATGGTACAGGCCTGCCCTCTCCAATCTCAGGAATTCTTAGGGTGGGGCTAACTTATGCCAGCACCTGAGTTAGTTCAACTTCAATGCTGGGACAAAATTAGGCATTCAAAAGTTAACAAAAGAAAGTTTACTTTGCTGTAGTATAGACAAGATATTCAATTAGAATACTGCAACCCTTAAATTGGGCGTGGAAATGTTTCTGGTCAGCTAGGCAGGGTGTGGTGATTCTATAGTTGTGGGCCATCTGCCAATCTGAATGGTCCTGGCTCCAGAAAAGTGGAACTTTTGCTCCCTTAGGTGACCAAGAAGCCATATCAATGTGGCCAGAGGCCACAGAAAGATTACCAGAGGTATCTTGAGCCTTGGCCAATCAAGTCTGAGAGACATCTTTACTGCCTTCTAGGGGAAAAATAGCCTAACCAGAGTTGGTGGGATAGGAGAACCCTAGTCTCTCACAGGAGGGAAGGATGCTAAGGTAATGCACCTTTGATTAAAGTTTTGATGAAAAGCAAAGACGACAAGTGGAATGTACCGTCAGAGACAGGCACACAGTCAAAGCTAGAGATTCAAGGGGGAGTTTAGTTTCTAGGAGTGAATCTAGAAAAAGAATATAAGGGTAGTCTGGTACATTTAAACAACATATTTGAGTTTCAAACCCCACCAGATGCTAATTGACGCTGTTTTCCCAATTGATCAAAATCAAACCTGCATCAGCTGTAGAGACATTCTCATGCTATCACTACCCTCATTGGCTTCCATGGAAACCGTGTGGTGGAATGATTTGCTTCCATGGTGTAGCAGCAAGCACCCCAAGCACGTCCTCAGGGTTTGCTGCCCATACAGGTTCTTGGATCTGCTTTGTTAAAGGAAAGCAACTCAAAATGGGTTAACAAGCTTACTTTAATCAGTCAGACATATATTGTTTACCTTGTTCAGGGGGAAAAGGTCAGCACCCCGAACTTCAAAGCATACAGGCAGAATTATCAAGACAGAAACAGATCAAGTAGACAGATTTCCAAACTGTCCAACCATTACATCCATACCCAGTCAACATCTGGGTTTCCACATCTGGGTTTTTCAAAGCCGGGGGACTCTCAACAACGGCTTCCCAGAATTCAGATCAAATCACAGAACACTTCTCAAAGTGAGTCCCAAAACAAAGCTACACATCAGGGCTTATATAGCCTTCTCCTGGCTCAGAGAATGTAACAACCTTATTGACCCACTGGCCAATCAAAAAGTATCTACTGAAAAACAAGCCTCCCTCCCCAGGCTTCTGGTGCACTTTAGCCTAGGGGCAGGGAAGATCTTCCAAATTTGCATTCCCATTACACATGGCTAAAGTGCTCTCCAAACTGCAGCTCTCATTAAGCAAAGGAGGAAGGGATAGACACCCAGGGATATCAGGCACACGTTGTCCTTCTGATTTTTTTCCAGTTTCACTGCCTTCAGTTCTCTTTATTCTGCCTCAGGTATCTTTTTAAACAAGTCATCCACACATTCTTTCTAACTTCTGTCCTCCTTGTTTCCCTTTTCCAGGCCTGTTTCTTTGTGACTGGTAAACATAAAAACTGTGCTAGCGACAAACCTTTATCAGAGAAAAGGAAAATCACAAGTTTTTTAAAAATTAAATTAGTTATTATAAAGAACTATCTCTAAAGCATTCAGAAGATTCAGAAATTACCAAAAAGCTTACATATATCCCCTCATCTTACTCTAATGAAAGCTTTTTCATTAAGCAGAATTCTTCATTCATTGAATATTCAAATACACACACACACACACAAACTTCTCATTCAGTTTTCTGCCACCTTATATTTTAAAAGCATAGCATTTCATCAGCTTTATAAACTAAATTGGTCCTTTGTGTGCTAAACACCATTGATGATATTTTTCCTGAGGTAAATACATTCTAAGTTTCCCCAAACTGACTTAAAAGTAAAATTTTCTATCATGAACTATGATATAATTTTACTTTTGAAAGCTTTCATAAGGCTGGGGAAAGGAGTAATTAAAAATGAAATCCTTATTGGGGAGATACCTGAGAATTATTCTTGTCAATTTCTCTAAGACAATTATTGTTCTCTATATTTGTGCTTTATCTCAATCAAATGGCCCCAAACGGTCACAACTTAATATAAAATATTTGACTTATTGGTATATTTTAAGAGGCTAACTAAATAAAATGGGCTTAACTTTTCTAGGCATACCAACTATAACTTTTGAAAGCCCATTTCCATCAGATTAACATTTCAAAGCTGCTTGATGCTTTTGCAATAACCTGAGTAGGCACTTAGCTGACAATAAAGGCCCCTCTATTTTCTAACTTATAGCTTAATTATATTTGACAAAACTGTATTCTCTATGTAAATTAATAGCTCTTTGCAACAGAAACACTGAATCAGCTTTTGCCTCTGGTTGTATAGCCTCATTCATTCATGTTATCTAGCTTTTCTAGGGCATTACCCAATAAAAAATATTCATTGGCTTCCATAATTAAGGAGCCTGCTCAGCACCAAGGGAATTACATCACACAGATGTCTAACTCAGCAAAAAAAGAAAGCAAGCCACAGATTTAAAATAATCCTTTTTGCTTCAGGTAATTGTCACATTAATGAAAAATGAATAGCAATATTTCTACAGGCAAAACAAAACAAAAGCAATCACAACGACCTATTCCATTTGCAAGTGGAAAAGACTAAGTCATGTTCTAAACTATTTCTTCATAATATAATGTACAATAGATTGTCACAATTGACATCTCTCATTCATTAGAGGTGACCTCCCTACTTCTTTCATCCTCCTTTTTCTTCATCATCCCTCACCCTAATACCTTGGCAGGAACTAAACTGTGGATTTATTAGTTGAATTACTGCTCAGATGCCTTATTGTGACATAGAAGTCACACTACACTCTCAAAGGCTATTATCAATAGATAAAAGCTCTGGCAGTTGTACCAAGATGGAAAAGTTTCAAATATGAGTCTAGCAATGGATTGCCATCCATGCTTCAGATTTAAGAACAGGGACAAAGTTTTTTTATGGATCCAGCAACTCATGGCCACCTACTAAAATATGGATATAATTTCTGTCAATAGCAGAAGTTCCAGAATTGATGAAATCACATGGTCTGGGTTTTCTTTTCTTTTCTCTCTCTCTTTTTTTATACTTTTGAGACTTTGGTACTTTTTTGATACTTTAATGATTTTGATACTTTTTTGATACTTGATACACCAACAAAATGTGTATTTCTGTTGTTATTTGTCCTTAGTTCTCCAAGAGGATCATGGACATTAGGAAGATGACACCATAACTTACAAGTGAATTGAATTTAAGTGAGGGAAGGCTGTGCAGAGTCACCAGTCTCACTTTCCCTTTTGGACCCGTGTGGGTCCGGTGGCTCCATACAGATCAGGACAACTGGAGATGGCCCTCTTTTTTACATACAAAGGAGAAAACAGGGATTATATATGAAAGAACAAATCTCCATCACATACTTTGGTCCTTCTTTCTTTAAATATACAGCAATTCAGCATTCCAGTACCAAAGCTTGTCTACATTTTGCCATTACTTCCTTCTGTTCTCTCTCTTTTTTAATGCAACTTATTGTATACTTTAAAGAAAGAAGTAGAAGGTGCAGAAGCTTCATGTCAATATATCATCAATTCTTCAGATCGAGAGTTGGAAGCTGCTAAACCTAACAGCAAAGAACATAAGAAAAAAAAATGTAACTGACTATGTTTCAGTAACCAGTGGAAATCCAGATGTGGGAATTATATCATAACCATTTGTCATATACCATTTGCTAATTAGAATGAAGATCAAAATCAACATTAAATTAAAAGAAAGGCTGATAATGACAAGATGGCAATGTATATAATTGCAACAGCTTCAACCTGGCCTATTTAAACAAGCCATCTGGGTTTTAAAAAGAAAAATTTTTAAGAAGCAAAGATATTGATTTTATCACCATTTCCCACAAAATGTTAACTTACATGAAGCAATCCACACAACAAAATGACCTCAAAAGCCCAGAAATTCTTTAGACAACACCAGTCTGGACAAATAGCATTTTTCTTCCATTTTTTTTCTTCCTGTGTAGATTGTTCAAATTAACTCTTATGAGGAATTATGAATCTCATTTTAAAGAATCTACAATGTTATAGAGTTTGATTTAATCAGCTCATTTTTTAATGACAGTAGCAAACAGCATTGGTGAGCATATGTCTCTTTTTTTTTTTGTTGTTCCTCATTTATCCGATGAACAGAGTATGTCTGTTGTAATATCTTTCAGGAAATCTTGAATAATTTTGATAGCTATGTGGGAGTTACATTATTGATGAGCAGCCTGTAAGGTACTAATTTGGTCTATGGAATGAAATGATTTTTTATATAGTCAACAAATATTAAGCACAGGATCTTGTATTGCTTATAACTGTCACTCACTGTATGACTCAAGAGCTATGACTAACAGAAAAACATCATTTATGAAAACCTGCCCTTTCCCTCTCATTGCTTCTTGATTAATGACATAAAAATTTGGGGAAAGGAAAAGTTGGCATACGGGTTGTTAGTCACTTGATATTTTCTTAGAAGCCATTTTTCAATAATACTAAGTTTGGTAATTAAGATTTTTTCCCCCAAGTTCTTGGTATTTTCCCCTCTTTCAGAAACAATGAATAGGGACTCTTCAGCTTCCTCACAATCAAATGATCTCCAGCAAATGCTTCCTATTGCATTTACTCTTCCAACTTTTGTTTTCTTTGTCATTTCTACTTCCTATTATAGCACATTTGAGACTCATGTTAGAAGTCCAAATGGGGGGGCTCTACTGTCATTGGATGGATAAAAAGTTTGTTAAATCTTTATAGATTTTTTTCCCCTATTTTTTGTTCTTTGCCCTCTTTTCAGTTTTACACATAAATGTCCTCAGGATGATTTTGCTTAATTGGGTCTTACCAGGCTTTCTGCAAACTTTTCCCCTCTGCTGCATTTTACTGTTTTCTCATTAGGTAATACTACTCATAATCTTCCACCATACTCCATAAAACTTTACAAATTAGTTTCTATTCTAAATTAATGTTCCTCTTAGAAAAGAGATTAAGTATTTGTTGGTTGAGTGTTTCTAATCTTCAGCAATTTCCTCTTTGAGGTGAATGAATTACATCCTTTAGGATTCTTTATGAAATGATGATAATCTGTCAATCTGTTTTTTTATTTGCTTCCCATTTTTAAGTATCAAGCATAAATTAGGTCAGACTGGAGTTTCCACAATTGCATGTCATATGTTTTCATTTTTATTCTTTTTCATTTGGCACTTTTTCACAGGTACTGCAATAGGAGATGACCAGGAGTCCAAAAAGTAAATAATATATTTATATTATAAAATATAATTGTTTATCTAATTTACATATTACCTTTGTACACACAATAAAAATAACTGCCAATTCTATTATTTGCATCTCCAAAGATAGCCCATGCACCATCTTCCATTAAGTTACAACTACCCCTTTTAAAAAATTTCTGGTTTCATTTTTAGTGAGAATGTGAAGATTTATGTGATTCAATTCTTCTAGGAGCATGCCCACTAGGTCACTGGACAAGGATGTCACATTTAGAGCACCAATAGCTAAATTAAATCTGTAGATGGTCTTTTGTAGCTTCTTTCAAGAAATCTTGAATGATTTTGATAGCTATGCAGGAGTTATATTGCAGATGAACAGCCTATAAGGTACTAATTTGATCTATGGAATCAAATGATTTTTAATAGTCAATAAATAATAAGCACAAAACCTTGTATTCCTTATACTTCAGTCACTCTATGATTAAGCTGCAACCATGAAGCTGTAAACAATGAAGAACATTGTTTGTGAAAACCTGCCCTCTCCCTTCTTATTCCTTCATGATTAATGTTATAAAAAGTTTGGGAAAGGCCAAGTAGGCTTGTGGATTTCAAGGATCCAGGTGACTTCTATACCATCAGAGTAAAACTTTGTAAAGGCAATGGTGATAGATAACACAAACACAGAGGGAGATAGAGAGGTACTACATAGTGGTGATACCTTTGGAGTCAGAGAATTTGAAGTGCAAACACTAGCTCTACCCAGCCCAGGCAGCCATCATTGATAGAAGTAATGTTGGTAGACAAGAAGCCAGCCATTCTCACCAATTGCTGACCAAATGTCCCTGAGAGAGAGTTGAGGCAGCCTAGTAAAAGAAGCAAGGCATTGTAAGGGAAAAGAGAAAAGACAACATGTTTTAGGTGAATTAGAACACTGCCACCACCTCCTCTCAGTCCCCAAGATAGCCCAACACCTTGGGCCCCAAAGCCCAGGGAACAGAAGTGCAAGCAGTCCATGCTTGTATTATATTTATTTATTTTTATATTTTTATATTTATTAAATGCTTGCTATGTGACAGACCCTGTACTAAGTGCTGAGTATACAAAGAAAGGTAAAAACACAGTCACTGTCCTTGTGGTGTTCACCCCATACCATTGACCTACTTCCAGAGATGTCCTACAGTCGTCAGCCAGGGAGAAACTCCTGTGGAGAGAGATGTACCCTTGGAGCTGCTTCTGCACCTGCCATAGGCCCTGCCTACTCAGCAGCCATAGCTACTGAAAATGTGGAATCAAAGTGCTTGCCACCAAAGTCCTTAGCATATGAAATGGTTCAATATCAGAGATGGATAAAGTTTGTGGGAATGACATTAAAGAAGATGCATTACTATGTGCTTCGAGTTCAAATCCAGTCGTAGACAACTTACTGGGTGACCCCGGGCAAATCATTTCCCTTTTTCTGCCTCAGTTTCCTCAACTGTAAGAGGGAGGTAATAATACCACCTACCTCCCAAGGTGGTCAGGATTAAATGAAACAACATTTGAAGCACTTAATACAAAGGTATGACACATCATGGTAGGTGCTTAATAAATGCTTGCTTGCTCCCTTCCTTCTTTGCAGCTGTTCTCGAAGGCCTTTTCCATGTGAAACCTCCAGTATGTATTGTCTTCCCTTGAAATTAGTAACTGTCTCCACTGTTTTATACACAATTTCAGTGTTCATCACAGTACATTGTTCAGTCATTTTTCAGTCATGTCTGGTTCTTTATGACCCCATTTGGGGTTTTCTTTGTTGTTTGTTTGTTTTTTGCATTTTGGAGGGGGGAAGGCAGGGCAATTGGATTAAGTGACTTGCCCAAGGTCACAGGGCTAGTAAGTGTTAAGAGACTGAGTTCAAATTTGAACTCAGGTCCTCCTGACTCCAAGGTCAGTGCTCTATTCACTGTGCCACCTAGCTGCCCCGCATTTGGGGTTTTCTTGGCAAAGATACTGGAATGGTCTGCTATTTCCTTCTCAAGCTCATCTTACAGATGAGGAAACTAAGGCAAACAAGATTAAGTGACTTGCCTAGATTCACACAACTAGTGTCTGAGGTCAGGTTTGAACTCAGGAAGAGGTATCTTCCTGACTCCAGGCATTCATGTACCACCTGTTTATAATATGTGCTTAATAAATGCTTTTTCATTCACTTTTCATTTCATTCATCCATTCATTTAACATAATGATGGTTGAATTGTTTGTAATTGAGTAAATGGTAAACTATTCAACTAATAATTAAACAGTTCCATGTAGACAAAGATTATATCTTATAAAAACATTACATACTGGGGCAACTCGGTGGCACAGTGAATAGAGCACCAGCCCTGGAGTCAGGAGGATATGAGTTCAAATTTGACCTCAGACACTTAACACTTACTAGCCCCACAACCTTGGGCAAGTCACTTAACCCCAATGGCCCTGCCTTTCCCCCTCCAAAAACCAAAAACAAACAAAAAAAATTACATACTTCCCAGTACCTACCATAGTACTCTGCAAACTGTAGGTGTTCAATATTATAATTGAATTGAATTGTGGTCTAATAAGGGTAGCACCTAAAGGGAAGGAGGGAGGAAAAAGGTTTGGGACAGGCTCGGTGGAGAGTGAGATAGGACAGGGGAGAGTCTAAAGGGCATTCAAGGACGCACAATGTACCCGCCTGTTTCATTCATGAGCCCTCCTTATCCAGGCTTACCTCAAGCCTCAACCAAACCCACCTTCCGAAAGAGGCTTTTCCTGATCCCTCTTAATACTAATGCCTTTCCTCCATTGCTGTCTCAGTTTGTCCTGTAGAAATCTTATTTGTACATGGTTGTTTGCATATGTCTCCCTTTTTAAAGTATGAGCTCCTTTAGAATAGGAATATTTGTCTTAAGTTTTTCTCCTCTGTGTGTCAGGCATAGGGCTTGCCTGGCACGTAGTAGGCCAGGTACTAGTTTATAAAGTGCTTTTATAAAAGCACTACTTTTCTTTCTAAAGCCTGGCTTTACAAATGCTTGTCAATTTGATTTGACCTGTTAATACTACTTAACCCCAGAATAAATATCTATATTCACTTAAGGTCAATACATTGTGGCAGAAGATATCAGTAATAGTTGAAAAGACAGGCAACGCAATCAGACCTGGGTTCTAGTTCACAATTTGCCACAAACGTCTTTGGGACCTCAATTACTTCATTCAGCAAGTGAGGGGGTGTTTTAAGTCTCTTCCAATTTTAAACATCTATGCTTTTGGCAATTGTTAACATGAAGTTGGTTTCAGACGTGGAAAAAACTTCAGGTGAAGAAGTGGCTCAAACCATGTGGATTTACTGGGCCTTCCTCCCATTCTGGTAGCACTGCCCCAAGGCCCAATTCTTTCTTTCTTTTTTTTTTTTTTTTTTTTTACTGTCCCATAGCCCTTTGCTCCATTTCCCACTTAAAGGATTCCATCAAACACACCCAACCATCGTCCACTGCGAGCTCCCTTGTAGGCTTGAGGGGTGAAATTTGGATTCTCGACATCTCCACGGATTGTCGCGAGGGTACCTGCCTTTACTAATTCTGGGCCACTGAGCTCACTGCTTTCATAGCACGGTCGGTGGTTGTGTGTTTGTTTGCCTGGGGAAAGGTCCCCAGAATTGTTTTCGTCCCTGCTACTGTTCACTCCTTATCCCCAGTCCCCAGATGTCTGTCCTGGCCAGAGTTCGACGAGCCGAAGGGCAGGTGCGCTGCACTGGGCTTCAAGCCAAGCTTGGGCCCGTGCCCCAGGTGGGTCAGTCCCCTACTGGAACCACTATGGGGGTGGGTAGAGGTGGGTGGTGCGGACTTAGAAGACGTGCAGGCCTTTCGGGGGACCAGGCCTCCATTCCGACTGCGTCTCAACCCGCGGTGCCCAGAGTGGTGCGTCCCCTTCAGCTTAGAGCTAATGGTGCTTCACGTGGCCAGAACGGAGGGGTAAGGCACAATTCTCTCTCATACCCGGGACAGACACTCCACCCTCTGTCCCGGATCCTGTTGTGAGAGACAATCCCAGCTACTTAGTTCCTGCCGGCAGCCCCAGGGGCTCAGCCTCTCGGGTGTTACCCTGTCCTGCTTTAAGTTGTAACACTTGAATTTGTCTTCCTAGGGGCTTCGTAGAAGGGCTACAGTGTTGCCGCTTTGAAGATATGAACTGTTAAAACTTGTTTTAAGAGTTTCACAGGCTCAGGGCTTGGAAGGCCTTGGAAAACTGAGTGAAGGTGGTGAGGTTTATCCATGCTCCTTAATGGAGTTTGGTGGCACATGTTTACAGGGTTAAAAGTGCCGATGTGTTTTTCCTCTTTGTCTTTGCAGAATGGGAAATGACCTTTTCATATCAGGAATTTATTCTCGTAGGTGGGGAAAGATAAAATCCAAGGCTTCCCCAAAATAAACTGCTGTTAAAGGATTTTACAGTTCAGTTATGTGCTACTTTTGAAATAAAGAACTGTGGTTAAAAATTCTTGATGTTTTTTTTTAATTGTTAATGGGTACACAAACCCCTAACCCTGTTTGGTAATGTTTTAAGACTAGTGCTATGAGCGATTAACAGAAGGATGTACTAATTTACTAAATCCACAGATTTAAAATGAAGATTCTTTCCAGTTGCTAATGAGGGATGGCTCCCAATAGGTTCAGCAGGAACTCTGATCTTATTTTAAGACCAGAAAACCTGCAATTCAGTCTTGAAATAATTCAGTAGGCCCAAGCAAACTTGGAGTTAGAGTTGTAAAAGTTTATTTTATGCTTTATAGCGGGCAAGAGTCCTTTTGGGGACCTGCAACCTCAAAGGGGTAGAATTAAGGTTTTTATAGGATAATTTATAGTATAACCCATGCCCATTATGCTAACTAGGTAATTAAGGGTGGGATTAGGGAGGAGTTAAGGTGGGGGCCAATGTTTAAAGGAACATGCATTTTTAATGTAACTACACAGGCATATTGCCCATGAGTCACTGTGGAAAAGCCCAAGGAGGTGTGGTTTTAGGTTTGCAATGTCACTAAGTCGGCTAGCAGTCAAGGGCTGATGGAGAAGTGCCCAGTCTGCCACCCATCAGTGTCATGTTTGACAAGATTGATGTCTGGGAACCAAGGCTAACTAGAGACTCAGGGGATAATGGGCTAAGGAGTCAACCTAGAAATAGGGTACCAAAGGATTCATGGGGGCAGTGGGACACTATACAAGGGGGAGATAATAGTTGCCTAAGCTGGAATGTTTATGGATACTTTTGTGAAGGATTCATAGGAATAGCTCGTTATTGTTCCAAGCTGAGATAAACAATTCATGAGTTGTTGCTGGGCGGAGTTAATGCTCTGAAGCTGGGGGTAGGGGGGTATGATTTTACAAACTAGTTTTACAGACTGATGTTACAAGGTGGTATTACAAATTGATGTTACAAATATAGATCCCAAGCACCCCACCATTACTAATGTTACAAATTGGTATTACAAACTGAGTTTATAAATTGATTTTACAAACATAGCTCCCAAGCACTCCATCATTACCATCAATCTGGATTTGCTGTAATCTGAAATAAAGCACCTTGATGTGTGGTATCTTAATTTAATAGGTTAAAAACATACTTATTGACAAATATGAGAATTTCATTTTGATTTTCCCCCCAGAATACCTGTATTGTTTTAGAATCCATAGACAATAACATCTTGAGCCATTTGGAAGATAGAATTCATTCCCTAAGGTTTGAAAGTCACTCTCAAAACCCCATGAATTGTTACAATATTACATTTTAGACAGTTTTCTAAGTATTTACATTGACAATCATAATTAACTTATGCCTGCATCAAAACAGGCACAGGCCGAACTGAGAAGTGTGTAGAATGATGGACATGAGCAAGGCGGGATCTGTCATAGCAGTTCTGATTTATTGATCAGAGGGCAGGGTTTATATAATGAATGTAAAGCAAGTATCTCTTAGGTTCCCATGAGAAAATGTTTAATGTCCTTGTTTGTTTACACATATCTGTATGTTTTAATGTCCTTGTTTCCTCAAATGCATCTATGTCTGGGTCACTGCTTGGGTTATCAGGTCCTAAACTCATGCAAGTCAGGAAGAGATGGTGAGCCAATCTTAAGAAATAATATAGCCTTCATGGGGAGCTGGCTTGGGAGAAATCCTGGACCAGAATCTTTCCATATATGGACCCAGTCAGAGACTGGCCCTCAAAAATTAACAATCAAAATCACCACATATTTGTGGCTTTTGTCCTGGCATCCTTTCTAGAACATTTCATTTCATGTACAATTCAGTTTGATGATCCAAGTTCAACTTTAAACTTTGTAGGTAAGGAAATACACACCTCTGAAGCTGGAATTATCTGATGCTAATTGTCTTCTCCAAAGATTAAGAAGTAATAAAATTTCTCCATGACTTAGAAAAATAAGGATGGGGGGTTATTTGGTTCACAGGAGGTAGTGGTGGTCTCCCTGCCTTCCTTCAAGTCCCAGCTAAAATGCCACCTTAGAGAAGCATTTCCTGATCTCCTTTATCAATAG
Organism: Petaurus breviceps papuanus; assembly: GCF_028583685.1. NCBI lineage: Eukaryota > Metazoa > Chordata > Mammalia > Diprotodontia > Petauridae > Petaurus > Petaurus breviceps. The sequence continues at coordinate 10,128,034 of NW_027186473.1, forward strand.
TCTTTCTTTTCTTTGTTGATTATTACCAGTTTATCTTGTATATATCTTGTTTATAGTTTGAATGTTGTCTCCCCCACTAGACTGTGAGCTTCCCAAGAGCAAGGACTATTTTAGTAGTTTTTGTTTTTTAGTTTTTCTTCATATTCCCATGCTTAGAGCACAGTGCCTGTCACACAGTAGGGCTTAATAAATGCTTGCTTGTTACTAAATCACTGGTGTCAGCCTGAAAAAATTTAAAAGTCAGATTTGGTGAGTTCAAATTTTAAACCCTGTCCTTTCCCTCTTCTCTCTCTGCCATTTTTGAATTCATGTTATTGGTCTAAGATGATGACCTAGCCTATTTTAGGAAGGGTTTTTACACTTAAAAATGTAAGAAACCATTCAGACTTGACCCTCAGGGTATAGTTTGCTAAATGTCTCTCCAAAAATTAAGAAATCTAATTGTTCTTGAATTGGAAGGTGCTGCATAATTTCCCAAATAAAATCTAGCTTGCTTTCTTCCTATTAAATTCTAGATTAAACCTCATTACCCACCTCCAGTGGCTGTGTGGAACACATGACTTGATGGGCCACCCTATCTAAATGTCTAATAATCAGTCATCGTTGTCCACTTGATTTTTCCACTGAAAGTTGGTAGGCTGTTCTGAAATTAAAATACCACAGATCTCATTGGAGAGTCTTTGAAGTATTTTGATGCCATGGAACACAATGTTATTTATGAAGCAGAGCATCTAAAGGTTCTCACCACATATTTGGAGTCCTTCATCTGTTTGGACCCTTCAGAATATCCTCCATGGTACTAAGCACCTTTCCTGAACAGATCTCGCTGTTTTATCCTTTGTTTGATATTGATAAACAGAAGATAATTAAATAGTTCTCTGATTATGTTTACTAAGGAATCTTGTACAAAGAATAGCATTCACTGCCATTTAATCTGGCAAAATAATAGAAGAAAAAGATCAGAAAAGGAATAGAAGCAAAAGACATTCTTTTGTTAAAGTTATTTTACTGGCTTTCATTTTAAATTGTTTTTAGTTTACAATATTTTAAACTATATTCTTTCCTCTCATCAAAAAAACAAAAAACTAGCCATGTAACCTTGGGCAAGTTACTTAACCCCAATTGCCCTCCAGAAGGCAAAACAAAACAAACAAAAAAATGGAAATCAGTGATTTGGTATCTTCATGTGCTTTACATAGGGAAATTTTTACCATTGTGGTTACTTGCAATATTTCCATCATAAATTTTATAAACATTCATTCCTTTGTGTTAATAATGTTTTTTTTTAAAAAGAAAGTCATAATTGTTCACATACGTTTATTTAGAATTTTGAGGGATTATATTCTTTAAGAATTTAAGGCATTCTTCATTTCCCATTTTGTAGTTGTGCCCTTTTTCTTTCTTTACATTGGCCTTCCCTTTACCAGTCAACACATATACTGTGAAGTACTTTGTTAAAGTGATTCTTAGCATCTTTGGCCAAGGGATTAACAACATAAAAGGGAATTGAACAGAATATACCTTTTCAGTTGTTAACAATTCTTTACTAAACCATGGAAAAAGCAATATAGATATAAATACATGTGTGTATATAAATGTACACATACATGTATATGCAAACACGTGTTCACACATATATATGGAAAAGATATAAATACATTATATTTACATAATATAAAAAAGATATATAAGCCATGGAAAAGACAACTAGAATGGAAACTCTTCACTGGAGTAATTAGACTTGTATTGGAGTCCATTATAGCAACCAGCTACTTTGGTTCTCAATGCTACTACCATACTTGAATATCAATCACTGTTTATTCCATAAGGTTTTATAATGTGAAAATTTTCAGCACTCAAAATCATATTCCCTCTCAAAGTATTATTTCAATCACAATGACGATAACAGGAATCTGTAGTACAGATTGGAAAGAACATAGACTGGATTCCAACCCTAGATCTATATGTTACTAGCTCTGTGATATTGAATAATACATTTAAACACTTTAGTTTCCTCAAAATCTCTTAACTGATCATAATATTTTTACTACCTATTTTGGGGAGGATCAAATTGAGTATTATACAAATGTATACTCTAATAAAACAGGACCAGAATTCAAAATTCCCATAAATTGGGATCAGTTTGCTTTTTGTCTCAGTCAATCACTGTATGGTCTTTGTCCTATAAAACTTCCTTTGTCCAGTGGCTGACACCCTAAAATCTCATCAGGTTGTTTAAAAAACTCGGTTTAATAATCAATTAAGAAATCACCCCTATGCTACAGGAGAGATGATAAACATGTTCAGGTCCCCCACTGCAGCCTGAACCAGATTGAAATGTAATCAGGAAATATTTAACAAAATAAAAAATAAAACAGCTAATATGTCTTTTTCTAAACTAGTATGTGGCCCACAGGAATCCTTATGTATAGTTTAGTAGCCTGTTTCTATTTGCCACCATTGCTTTGCAGTCTTATCAGGTGTTTTAGAAAAAATCCCCATTTGATCAAAGACTGTTATGCCCTACCTCCTTAACACTAAAGTTAAAGATGCTCTTAAAAAACCACAGATACCTGAAATTTTAGATGGCCTATCATGCTAAAGTGATGGCTCTTTCCTGTCTTGCAGCTTTCCCAATCTCAAGTGAAATCAAGCTCTCCCTTCTTGAAAGTTTTGTAGCACTTTGATCTTTTACTATTTTTTTCTTTTACTATTTCTTTATTTACATTTCTGCCTTGTATCACATTTACTCATAACACATATTTTCTTCATCATGTACCATTAGATTCTAAGTTCCTTGATGTCAGAGACCAGATTGTTCTTTATTCTTTGAATCCATAGTACCAGCATAGTATCTTAAACATAGCAAATACTTCTAATTGTTTGCTGAATGGTCAGAATTGATAAGGTTGGATTGTTGAAATATCTTTTTATTTATCTAAAACAATTACATGAAGCAAATAATCATAAACCCACAACATTTGTCAGTCATTTAAAAAGAATCAGCATAGGTTAGCTAATTGTAACTTTAAAATGACTTAAACTTTTATCAGAGAGATTTATGTAGATTAGCTTCTCCTTCAACATAAATGAAAGGAGGCCTCCTTCACTTGGCTCTGTACTAACTCTGAAAAAGAACACAAACTGCTTGAAATTCTGTTTCTGGCTCAACCACTGACTTAGCCACTCTACCTCGAGCCAAAGAGACTCATTTTCCCCCTTCCATCTGTAACATGTAGACCAGGCTTTTAACTTTTTTCCCTGTGGTGGTAGGATTAATGAGCCACCAACCTGGCATTCAAAGACATTTCTATTAATAGATGTTCAATGACAAAAACTTAAGGTTAGAAGTGAAGAATTTTTAGACCTCAGCTAGTAGGTCCCTTGCTCTGTTTTAAACTTCCGATTTCTGTATTTAAGCAAATGAGAAATGGATAAATCTTTCAAGTGATGATACTAACTGAAAAAGGAAGTGACAATGTTCACCCTTAAAATTATGAGATTTTCAACTTTAAATAATTTTGTCACCTTCAAATAGATCTTTCATTATCAGAAATTTTTTTTATGTGCTAGGACAAGAATCAATAAAATGCCTTATTGTAAGAATGAGGACATCATAAATTGTTGTAAGGGTTATGGGATTTAAAGATCTTCCATGCCCCGTTGGACTTGCTGATGTAGCAGGAAGGGGCGGAGCAAGAGGAAGCGGCAGCAGCAGAGGCAGTGGCAGCGCGAAGCCCTTTTTGAGTTAGGACTGCTAAGGACTTTCTGCTAAGGACTCCTGCTGAGGACTGCCAGGGGCCGGAGCTGCTGGGAGCGTGCTTCCAGGACGCTGGGTGGTTGCTGTGAGTGGGGAGAGGAGGACCTTTGCCTGAGGTAGCCTGTTCTGTTTTAAAGGCTTGAAAATGTGGGTGCTTTCTACTTTATCTACCTGTGCCAATATCATAACTACTCTGATGGCTTTCACTTTCTGGTTTTGGGACTCAGTCTTTTGGTATCTTAATAAATTTTCTAGTTTATTTCCTCATATGGCAAACATGACGTATTTTGTAATGGATAATTATATCAGCATATTTGTAATCTCTATAGGCATTGTGAATATGGCATTGCTGATACAATTGTAGATGATAATTCTTTGCTGGAGTCCAAAATACATTTTTATGTACTTGAACAGTGCATTGATAAAGCTGACTTACCATTACATGTGCTTATTAGAGTTGACATTACACTAATAAGACATATTCATCAATACAAACAATTAAACTTTATTGACTGTTTTATAATACAAACATCAAACCCTCTAGGAACAAACCACCAACTTGATCCTAAAGGTCCTGGTAAGTGTGTCTCTTAACAGTACTCATGACAAGGTTCCCTCTGCAAAACCTGTGCCATGTATCTCCCTCTAAGGTGACATTCTGTCAAGTATCCCATCAAATAGTACTGCTTTCTAGTGAATAAGGGAAGGTCACATCTCCAAGTATAACGATGGATTCCATCATGGTCATAATCCAGGAGTAGACTGATGGCCAGTGCCTATGGTAGGTTTTTATGGTCCTGGCTAAGAATGTTTAGAAATTACATCTAAGACTGGGGACATAAAAATGCATCATTAGCAGTTGTTTATCAAATGTGAGAGACCCACATGTTATTAGTAGTTTTTACTAAATTTGGGGGATAAACATCATTGTCAAACTATACCACTCAATTGTTTGCCGTATTATAGAAAACTACTTAGTCACAAAATGGAGTTGTTCATCCTAAATTAACATACTTATTCCCACTACAATGTGCCTAATATTAATATTAACCAAAAATGTGATTAACCCAGAAGTTGATTTTTTGAAATTGCTATATTCCTAAAGCTTATTTAGAGGGCTGTCCTTATGCTGAATATAGGCCAAAGTATTTTCTTATATTTAGAATTTTTTTTTTACCTTTGTGACATGACACATTGCCTTCTAATATATTGCTTTCATATTCTGATATTTGAACAGATTTCTGATTTCACTAATGTGTATGTTCCTTCCTCTAGGGCAGATCATAAGACTTCTGGGATTTCTGTATGGCTTTTTTTTTTTGTAAATTACCCACACAGAAACTACCTCAACTGTTAAGGCCTAACTCTGGTTCTTTAAATACTTTGTAGGTAACATATGTCTCTAAGGCTCTCCTTACTCTCTCTTACTCTTGCTAGAGGATGGATGGGCTTGCCTCCTTTTCTTTCTTTTCTTTTCCTTTCTTTTTTTTTGGTTACAAATATGTATCATCAAGCAAAACAAATTTCCTATTGTCCATGTCCAAAAAAATGTCTCAATCTGAATCTGTTACCTCTCTCTGTCAGGAGGTGGGAAGCATGTGCCATTGTAAGTCCTCTAGAATATTGGTTGGTCATTGTATTGATCAGAGTTCTTAAGTTTTTCCAAAGTTATTTGAAAAAGTCTGTATCAATTCATACAAGTCTTCCCAGGACCTATCTATCTCAGCCAAGAAAGGATAGCACGTCTAAAAATAACCAGTTTTCCACTTCAGATTCATGCTAATTCTTAGATGAAGGCAATGTGTCCTCCTTTAAAAGGGTATTTTATTGGGAGCCAACCTAGTTATACTTGATGTTTTTATAAATTGTAGGGGATTTATTAATAGAAGAGCTAAGATATGTACCTCCTTGCCTTCTTTAATAAATGGAGACTATGAGTATATAACATTGTCTATACTGTCAGAGAAGGTTGATATATTGGTTGTTTTTGCTGAGCTGCTTTTTGTCCTCTTTTTTTATTCTCTGACATATGAGATAATTCTCTGGCTAGAAGAGGAGGAAAGAGATATTCAGAAATAACATGATATTAAGAAAAAGGATATCAATAAAATATTTCTAAATACTAGTGAGTTATCCTAACCTATCCAAGTTGACTCATTTACTACTTATCAACAAAGCTGAAATTAGAAACTGTTTGGATTCCCACTCTAGTATTCTTTCCAGTAGATTTAACTATAACCAGAAACTCGCCATATTTAGTGCAGAAGGAATTATGCGGTCTATTTTAAACTACTTTATCATCTGCTTTATTGCATGTGTTACATTTATAAAGGTAACAATTTCTATTTGAGATAAATAAATCTACACTTCAGATTACTTTTGTCTATTCATAAAGTACTGGAAAATTGGAAACTATTCTCAAGTAAGAGTAAAGGAATATAATAGCTAGCATGTATATAGCACTTTCAAAGTTTGCAAAATACTTTGTGAACAATCTCTCAGTTTATCCTCCTAACATACCTGGGAGTACATGCTATTTTGCAGATGAGGAAACTGAGGCAGACAGGTTAAGTGACTTGTCCAGGGACACTAAGTTGGTGTTTGAGGTAATATTTGAATTCAGGTCTTCCTGACTCTAAGCCAGTGTTGCATTCATTCTGCCATCTAGCTGCATCAAAAAAGTGAGGCCAAAAAATGTAAAGCAATGTAACTCATATTCAAAACCTGATCCTAAGATTTTATGTTCAGTACTTTTTCCATTGCCCCATGTCAGACCTTTTCCCTATGCCTAAGGAGACACTCTCCTCCAAAGACCCTTCCTTTGACTATGTCTCCTTCCAGATTCCATACCCATCTGTTCATCTCTTTCTCTTGATTTCTCTTGATTTAACTCCCCCAAACCTAACCTCCTCCTGGGGACTGCACTTTGTTCTAGTCACATGGTTGATAGGAAGGGTTCATAGTTTTTAAACAAACTGTTTTGAGGTAGCTAGAAAGACCCACAAATGGCTTTTTAGGCAAAGAATAAGGAATTGGAATAAGTAGGTGGAGAATAGGTACTAAAAAAGAATGGAAGCTAGGACAGAATGAGATTGGTAGTGCCTATATGCAGAGAAATTTGTCAAGGATAACAATGTTTCCTGCTGCTCAATTATGCATTTATACTATTCTTAAGTATAATAGAGAAAAAAGATTTCTTTGACATCTAGCTGATATTTAGCTGAAATAACATCCTTCAGCATCAGTTTCAATTGAAATACTAGGAGATTAATATGTTGGGGTAAAAGGACCACTGCACTGGGGATTTAGACTAAAATACCCTTAGAGTTCCTTTCAGGTCTGTCTGAGTCTATAAAACATGGATTTAATCACCTAAGAACATCTCTAAGTACTCTAGAGGATAAAAGAAGCTTGAGACCAGGAGACAAGTTAAGGTGGAGCTGGGAACAGAAGACAATCTTAGATGGGGTATGCTTTAATGGTAGAAGGGAAAGAGAAAGAACGATGAAATATTTGTCAGTCAATTCTTTGGGGGTAAGCCTTAAAACACCTTCTTTTCCCTTGGTGATTAGCAAGGTCTTCTAGTGTGTCTGTCCTGGTTGGCTTAAGCACTTAAACTGCCCCCAGGGGAAAATGTGTTTGATTTGGCTACCATCAGTCTTTCCTAATGTGTGTCCTGGTTTCGAAAGAAGATGAAATGTTTTGGGTTGTGTGAGTGTGTGTGTGAATTTGTCAAGGGATTGTCATGTTTGTTTTTGTTTCTTTTTGTGTTGTTAACTTTTCATCACAGCATTTAAAGGAAAATATATGGTCTCCTAACAAGTCTTAATTTTCTTTAGAAAACATACTCATAATACTTGCATAGACAAGTAGAAGAAAAAAAGCCTGCAAGGCATTCATCTGAAATGTACTGATATGTGCACCTTTTACTGTTTGGACTCCTTTGAAGTGAAGATCAGAGGTGGTCTTTTCTCACTAGCCATCTTTGATGTTTTTCTTTGCTATTGCTTCAATTCTATACATAGACTAAACATAAAATAGGGCAATATGTAATCACCCTTCTATGATGAACTTAAATGAGATATTTGTCAAAGAAAACAACCTGTTACCATTCAATTATCTTTTTATGATTTTTCTGAGTATCTCAAAGAAAAAGATTAATTTAGTTGAACTGTTATTTTTTGGCATCAATTTCAATTTAAGCTATGAGCTAGTTTTAAATTTGCCTTAACAGACTAAAACCAAATGCATCAAAATGTCTAAGAAAAAGTTTGATTTACTATAGTTTCAGTGTGATGTTTAATTGGAAATTAAGTAAACCTCCCGGCAATCTAGAGTGTAATCCCTTCATCACTCTGCTCCACTAAGATAAGAAGAAAGAACAATCTCCAGGAAAGTTCTATGAGCCAAATCAATCTTGCTTATAAAACTTGGAAAGCTGGGTTTACCCACAAAACTCCCATCAAAAGAGCCAAAGATTGGGGCAGTTAGGTGGCACAGTGAATAGATCATGGGTCCTGGAGTCAGAAGGACCTGAGTTCAAATTCAGCCTCAGACACTTAATACTCACTAGCTGTGTGGGCAAGTCACTTAACCCCAATTGCCCTACCTTCCCCCTCCTAAAAGACCAATAAATAATTTTTTTTTAGAAAGAGCCAAAGATTGAGGCAGGAGAGCAGCCTAGGGCCCAAAGTGTTCTAGGACAGAGGTGTCAAACACATGGTAGAATGCCTCAGAACCAGATTAAAATATACTTGGGAAAGTATATTAACAAAACAAAGAAAAATACAATAGAATATAGAAATATGTGGTTTTCTAAGCCAACATGCTGTTCTCAGGAATCCTTATGCATAATTTAGTGACCCATATTTCAATTTGAGTTTGACACATAAAACAATTCTTAACTTTTTTTAAGTTTCGAGTGCCAAATTCTATCCCTTCTTCCTCCTTTTTCTGCCTTCCTGAAAGGAAAAAAAAACCTGATATTGTCTGCTGGAGCATACTATTTTTCACTTTCTTAATTTCTTACATTCTTTTGTTGCTGTTCAAGTACAAAATGACTAATATGGAGATGTTTTACATGACTGAACGTGTATAACCTATATCAGATATTTTATAGAAAAAAATTGAAACCATTTGCCATAAGCTCCTTTTCTCTTCATCTCCAAAAATTCAGGTGCCTTCTGCCAGCCACTCTCTCCTGCTTCACTCCTATCTCTTATGATGATGTGGCCTTTCTTCCTACCAAGGTTAACTCCTCTACTTGTTCAAGTGATTCCATTGCATCCTGTCTCCTCCAACAGATTGCCCTCTCTGCCATCCCTACTCTTTCACTTATTTTCAATCTCTCTCTCTCTACTGGCTCATTTCTTTTTCTTTTCTTTTTCTTTTTTTTAAAGCAATTGGGGTTAAGTTGCCCACGGTTATATGGCCGGTTTTTTTATGTGGGTGTTAAGTATCTGAGGCTGGAACCTATCCCAGGCCCTCCCAACTCCAGGGTCGGCACTCTTACTCACTGCACCACCTAGCCGCCCCTACTGGCTCATTTCTTACTGACTACAAACATACCTATATCTACCCTCTCCTGAAAAAATACCTTCACTAGATTCTTCCATTGACTCTATGATCACATCTCTCTTCTGCCCTCTGTAAGTTCCTTGAAAAGGCCATCTACTAAATAGGTGCCTCCACTTTCTCTCCTCTCACTCTTTTCTTAACCCTTTACTTGGCTTCTGACCTCATCATTTCCACTATAACTGCTCCTATAAAGTTACTAATGATCCTTTAGTTGCCCGATCTAATGGTCTTTTTTCTATCCTCATTCTTGACCTCTCTGTAGTCTTTGACATTAGTGATCATGCTTGCTCCTTGATACTTCATTCAACTGAAATTGCTTTCTTCCTAGTCATTAATGATCTCTTAATTGTCAAATCTAATGGCCTTTTTTCAAGCCTTATTCTTCTTCACCCTTCTGCAGCCTCTGACACTGTTGATTACTGTCTTCTCCTTTTCTGGACACCATTCTCTCCTGATTCTCCTATTTATCAGACTGCTCCTTCTCTGTCTCCTTCACTAGCTCCTCTTCCAGATTTTGCCCTCTGGCCATAGTCCATTAGGGTCCTGTCTTGGGCCCTCTGCTTTCCCTAGATTGCTTCCTGTGGTTATCTCATCAGATACTATGGATTTAATTACCATATTTATGTTGATGATTCTTAAATCTATCTATACTGCCCCAAACCTGCTGCTGATGAGAATGCTGTGCATTTTCATATCCCCAATTACCTTTCAACATATTAAAATGGATGTCCAGTAGACATCTTAAAATCAACACCTAAAATGAAATCCATTCTCTTTACTCCGAAACCTCTTTCGTACTTTCCCTATTATTGGGGAGGTAACACAAATTTCTTTGTTCTACCTGGACTATTATAATAATCTGCCTGCCTCAAGTCTTTCCCCACTTCATTCTACTATCTATTTAACCACTAGAGCAGTTTTCCCAAAGTTTAGTTCTGATCATGTCTTCTCCAACTCTTTAAGTTCCAATGAATGGCTCCCTGTCACCTCCAGGATCAAATACAAAATTTTCTGTTTGGCATTCAAAACCTTCTTCCACCCAACTCCTTTCCCAATCTTTTTATGTCTTACTTCTAACTATGCTCTCTTCTTTCCAGTGAACTCTGGCCTCCTTACTTTTTCAGGAACAAGATCTTCCATCCATTGGCTGTAGGCATTTTCTTTAGCTGTCCCCCTTGTCCCCCCAAAAAGAATGTTTCCCCTCCTCAACTCTACCAATCTCCCTGGCTTTCTGTAAGTTCCAACCCCTCTTAATTCAGTGCCTGGTACATAGTAGGCCCTTAGTAAATGTTTTTTGATTTAGTGAATTAGTTATTTCCTACTTATCCTGAATACAGCTTGTTTTGTATATATTTGCATATTGTCTCTCCTATTAGATTGTAAGCTCCTTGAGGGCAGAGACCATCTTTTATTTTTGTTTGTTTCCTAAGCACTTAGCATAGTGCCTGGCACACAGTAGTTCTTTAATAAATGTATATTGATTGTTTGAAAGTGTGTCTCTGGAATGACTAGGTTTAAACAATACCCATAGACTGGCCGAATGTACCTGGGTCTAGAAAGCGGCAATCCAAATGCTAATTTATCTTTGAACATATTTGATTTTATTCCTTTTGCTTTTATGGGTAATAACTGTATACAGCTAAATTAAGATTATGTGATAAATATTATACAATATGACAGAATGAAAATATAGTAAAGAGGAAGAGTTAAGAATTTCCCCTCAAGGGTGGAGGAGACATTAAGACAAGTACTATTAATCACAACAGGAAGGAAGGGGATAGAAGTAGTCAGCTCTCTAAGAGTCATGGAGAGTTTGGTGTGCCCTGGAGTGCTCACTGGTGTTGGATAGAGCACATTTTTTGCAAGATAAAGACTGAATTATCAGTTATCTTAGCCCTTATTTGTGAATAGGATCATGCAGTGGCCAGTAATGTTCCTTAGTGGTACGGCAAAATCATTATTTCACAAAATCAATTTGGACATATACATAAATCATTCATATTTAAAACTTCTAAGTTTCATAGACTAGGGATCTTAGAATCAATTTAAGATTTATTGAAGATTACATTGTGTAGTACTTTACTACCTATTTCCTACTTGATCCTTTTGGGATGGTGGGGTCAGGGGAAACAGGGAGAGAAACTCAGGACTTTTGTGCTAATGCACATGTATCTGGAATGCTTTCGGCATCCTGGGACATCTACTGTGTCAGGAATTGGTCCACTTTCTTTTTTTCATTGCCACCACTCATTCTATTATGGATTCCCATTTCCATCGCAGAAGTGGACCCAATGACAAAGCTTCCATACTCTTCTATTGAGTAAATGGACCCTTCAGCAGTTTTCTAAGGTTTTTGTTTTTACTCTTAATGAATATGTTACAGCTCACTTACACTCTTACTGCTCCTAAGCTCATGTCTCTTTGTGCCCCAACTGCCTTCTCTTTTATCCTCATTCTTCTCTTTCTTTCCTTTCACTTTCCCTCCTTCCTCTCCAATGCCCTTTCCAATTAACTGGATTTGTTTATTTGTTTTTTGCTATCTTCTACTCATACATCCCTTTACCCATGGAGAAAAGATTAGGGTCTTAGAAACATAGCAATCAGACATCCTACATTTGATAGGGCTTCTCATTATTGTCCTCAGATGGTAGAATTGGTCCCTGAGAAAGCACTAGTGTAAGATGATTCAGATGACTTTGGAGGAGAGAGTGAGGCTTATGAGTTTGCACAGCCCTGCCTCACAAACCAATTCACCTTCAAGTTAAGACATCACCCTTCTGGTATTTTGGGTCCTCTTCGAGAAGGAAGGACAAATAACAATCTGTGAGCAGTAGTAGCTGCCTTGCAGGAGAACCAAAACTGGCCATTTCCAGTTGGGTAATGCTCCCTCCCTCCCTCCCCCCCTCCCTTGGGAGTGAGTTCCTTCCTTCCTTCCTTCCTTCCTTCCTTCCTTCCTTCCTTCCTCTCCCTCTGTCCACATGGGAAATCATACCCTTAAGGTGAATACTCTGCTCAAAGGAATATAAATTTTCATTGCTGAAACCTTACAAGATATCTTGGGGTCTGGGGGCTAGATTTGTTTTTTTTCTTCTCTTCCTAATTATGTATTCTATTATTTAAACAAAAAAAAAAACTAGGACAATTAACTCTTTTGTCCCATGTAGTTTCATTTATGATTTCTTGAAATTGAGCTCTGGAAAGCTAGGCTTTGATAAAGGCCACTGGGATTCAAATGGAATTACTGGACCTTGCCTCAGTGATTGGCCAATAATAGGTCCCAGCTCAAGACCTACTTGGTCATTGTTTGGGTCTTGATGGCTCTGTGTGTCTATGTAAGTAGCAACTGTTTCTGTTCAGACCAGAAACCCTAAGAGTCTTCCCATTCCAGTTTGATTTTTTTTGGGGGGGGGGGAGGAGTACCAAATTAGACCATATTTAGCCTCATTTCTTACCTAGCCTTAAATGACTGAGTGGTGCCGCCTCAAAAACTGAGACCTGGGAAAGACCTGAGCTTAAAAAGGCTAAGGTCTCCCACTGCATCTGGGCTCATCTCCAATCATTCTGACCTGTGTCTTGCTACTGGACTCAGATGACCCCAGAGGAAGGAGGCTGAAAATTTTTCACTGCTCTGCTTCACTTAAATCCAATTCAGTTTCAAGTCAAGACACCACCCTCTGGGTGTCATTAGTCCACTTCTAGAACAAAGGACAAATAACAGAATAAGCACATCACTCAATCCTTATCTCAGGGGATAATATAATCTGCTTTCTTTTCAAGGCTCACTCTTCTATTTTTTTCCTGGCTCATATCCCCTCAGGTCTCTTCTAAGACTTCACTCCACCTTTCTTTCCCTCTTTCTTACCTCCAATCTTTCCTTCTCTTTTACCTCCTCAGATACAATTTACTCCACCATCCCTAAAAAAATTCACCTAAAAATTCTCCCCTATTTCCTGCTATCTTCTTGTCCCTTCATTGCTGACTTTCTAGAAAGTCTCTGCTCCTCTGCTTCCCCACTGCTCAGTCACTTTCACACTTCCTGAAACTACTTTGTCCAAGCTCAACCATGACTTTTGATTTGCCAAATCCAATGGTCTTTTCTCATGCTTATCCTATAAACCTTTCAGTAATATTTGACATTGTTTACATTCTTACTTCTAGACACTATACTTGGCTTCCTTGATATGTCAACACATGAAGTGGGAAGTGTTGGATTTGGTGGCTAGAAATTTCCATCTGGATGTCTTATTGCACTTTAATTTGATTTGTCCAAAAATGAACTCATCACATTGAAAGGCATCATAGTGTAGTGGGGGGGAGGGGGGGAGAGAATACCGTCTCTGGAATCAAATAGCCTGAGTTCCAATCTCAGTTCTGTCACTGTCTCCTTGGACGAGTGTCTGCTAAAACTCCACCTTCTGTCCCCAAGCTCATATAGACATATACACATACATATGTAATTACATACTATTTCCCCAGTTAGATTGTGACCTCCTTGAAGACAGCAACTTTAAAAAATTCTAATCTTTCTTTGCATCCCCAACACCTCTCTGTCTCAGTTTTCTCACCTGTAAAACGAGGGCATTAGATTAGTTGGCCTCTGAGGTCCTTTTCAGTTGGAGATCCATGATCCTATGACTAAGAGTTTACAAGGAATACTAATATGCTAGGAATACAGATCTCAAGAATGAACATGACCTACATTTTGCAGTGATGTTTAGAGACCTCTGTGGGGGGCGGGGCGGGGGGGGCAGAGAGGGAAGGTTGGGGTGCAAAGAGCAGAAGAGATCTGATTTTCGCTCTCCTCACACTGTTATCCTTAGGGGCAGGTGTAGGGGCCTTGTGGAAATGCACCTGATTTACACCAGTGCTATTTAGGGAAGGTAAGGAGGTACGTGCTGGAAGATGATCACGGTACATTTCAGAATCTGGAGAGGGAAGGGAGCTGCCTAAATAGGGGTAGTAGCAGCAGCTTTGGCAGTGTGGACATATCCCTATCACCGGTTCCTGCATTTGGGGAAGTGGGGTGTGGGGTGGGGGTGGGGGTGGGGGTGGAACGACGGGAGGAGGAAGGTGAAGGAAAAAAATTCAGAATGGAGGTCACATGCTCCTCCTGCTTTTGGCCAATAGTAAGTACTCAGCCGCTCCGCTCCCTCCTCCCCAGACCTTACTTTCTCAATGATTGGTGGGCCCACCCTTCCCGCGGGCACCCGCGGGCCGGGCTCTCGCGAGCGTATAGGCCTTTGTTAAAATCCGGCCACTGACTCACCTTTCTCTCTTCTTCACGGCGGCGAAGGTGCAGGATGCAGGCGGCCTACAGGGCCAAAGGTAGCCAGGCCTCTTTGGCCTTCCCCCTGTCACTGCCGCCCACTTTTTTCCCCACGCGACCTCGGCCGCAGCCCGTTGAGTCTTGACCATGCCCGGAGCTTGGTGTTGGAGACGGGTGGTGGAAGAGCCGGAGGTTGGGTGGGGTGCGCGTCGGAGGCAGCGGGTCCGGGTCCGACCTTCTTGGGCATGCGGGCGGTCCCGGACGGGCCGGGTACTCAAGCGTGAAAGGGAACTTGAGCCTCCGGGGATGGGGGAAGTATCTTTCTGTTCATGCTGTTAGTTCCTCCCCTGGGTACTACTCCAGGACCCAGTCCCGAGATGCATGTCCAGGCCAGAGCCGGGATCCAAGGAGCCTAAAGGCAGGCGGGCTGCGCAGGGGCTTGCGTCTCGGGTGGGCCGGCCCCGCAGTGCCAACACGGGGGTGGGGGACAGTTGGGTAGACGTGGGTGGTGCGGGCTTTACAGACCCGCAGGCCTCTGCGGACCCGGACCGGGACCAGGCCTCCATTACGTCTGCGTCTCTTTCCGCGGTGCCCCATGTGGCCGAGTCCCCTTCAGCTTTGCCCACCTAGAGCTAATGGTGCTTCACGTGGCCAGAACAGAGGGGTAAAGCACGCTTCTCTCTCAAACCCGGGACAGACACTCCACCATCTGTCCCGGATCCTGTCGTGAGAGACAATCCCAGCCACTTAGTTCTGCTGGCAGCCCCAGGGGCTCAGCCTCTCGGGTGTTACCCTGTTCTGCTTTAAGTTGTAACACTTGAATTTGTCTTTCTAGGTGCTTGGTGGAAGGGCCGCCCTGGCTACATTGTTTGTTACTGCTTGGAAGATGTGAACTGTTAAAACCCATTTGCCATAGGAACAGGCAGGCGCTGAGGTTTTGGAAGGCCTTGGAAAATTGAGAGCTAATACATGATTTTTCAGTATCAGGTAGTAAGATTTGTATCACTAATATTAAACTTCTTAAAGGAGTATCTTATGTTACCACATATGTATATGTTCCCTGAAGGGATACATTTGCTTTAATCTTAAAAGATCAGCTTTTCTATTTTTCCTGCCCTTGATAAGTAGTCATTTTATAATGACATTGAAAAAAAAAATAGGACCATGTTCTGTTTTTGTGAATGTGCCCCTTGCTCTAAAACAGTATTTTCAGGAATTTGTGATGAAGCACAAAATCATCCCCCCACACACCCTGTAAATCATAATTATTAGCAATTAGGTTAAATTCCCATTGAAAATTAAGAAACAGTGAAATGTGAGGGAGGGAATAGTAAATATGAAAAATATCCCTTCTATGTGTCCTGTTAAGGCAGATGGTGCTTTAAAGAGGCTAACCCAGAAAGAAGGGTATACTAATTCTCCATTAAACCCAAACCTGAGATTTAAAGCTCTTTGGATCCTGTCTGGAGTTACAACTGAATATTGGTGGGTTTAAGGGTTTCTTTGTGATTTTTTTTTTCTTTTTTCGGAGGGCAATTGGGGTTGTGACTTGCCCAATTCTTTGATTTTTTTTTTAACTTTGCAGATCTTTGTAAGTAAATTTTTTAATTCTTTCTCACTCAAAATGTCAAATTAATGTTAAAGTTATCTTTAGTTAGTTTAATGCCATAACTGAAAAGCACTGTAGTTAAGTGAGGTATATTCAGTGGATGAAGAAAAAATCTGATAGGTCATTAGACACATTCTCATTAACAATGCACCATCGAGAAGCATTGGGAAATATATCACTTCTTTTATGGAAACTAAGCAATTTATTATGAGCTACAAATAGAGAATATTAATGTTGTAGAACTTGTTGCCTCAGGATCTACAGTACTGAATACCTTTTTTCTCCCTTTTTTTTAGGTAGGAAAAATACAAGCTGGGATGATCTGATTCTGAGACACCTCCAAAAAACTTTAATCCACTGCTGTATAATTCACAAGGTGTGACCATTACATGAGACTAGTTTTTATTGTCTGACTTGTGGAAGCAGAGAAGTGGCCCTAGTGGAACATGATTCACTTTGCAGGAAAAAATATTTTCATGGTCCCTGAATCAGTAATGTAGTTATAGAGTGTAGAAAAGCATGCTTCCTGTTGGTGTAAAAATGAGTGACCGTTACTTAGAACAAAGAATTCATATCAAACTTTGTGTAAAACTAAACAAATCTGCCAGTGAGACCCTTGAAATGTTAAAAGAAGCTTATGGGGATGAAATGATGTCAAGAGCGAGAGTTTTTGACTGGCACAAAAGGTTTAAGGAAGGTAGGGATGATGTTCATGATGATGCACGGAGTGGGCGCCCAATCACCCACAGGACCAGTGAAAATGTTGAAAAGGTCAGAAATTTGGTTCATACAAATAGCCGATTAACTGTGAGAATGATGGCTGAAAAGTTATCTTTAGATAAAGAGACAGTTAGACTTATTTTGAAGGAGAATTTGAATATGAGAAAAGTTTCTGGGAAGATTGTGCCTTGTACAGTTTCAGGAGATAATGCTAGTGAGGGAGAACTAAAGTAGAAGAGTATAACAATCTTTCTTTGGAGTTTGTAGGATTAACTTTCAGAGATTTTTGCTTTATTCTGTTGTTTTATTGCTATAGAAAATTAACCTAAAATAAGCTTGACCAACTTCAAACATTTTCATTAGGTATTCTTGGTAGAAAATGGGAAGAAGGTATAAATGAAAGATGAAAGCAGTGATGATATAATGGAGTTGGCACCTGCTAGTTTATCATAGTGGAAGAACTAGGTATTTATTTTTATGCATAGAATGGTTTTGTCTTATTTGCTAAGGTTTAGCCAATAATGTCTGAAAGGTGGGTAGCTGATGTAGTTCAAGGGTGAACCAGGACTTGTGCTATACATCTTTAAAACATAAGACTAGGAGGAGAGCTGACTGGCTAGGTCAGTCTTATCTATCTAAAGAAAATGCTGTTTGCCGAGAAGGAATGAAGGCTCAGCTTAAAACAGGACAGTGATTCAGGCAAATCAGCAAGAGTAGAATACCATGGAAAAAGTATTTTTTTGATAAGTATACTATTCAAAAAGTAGAAAAAGGCGTTGGCTAAAAAAAAGAACTGATTTGTAATTTTATTTTAAATTAACTAGTATACCTTTGATTATATGAATTTCAGGTTTAACTACTGAAGTTTCCCTAAGTTACTTGAATCTAAAATCTTTTCTGATATCCTTTCATTAGGGAAATAAATTTATTTAGTGGGAAGATTAATTCAGCATTAATTGGCAACTAATACTTTGAACTCTGTCACGGATGGCATAAGATCTAAACTTTTTCAGAGTTCTCTATTTGGTTGAATAAATTAGTGTATTAGTATCAGTTGAGCAGAAACTTTGTCATTAAATTACTATAAACCATAGAAATTGAATAACATTTTAATAATTGTTAAATGTCAAGTTCATTTGGAGCAACCAGCAAATCTGAAAGGGAATGTAGGGGAAGAGTACTCAGTTTCTCAGTGGTATGGATTACTGTTCTAAAG
Source organism: Petaurus breviceps papuanus (assembly GCF_028583685.1). NCBI lineage: Eukaryota > Metazoa > Chordata > Mammalia > Diprotodontia > Petauridae > Petaurus > Petaurus breviceps. The sequence continues at coordinate 10,146,182 of NW_027186473.1, forward strand.
TGTTGGAAATATTTCATATGAAGAGGCCAAATGACTTGTAATCAAACTTATATAGTAGCTGAGCAGGGAAAACTGGGAATTATCAAAGAATTAGTTTCTGTTTTATTCTTCAGGTAAATGCTTACACTGAAAAGGTTCATGACTTACATAAGACCAATGCATTAGATAATGGCCTCCCTTGAGCTTCACTAATAGATCAGCAGAGTATCTAGGGAGTGTTGTAGAATTATATTTGGTCTATTAGGGATTGAAGTTCCATAACTAACAAATTGGAGGACAGCAAAGTAGACAAGGTTTATGTGGAAGGCATGATTTTAAAAAATTAAAATCTAGGAAAGATAACAAGAAAGCCTACAACCCAAAACAGTAGGCACTAATAAAAATAATTGATTCCAATTATATTTTAGTTAGAACTTGTTTTGGTTAGCAAGTATATAAAATATACAAAAGTAATAGCTGGATTTCGAAGAAACCACAAACTGCTATTTGAAATTGTCACGAGTTTATATCTACATATTTAGTGTATATCATTGCTAGATCTTAGTCCAGTCATATCTTCCCTTCCTGATATAATGTGCAATACTATGTTATACTGATTTTTCAAAATTTGAGACTTAATGTAGATTGATTTTGTTAAAGAATATTGTTAATAACAATAAAGTTTTCTATGCTCTCATTTTACTCTACTGCTAACCTCTTGGTCTCCTTACACTTCTGACATCTCTTTTCCTCTCTGTTACCCTCTTGCATCTAGTTAATTGCCTTCATTTAAACCATAAAATATCTGTACTTTAGTAGCCTTTTTTGTATCCTGCATTTTCCCATTATAACTTTATGTTCTTTTGGTAAAGACGGGATAAGAGTAAATGTTTTTCTGTCTTGGCTGTTGCTAACAAAGCTATTAAAATAAGGAGTGCTATCCCTGTCTGACCTCTAGACTTAACTATGCATCCTGAACAAACTATCCCCTTTTTCTTACCCAGTCACAGTTTCTCCTTAGTATTGCCTTTGCAAACAAATGTCTGTGACTATAGGTGTATGCATGTCTGTATGTATGTTCTGTTAGATCATAGCCATTCTAAATGATAGCTGTCAGAGATGTAATAATTACTCATAATGTGTATAATGAATACTCAGTATTAACCTTTTTTCAATACTTTAATAATTTGCAGATATGACTAGCCCTATTTATGACATATTCATGGTGCCTTCACTTGAGGTTTGTGCTTTTTTATGTCAGGCCTATTAAATGTAATATAAAAATTTGAGCTTACACAGCTTACTAATTTAAATATAAGTTGGCATGAAAAGTAATAGCAAATGAGTTCAAATCTTGATATTGTGTAATTTACTATGAGTAAATTATTCCATTTTAAAAGTGGTGTTTACTGTGTCCAAGGCACTGGGCCATCCTTTGTATCTTAAGGATGACTGTATTGTCAAATAAAGGAAAATTACATCAGAATAATTAGAGGCTTGAAATGCTTACTGTTATAAAGTTGTTGGAGATAACTACTGTAAAACTGTACTGTAAGTATTCTGATCATTCGAGGGATGAGTATGGCAATATGTCCCTAAAACTTTTACTGTTTTATACAAAGTAGTGTCCATTTCATTATTAAGCTCTAGCAGGATAAATGGCAATTATTAGCACTAGTGTCTTATAAACAGCAATCTAGTAAGACTTTTTTTTTACTTGCACAGACTTTTCCTTAGCTTGTTTTAGTTTTGTTTATTCATTCAGAGGCTTTTTACTTAGTACTAGTACATTTGTCATATTCTAAATCTATTAAATATTCATTAAATTCATGGAAACATCATTATTGAGTTTATATGTTTAGGAACTAATTTACATTAAGTTTTGCACTTTGTCATAATTTGAGCTTTTTTTTTTCATGTTTTCTTACAAATGATGCTAGTGATTTTTTGTAGCTCCTAAAATTCACCTTTTGGGAAGGAGAGAGCATGGAAACCCTGAAGTTGTGTTTAATTGTAATGAAATAAAAATAAACCTTGTATAAAAGACTAAAGTTATTTTTGGTGATATTTGGTAATTCACACATTTTCCTCCAAAGTGTTTTACAAATATGTCATTTAATCCTTGCCACAAAACTGAGAAGTAGGTACTATTATCCTAACTTCAGCTGAAACAACTTAAATGCCTTGGCTGGGGTCACTCTAATAAGTATGAGGCTGGATTTAATGCCAGGTCTTCTTCACTTTCAGATTCAGTGCTAGCAAATGAAGAGAAACTACTTTCAGGTTAAGTATAGAAGGGTTGTTCTAGAGGCTGGGAGCTTGGGGTTCTAAATGTTTTTTCAATAACTAGTGAATTAATATCTAAGCTTTTTTTTTTTTCAAAATGGAAGTTTTAATGACCTTTGGACTCTCCATTTTACTGAATGGCACAGATTAGGGGTGAAGAAAGCATTGCTACAGTAGGAATGAAGGAGTTCAACTTTCCACAGTATGTTTTGCTTATAAAGAAAAGAAATAGCTTGTCCGTGATCATTCATGAATGTGTGGTTCAGGTAAAGATTATACAGAATATAGGACACATCTCACCACCCTCAGAAGGTAGCTGTTCCCTCCAAAGGAGAGGGAAAAAGTGTTAAGAATAGTTGTAAGATTTGGGGGATTCTGCAACTTGATAGGAAAAGATTCAGTCTTTATAATTGGTTTCAATCTCTCTAGAAACATTCTGAGGTTTCACTCACTACCAAAGGCCATTACTCAGAAAAGGTTAAAGACCTAGGAACTAAGGAACAATGAAGAGAAATTTTTGTATGTTTGAAAGACCCATTTCATGGAAAATAGGTTGCAATAAAACTCTTAGTAATCTGGAACTGAATCAAACATTTGCAGTGATCAAAGCCCATGGAAGAACCATGGCATAAACTCAAGAAATTTGGTGGTTTGAATACAATGTCTGAGGTTGACCAGGAATATCAATAGGACTTTGATTTTAGTGTTTGTTAGGCCTTGTGGTATTTGTACAATTTGAAGGGACCTGAGAAGTTCCCACCCATGAATGAGCAACAATCCCCTTCTAGCAGCTTAGACAAATGAAATGGCTAATGTTAGTGCAACATGCAGAAATAGCTCATCCCATTTGGGGAATTGCAATTCTACAGTCTCCTTTAAAATGCAATTCGTATATGTGAAGATGATAGTCATTTTTTGCTGTGCCAAAACTTCCAAGCTCACAGTGGCACAATGGATAGAGTGCTAGGTCAGTTGTGTGACCTTGAACAAGTCATTAAACCTCTGCCTACATTTCCTGTAAATGGGCATAATGCCACCTACCTCCCAGGGTTGTGAGGATCAAATGAGATGTTTGTAAAGTGATTAAGCATAGTCCTTTCACAGAGTAGGTGCTATATATGTTAGCTATCATTCCTCTTGCCACAAGAGACATGCCAGAAAGAAGACAGACCTCTTGTGTTTATGTCAGGCTGGCGAATGGCCACCTATGTCTTCCCTCAGAAGAGATTCATAACCACCACTAAGGCTTAAAAACCTACCACTTTTGTCCTCTGCTGTTCCTCAGACTGAAGTACAGATATCTTTCTAGTCTTTTGCCTGTCTCTTCAGACTGGGATTTCAAAAGTCACCTATTCTGTACCTAACATTTGTAACCAAAGTAGTAAGCTGACTGGCTTCAGTTTGAGGTTTGGTTTTTATTTTATGGATGAGATTACTATTTAAATTATATTAGGAAAGTCAATAAGGCAGTTAATTAAGGCTATAACTTAAAAGCTAATTGTATGCTAGCAAGTAACTTCTATAATTGGATGAGTGAGTCAATCAGTTTTTCTTGCAGCATTATTTTAACAGGCCACCAACACTGAGCTCTGTTCAGAATCAGAAAAGAAGCATAAATTGTTTGGATTTCTATTTCTAGCTTTGCCACTGACTGCTTTTATACTCAGAGCATGACAATCAGATGGTTTTTTTTTTCCTATCTGCAAAATGCAGACAGTGTTTTTGACCTCTCATTTGCTTTGAAAGTGTCAGGATATTTTTTAATTGCTCTATTTTTAGTGGTGGAAAGTCAGTTTTCTTATTAAGCTAATAATAGACTAAAATTTTTAAAAAATAAAGCATTGAGTGATTAACTGCTTCTCTTTAAAATTTCAGTTTCTAAATGGAATATAAACCTGAATGATGAACAGAACTTTCAACTTTTTTTTTTTTGCTTTTTCAGAGGGCAGTTAGGGTTAAGTGACTTGCCCAAAGTCACACGGCTACTAAGTGTGTCAAGTATCTGAGGTCAGATTTGAACTCAGGTCCTCCTGACTCCAGGGCTGGTGCTCTATTCACTGTGCTACCTAGCCTCCTCCGAAGTTTGAACTGTTAAAACATGGCATTAAAAAGTGAAAGCCTATATTCTGATCAGATTTTTTTCCTGTATATCAGAAATATGAGCCAGGTCACTAGAAGAAACTGACAAAATTGAACTAGCATAATGGCATATGACTCCATGTACATTTAAACTTTAAATTCAGCAAAGAAGTTAGTGACTACCTGCTTCAGGTTTGCCTATAACCTGATATCTATCCTATAACCAAAGATAACTTGGGGGTTGACTGACTCCATTGACAAAGGCAATAACAATACTGAGTGAAGGTTAACATCATTCCGATTATGTATGGGACTATACTAGACCACAGGGTTTGCCCTTGGGCAGTACACAGTGAAAGTAGAATATTAGATTAGTTCCCTAGTGCTAACTGAAATCTCCCTCTCTTGGATAATAGGAAAGGAAATTTTCAGTGTGCGATGTTTAAAAAGTTTGAGAAACATAACTTCTGGGCAATTATTTTATTAATCATGTTAACAAAAATAAATAAGAGGGGTCAGTGACACTCTTGAATCCCAGGAACCCACTCAGCAAGTATATGCCCTTGGAAGACTGGGTATGTCTGAGGGTAGTAATCTCTGATTGGTTAACAAGTAATGACAGAGAATGCATATTATAATGAGAGTTAGACCCGTTCTAATGAGGGACTGGGGTATGTGACTTTGATTAGATAATTTATTTCCAAATCACCCCCAGCCTATGACAAGTCTAATCAGAATTTATTCCCACCCAAAACCTGAGTAGAACTCCTGGGGCTTCCTCACCTGGATGGGGTCTAAAACAGGGTTGGGGAGAAAATTAATCCAATCTCATCAGTGATGTCTTTCAAATTCCGGCTTGGCTTAGTAGAGAATAAGGTTTCAGCAAGAGATAAATCCTGTGTCTCCCCAATATTAACAATTATTTAATAATCATTTCTCTCAAGTGCAGATAGAGGCCAAGAACACAATAAAGCAAGCAACTACTAGGAATCAGGTGAACAGATCAATGAGTTTGAGAAAGCCAGAGATAAGGGATAGAATCAAATCCAGAAATTCACCACAAGGTTTTAAGGGAAGTGTTGACAAGAAGCGGTGGATGAATTTCAGGCTTAAAAAGTTTGTTTCTGGGAGAAAGAAGATGCTCAAGCCGGGCAAGCAATCAATCTCATACAATTGAGTATTAGCACTGGTGTTAGAGGATCTGGGTTCAAATCCTACATTTGATGCTTATTACTTGTGTGACAGTAAACCTCCCCAGGTCTTACTTTGCTCATTTGTAAAATAAAGAGGTTGGACTAGATAGCCTGAGAGATCCCTTCTAAATCAATGAGTCTGTGGACCAGGGGTGGGGAACCTGGGGTCTTGAAACCACATGAGGTCTTCTAGGTGCTTGGGTGTGGCCTTTTGACTAAGTCCAAATTTTGCAGAACAAATCCTTTTATTAAGGGCTATTAAGTTTGGATTCAGTAAAGGGTTGCACTTGATAACCTAGAGGGTCACACCCCACCCCACTCCATACCCATAGTATGGATTAATCAATAAATATTATGTTACTACTATGAGCTAGACACTTGTACTATGGATACAGAACACAAATTCAATCATACTTAAAACTGACATCAGTTTTAAACCCTATCTGGTAATGGCCTTGTTCATGCCTATCAGCTACAAAGTACCTTCTGCTGCTTCCTTCATTAGCTTCCATGGACTTTATGGGCATCAAACAGTTTTTGACCACTGATCAATCAGTACAGACCGAATAATGTTAACAACAGAGTGGATTCTTTGGTAGAATAGTTATGTTTCCAAGATCTGAACATGGGCAATGAAGATCACGTTTCATAGAAATAGAATTCTAGAACTAAAAGTTGCTGTGGAAGGTCATCCAGTTCCAACCTCTCATTTTACAGATGAGGAAAGTGGGTGGTCCTCAGAATCACATGGCTGGTTAGTGACAGAATTTGGGCCACAATTCAGATCTCCTTAGCCCCATTCTAGGCTTGTCCCTGACACACCACAGTGCCTTTTATTTGTTGGAATATTAGCAGAGATAAGACACAGTGTAGCATGCCAATAGAGAGGTGGATTTAGTCAGGAAACCTGAATTTGACTCCTACCTCTGAAATATACTGATTCTGTGATCCGAGGCAAATCTTAACCTCTCACTGTCCTAGGCAATTCTCTAAGACTGAGTTTCAGAGAAGGTACCAACTTGTATTTGTATAGTTTCCATATCTGGGATTCCCCATACCAATGAAATCACCTCTAGTACCAATTCCTATCCTCCATCCTTTCCAGTAGGTGGGACTTAAACTTTTATTTATTCATTCAATAAACTTAGCACTAACTTTATGTAATGCACTGTGATATCTGGTAAGAAGGATAAAAGACAACTAAACCATAATCTCTGCCCTCAAAGTCACAAATTAACTGTGTGACATTGGGGAAGTCACTTAATCTTTTTGAGACTCAGTTTCGTCTGTAAAATAAAGGAGTTGGACTAGTTGATCAATAAAGTCTCTTCCAATTCTATTATCATAAAGTGTTTATATCACCACGGTAGGTCTTACGTAGGATTTAGGGTTTGAAATAACAGAGGAGGCTACTAGTAGGCAATAAGTGATTAGGGCATGTTTGCTGTTATCACTAAAATATTCTGTAAAGCAGGCAGAATAAGGAGCAGAGCATCAGAAGCAGTAGTTAGAACCACAATGGCATCTGCATCTATAAATCTTAGATATTTTCTGTCTCCCTCCCACCCTGACTACACACACCAAAAGCAGCATAGATGCAGAATGGGGGCTTTTAAAAAATCAGCTCTGCTATTAAAGTATTTCTGGTTAATGATTGTGTCAATAGCAGCTAATGCTTTGTCTACCTGTTACCAATAATTTGTTCATGCCTGTGACTAATTTAGTATAAAGCTTTAATGCCAGTCCACATGAGGTCATGCACAAACATTCTGAGGATGATTTCAAGGGCTTTCAGACTAATCTCCTATGGGGTTGGAAGCCTATTGCATACTTTCTATCAGTAGCATTACTCAGGGGATATACAGAATAGTCTAACAATTCTTCACCACCAGCACCAACATCTACAACAGCCCCTTTCCCCATAAAATTTCTTCTCCAAACAGACAAAAAACTCAAAAATTTTTTTTTGCTTTTTTTTTGGAGGGAGGAAAGCAAGGCAATTGGGATTAAGTGACTTGGCCAAGGTTACATGGCTAGTAAGTGTTAAGTGTCTGAAGTCAGATTTTAACTCAGGTCCTCCTGACTCCAGGGCTGCTACTTTGTTCACTGTGCCACCTAGCTTCCCCTCTCAATATTTTCAAGTTCCAAATTTAGGGACATGTTCTTTAGGCATGATGGAAATGCCTAAATACACATTCTTTTGTCAATGGATAAGAATAATCCCCTCATGAAGAGAAAGGAGTGGCAAGATCAGCACAGGTGTTGGATTACAGAACATGCTTGGGGACATAGGACCTTTGAAGTGTCAGACTTATAAACTGAGTGCTGGAAGTATGAGTTTCTATGTTTCAATAAAGCCTACCCTGAAAGCATTTCTGGGGATCAGACCAGAATGAACCAGACCAGGGGAAAAGAATGAGTGAGGGCGGAAGCCATGAGTATAGGCAACAAACTAAACAGCATTTTTTTTTTACTTGACTCCTATGTAATCACTGCTTCTAGATTATTTGATCAGGGACTTGGTCCATAGAACTTGAGATATCAAAATTTGCACAGATTAGGAGAGTCATAGAGTAGAAGAACCAATTGAGGGTCCCATTCTTGAAGGTCCTGTGATACACTGGTGTGATGGTAGTAGCATTGACTTATACAGATTTTCTCTCCAGATACCAGGGAGCTAGGGATGGAGGTGTTAGTGGCAAGATGGGGTTAGCCTTCTATGAATACCCGGTAAACCTACTGGTTCTTTTCCAGGTGACTACATATATGAACAAGCCTTCCTCATCCTGTCACACACACACACACACCACACACACACACACACACACACACACACACACACACACACACCATTTATTTGACCCTGCCATCCTCTCAAGCTATTGTTCTGTTTCTCTTTTGGCTTTCCACTGTCCAGCACTCCCAAAGTGTTTTCCACATTTTCTGATACTACTTTTGGACTTTTTTCAACAACTTCTGGCATCTAACTCTACCACTCTACTAAACTTCTCCCAAAGACTACCAACAATCTCTTAACTGCTAAATCTACTGACCTTTTCCTCAGTCTTCATTCTTTTTTACCTCCCAGATAATTTTGACCTCCTCCTGGATAATTTCTTCTCACTTGGCTACCATGGCACTGCTCTCTCTTTGTTCTTTGATGGCTTGAATGCTACTTTTGAATCTCATTTGCTGTAATTGACATTAATTTCCTGCCCCATAAGTGTGAATGTCATCCAATTGCCTATCATGGGCCCTCTTATCTGATCTCAATGGAATCTAATATTTGGTGATCCTCCCAGATCCCTGAGTGTCAATTATCACCTCTATGTAGATGATTCCCAAGCATAGGTGTACATAGATTATGGGTTGGGTGTAATAGTACACCATTAGGCAAGCATTATCATTAGCACTTTGCTCAAGTCTGTATATCCAGTCACAGTTTCTCTCTTAAATTCCAGTTTTACATTATCAGCTGCCTGTTGGACAGTTTCACCTTGATATCCTGTTGGCATCTCACATTCAACGTGTCCAAAACAACAGCTGAACTTCTCTATTAAATTTGTTCTTCTTCCAAACTCTTATCTTTCCATCTGGGGCTTCACCATTTTCTCAACTGCCCAGGTTTATAGACTCAGAGTCATCACTAGCTCTGATATCGCTTTCACCTTTTATCCACTTAGATTCCAGTTCTTCTTCCTGCCACCACAGTATCTATCACACTTTCTCCCTTCTCTCCACTTACACAGCCACTATTCTAATTCAGGTTCTCATTGCCTCTCGTCTGGACTATTGAAATAGCCTTCTAACTGATGTCCATGCTTTCAGTCTCTTCCTTCTTCAATCTGTCCTTTACACAACTGACATAATTGTCTTCCTAAGAAACAGACCTTGTCACTGCTCTGCCTATGAAAGTGCTAACCTGTTTTTTATATTGGTTTTTTTTTTTCCCAGAGGGGCAATTGGGGTTAAGTGACTTGCCCAAGGTCACATGTCTAGTAAGTGTTAAGTGTCTGAGGCTGGATTTGAACTCAGGTCCTCCTGACTCCAGGGTAGGTACTCTATTCACTAGCCTCCCCAACTAACCTGTTTTTTATAGGATAAAATACAAATTTATTAGCTTGACATTTAAGATGATTCTGGAGAAAATGTATAGTTTCCTCGTGAGTAGTACTTTTTTTTAAAACACACTCATACTTGCATAAACAGCAGAGGAGAAAAGCCTGAATGACATTAATCTGTAAGGTATGGCTGTGCACATTTTTCTATTTGAATTCCTTTGAAGTAGAGATCACAGATGATTTTTCCCCACCCATATCCCTTTGATATTTCATTGTGCCCCTACTCAGATCTATTATATAAACATAAAAACATAAAACAGGAATGTCTATACTCACCATTTTATTATTAAACAAGAAATTTGTCAAAGGAAACTGCTTAGTTATGCCTTGTTTCTAAAGCTTCTAGGCATCCCAGGGAGAAAGTTAATTTAGTGGCAATGTGACTTTTGTGTATCAATTTCTACTAAAAACATGAGATTTTAATGGGTTAGAAATGGATACATCAGCATGCCCAAAAAAGATCTTGAGTTTCTATAGGCATAATGTGGTGTTTAGTTAAGGAGTAAGTCATCCTTCCTAGAAATTAAATGTGAAACAATCATTTTCCCAAATAATTTTGAATGTATTTTTGCTGTTGTTATGTTGTGCCAGACCTATAATTTCATCAGCATAGGAAACTGCTACTGAAGGAACTCCCTTCACCAAATTAGATTAGGACATTTTCTGTAATATACAGTTACAGTGAAGTGATATATGATAAATGTACATGCAGTAGATTTAGCACTGGGCTTGGAGAAAGACCTGAACTCAAATCCAGCCTCAGATTCTTCCTAACTGTGTGATTCTGGGCAAGTTGCTTAAACTCTACCTGACTCAGTTTTCCTCAACTGTAACGTGGGGATAATAATAGCACCTCTTTTCCAGAGTTGTGAGAATCAAATAAAATAATATTTATAAAGTACTTGGAACATAGTAAGTGCCTAATAAATGGCTATTTCCCACCCCACTCTCCTTATATAATCTTAGAATTGCCTGTGGCAATGAAAATTTAGGTAATTTACAACAGGTGACCCCATCAGTATAAGTCAGAAGTGGGACTTGAATTTGGATGTCCTTTGATTTTAATGGAGGTTTTCTTATTCACTACACCTCTTGTTGTTCAGTCATTCAGCCAAGTCTACTTCTTCTTGCCCTTGTAAGGGTTTTTTTTGGCAAAGATAAAGGAGTGATTTACCATTTCCTCCTCCAGTAGTTTAAGACAAACAAAAGTTAAGTGACTTACCCAGGGTTACACAGCTAGTAAATCTCTGAGGTCAGATTTGAACTCAGGTTTTCCTGATTCCAGACTCAGTGCTCTATCCACTGAGCCACCTATCTGCCTCTCTTAGCTACATGTAAATGACTTATATTCAGAAATCCGTAAGTTTTAGGTGAAATTGAATTAACTTAATATTAGTCAGTACTCTGCCCTGCAGTACCCTGTCCTATCCCCCATTTTACCCAGCCACATTGAATCTTCCTTGCTACCAAAGACTGAAAGTACTTTTGGTTCCAAAGTCAGTGGAATGGAGATCTAGATAGTATACTGAGAAAATAGATACTTAAGTATATAGATGCTGTTAGATTTTGATTTATAGTAATAAGTTTTCTTAACAGATAGTTATATAAAATGGGATTAGCTGCATTTTATATATAACAGAAAAGAATCATCAGTTTATAATTTGAGAGCTCAAAGAAGAATCCCTTTTAAAAGCACCTTTTTAGTTTTTGTTTTTTATATTGCTGTTTAATATTATATGAGCACAATCACAGTATCATGCTGGGTTGAAGGATGGTGTCAGTTTATTGGCTAGTTATTTGAAAATTAAAAACTTTTCAGCTTTTGAAAGGATGCCATTGACTACACAATGCTGGCAACTGAGCCTTACAAAAGTAAATTAAATTATTTCTTTAAAAAAATATAAACTTAGTGACTAACCATCAATATACTTATAAAATATACAAACAGGAATTTTTTGAAAGATTATATATGAGGGGGGGCTGGGTGGTACAGTGAATAGAGTATCAGCCCTGAAGTGAGGAGGACCTGAGTTCAAATCCAGCCTCAGACACAAAACTAGCCATGTGACCTTGGGCAAGTCACTTAATGCCAATTGCCCTGTCTTCCCCCCTCCAAAAAAAAGCAAAAAAAAAAAAAGGTTATATGTGAAACTGCGGCTTATTATAGTTTCATTACATTTTAAACAGTATATCACTTTAACAAGACAGGGACAATGTCATCCTGTTTGTTTCTCTTTGTGCAGTTTTCCAGATTTTTGTTGCTGTCAGGTTGTTGTAGTGAGTGTCTATATTGTGGTTATTTGGTTCTGCATCACTTAACATCATTACATACTGGAGTTCTCTTCTTCTGGGGCACTGTTGGCGGTTTAAACCCAGGGAAGCCAAAAACTATTGAGGTGGGCACCCAAAACTGTCAATTTCATGATGTGTTGTGGTGGAACTGTCTCAAAGAATTCAGAATCAGACCACCTTTAAGCCAAGTATAGGCATTTATTGAGATTGACACCTCTCATGAAGCAGACGAAGTTCCAAGAGGAACCAGCAGCTTTAGAGAAAGCAAGATGGATTTTTATAGGGCAGAGATGCAATTACATAACATAAATTTACATAGAATAGAGGAATATCATTAATATTAAAAAGGCAGGAGAAGTTTGTTAAGGGATTAGGTAATGGAGGAGGGTTCCCATCTATGGTTTGGTGGTTAAACATTCTGGTCATCTGTCCTCCAGCTGGCTAGCTATTGTGGTCCTGTCTTGGGCTAGATGGATGATGTGATTGTGATTGAATACAAGAACACACCTGTTTCTGTGGGAATGGGTCTGGGGGGCAGTGAGCAGGTAGAAGCAGTAGCTTGGTTCCCATCATATGGACACACCTGCTATTTCTGTTCAGGGACACACCTGTTGTTCTAGTGAGCAGTGAGGCATATACAAAGAAGTTAGGACATGGAGGGGGGAGGCTAGGTAAGTGCAGTAGGCCTGCTATTCAATAGGACCAGGCCTATAGTGAAGTTAGAATATTGGGGCTGGGGGGCAGCTTTATTAGGATTCCATCACAAGTACTAAGCAACTACTGACTCCATCCAACCCTCTTCCATTTTGGAGAATATTAGGTAAGTAGCCCATGGTAATTTGTATAAACCCTGCCCTGAAAGGAGAAGGAAATGGACAAATGCCTCTCCAAACATCAGACTCAGTGGGAAATTCTGACAGGAATGAGAAGAATGTTATCTAGGTTCTGGGTGAGGGAAGAGGGAAACCAGTTCAATACGATCTGACCCACAGCAAAACCAAAACCCAAAACCAAAGACGCAGACATATTTTAGTGAAATCTACCACCTAGTTATAGCCACAGACCAAAAGGGGATGGAGAGCTATGTAATGCTTACATTTACTGCCAGTAATTCTAGTTAGGGAATACTTTTATGAAATCTTTATTTCCTTGAGAAAAAAAAAAGATTACCGACTACAAAAAGCACCAGAGATGACTGGGGGCCCCCAGAGGTGCCATCACACCCACATGCTCCCTAGGGCAGAACAGGAGGGCAAGACTACTAGAAAGTCAATGAATGAGATTCCACAAAGTTCCTGTCTACCAGCTGCTGCTACACAGCTGCTCGAGATGCAGCACTTCTTAAGCTGTGTGTCACAACTCCATATCGGGTTGCAAAAAATTTGGCAACACTAAAAGTTTTTTTAATTCACAATAACCAAAAATTAATTAAAAATCAAACGCATATTGAATCCAAGGTACTTCTGGCAGTACGTGCATGTGTTCCATTGGGCAACTTCACTGCAGCCTTGGTTCTGAACACATGCCCTCAGGCCACCGGATGCCAAGAAACACTGCTGAAACTTGAAAAGGGGTTGGTGAGTGGAAAACTTTAAGAAGTCCCACAGAGGACTGTCCATGTGTAGATGGGGGTTGGTCAAGATTAGGATAAAGCAGAGACTGAGTTTGGCTGTATCATAGAAGAATACGGAAAGCTACCAAGGCTGTCTCCATCTAGAAGGGACCTGTGCCTAAAGCAGGAAAAAGGGCATAAATCAGGAGAAAGTCACCTTTTTATTATTCATCTTTGCAAGTCCCCAGGGCATAGAGGGCTCTATGTAGGCTAAACCCCTAGGGACTGAAGAAATCCCCATTTGTCCTAGGCTGTCTATGGGCCCAGAGCTAGGACTGCAGGCCAGCAGGCCCCAGAACAGCTGTCCCTACTCCTTACCCCCTACAGAGAGGAATATCAGACAGGGCACTCAGTCAAAGCAGAGGTGTCTAGGTGCACACCAGGATGTGTGACTTACTATGTTCCTTGAACTTGATACTTCATTTGTTGCCGCTACACATTTACATAGTGTAAATGGCTGAAATTAATTTATTCCTCTATTTTCCATCTCAAAATCATCATCTTCCTTCAAGGCTCCATTCAGATTCTCCCTTCTCTGTAACATTTCCCCTGATTCCAATCCTCTTCATTAGTGCTTTAATCTTCATGTTAGCTTATACTTAACTGTTTTAAAAATTATTCTGAATTTAACACATACCCCCAAAACAAATATTGTCATGAACATTTCCATATACAAAACAGTACACAAAAATATTATATGTGAAACTGTGAATCTCTATTTTTTCTACGTTTTAAATTTATATTACATATATTTAAATATAAACAGAGAGTAAATTTATATAAGAAACTGTGAATCTCTATTTCCTAGTCTTTGCTTAAAACATATTTATTATATGTATACTTTTTATTCTTTATAATATTAAAACAATATATTATATATAATGTATTATTACATTTTCTTTATAGAATATATATATATATATATTTTTAAAAAGTAGTAGGAAATACATTTCACAGCTTCATATATAAGTTTACTTTTTCTCTCTACATATGTGTATCACATATGCATATATATGCAAACACATATACATACATATATGTGTATATATTAAATTCCACCCATTATTTTCCAAGATGTCCTTCTTGTCTGTGATTACTTCTGAACTACCTTCTGTATTCTTTGAACTTTAAAAAATGTTCTAATGGCCCTCCTCTTTTTTTCTTTTCTTCTTCCTCTTCCTTCTTTTCCTTTACCATCACCATCTCCTCATTCCAGTTAAAAATAGAAAAAAATAAACTTGTAACAAAGAAGTATAGTCAGCCTAAAGGAATCATATAATGGTCATGTCCAAAAATGTTTGTTTTCTTCCACACCTTGCGTCAATCACCTCCTTATCAGAACATGGGCAACATACTTCTATAGGTCCTCTGGACATGTGGTTGATTATTACTTTGATTAGAGTTTGTTTTGATTCCCATTTTTGTTCTCTCTCTCTCTCTCTCCCTCTCTCCCCCCTCCTTTCTCCTCCCCCTCTCCCTCTCTCTCACACATACACACACACAAATACACACACACACATACACACACGCCCTCCTTTGTCTGGTTATTATTATGCTCCCTCTGCTGCTAGCTCATCCTGTAACTTCCCTCAACTCCTGGGACCTACTTATCTTGGAAAGGTTGTTACCACTCTTGTGGCCTACTCAGCCTGGAATATCCTTCTACAAAGCCCACTTCCCTTTCTCTCATTGATGAGTTCCTCCTGCAGCCACCATTTTGTGGAGGGAGACAGTTCAGTCTGCCCCCATTCCCCTGCCAGCCCTGCCCCTGACTTTTTGGACTTCCTTCCTTCCTGCCTGCCTGCCTGCAGTTGTGCCCAAGGTCACACAGCTGGTAAGTGTTAAGTGTCTGAGGTCAAATTTGAACTCAGGTCCTCCTGACTCCAGAGCTGGTGCTCTCTTCACTATGCCACCTAGCTGCCCCAACTTTTTGGACTTTGAAACCTTGCAGCCGGCTACCCGATACCTCTGCCTCTTCCCCCTGCTTTTCAGCTCTCTTTTGTGTGCTGTCTTCCCCCATTAGAATGTAAGTTCCTTGAGGGCAGGAACTGTCTTTTTGCTTGAATTTAGATCACCACTAGTTAGCACAGTGCCTGGCACCTTCTAAAAGCTTAATATAAGATTTTTTCCTTTCTCCATGAATACATGAAGCTTTTCCCCCAAAGAATTTTTTTCTTCCTACCTGGGGAAATAATTATTTCAAGATCCAAAGTAGCAAAATAAGGAGCCATATGAAATTCAAAATTCAAAAGTTCAAAGGAGAATTCCATTACATTTTTATTCTGATGCTGTGGAGATAACTGTGTTCTCAAAGACTTGATGTATCAGCAGAGTGACTGCCCTGGCAGGTCCTGATCAGGAACACTTTGTGTTGATAATCTCTATCTGTTGTCTGAGGATCAGGTCAGCTGAGTTTGGAGAGGCTCATCATAACAAGATTGGCCACCAGCTGACGGGCTTTTTCATTTTTAGCAACAGCTCATGAAATGGAAGGAGTCCTCTTATCATCAAGATCAAAACAATGTTGCTGCATAAAAAGAAGTAAAGTACCATTCAGATTGTTGAATGAAGCAAGGAATAGTCTTCAGATTCTTATTGGTAACTAAAACTAGTGCCTTCCCTCTCAGATGACTTCCCCTTTACTGATTATATATATTTTATGTACAGTTATTTGCATGTTGTTTCCTCCATTAGTCAGTGAGCTCATTGAGGGCAGGGACCACTGGATTTTTGTCTTTCTTTGTGGTCTCTGTTAACAGGATTTTTCTTGTTTAGTTTAGTGCCTGTCATGTAGTAAATGCTTAATAAATCTTAGTTGACTTGATGCCTAACAAAAGAGTTACCATACCTGAGTATTTTGTGTTAAACTTTTTAAGTAAAAAAAAAAAAGTATTACTTAGCCTCATTCAGCCTTACTGAACACACTGAAAATTCATTATTTCAGTCCTTCAAATCAAGAGAGGATTGATATTCAGGAAAAAGTACTCTCTTTGTGCAGAAAACTTAGTTAAATTAGATGTAGCAGAAACTATCCCAATTATCACTTGCTGCAACTCTGCTTTCATGATGCAAGGGTTCAAAGAATGTGACCCTGTGCTAACCGTCTCAAGTATGAATAGCACTACTAAGGTAAGGCACAACCAAAATGGTGGAGTAGCAGGAAAGAGTATAACAAGCCCCATCACCACACCCCCAACTCCTCCAAACAGATCTGGAAAATATATCAGGCTGAGTCCTTATCAAGAAACCCAAGAAAAAGTCACAACAAATTATTTCTCAAGCCTAGGTCAGCATAGGGAGACAAACAGAAAAGTCTATGGACACTGAGGAAGGGATCTGGTCAGGAGCATGTTCTGACAGTGTTCTAGCACACAGAGAGGTTGTTCACTAGGGCAAGAAGAGGTC
This sequence comes from Petaurus breviceps papuanus, assembly GCF_028583685.1. NCBI lineage: Eukaryota > Metazoa > Chordata > Mammalia > Diprotodontia > Petauridae > Petaurus > Petaurus breviceps. Next base: position 10,163,149 of record NW_027186473.1, read on the forward strand.
TCAGATATAGTAAGAAAGGTCTAAAATTGTATAGTTCTATCACTCACTACCTAGTGGCATTCCAGGGAGAGAAGCAGTTGCAGGACTGAGGCTTGTGTACCTAGAGTGAGAGACAAATTCAGAAGCAAACAACACTCATATGGCTGGAACCTCAGGAGTAGAACAGCATCTTAGTTTTAGCTTCTAGACTAGTCTGAAACCTTCAGAGGAATAATAATAGCAAGAATTCCAGACTGAAGCGAAATTTACAGTTCTTTTATTCTAAGCCACCAAAGTTGTCCAGCTGGCTGACAGTGGTTGAATCCAGCAGTAATGCTGCACAGACCAAACCCAGTTTAGGAACTTGTAGAGTTCAAACAGAAGAAAGGGGCTGTAATGGAAAGGGGAGTGACCAGATTTTGTCCTGGATCAGACCACTTTGGGAGCACTGAAAGATCTCAGTTCTCTAGTCTGAGATATACCCAAGATCCTAGAATAACATAAAACTCAATACCCCAAGAAAATAGCAAAAGGACCAGCCTAGATATACCTTCCAGAAGTGCGCAGAACTATCTCACCATGCATAGTCATTATGGTGACAAGGATGCTAAAGACACAAATCCAGAAGAAGACAATGACTTTGAAACATCTATGAACAAAGCCCCTAACAACAACAACAGAAATAAAGCTTGGACACAAGTTCAACCAAAATTACTGGAAGAGATGAATCAAAAATTAAAATTTATTTTTATTAATTTAATGAGAATGCTAGAGGCAAAAAATTTAGAAAAGAAATGAGTTATGGAAGAAAGAATTGTAAACAGAATTAACAGTTTGGAACAAATCTTGCCCCAAAACCAAACTCTAAAAATTAGAATGGACCAAATAGAAATTAATGACTCCATATGACAACAAGAAATATTAAAAACAAAGTCAAAAGACTGGGGGGAAAAGTAGAAGAAAATGGAAAGTATCTCATAGCAAAAACAACTGACCTGAAAAACAGATTGAGGTGAGATATTTTAAGAATTGTTGGACTACCTGAAATCAATGATCAAGAAAAAAAAATAGCCTAGATATTATGTTTCAAGAAATCTTAAAAGAAAACTCCCCTTAGATCTACTAAAGGGTAAAGTGGAAATAGAAAGACTCCACCAGTCACCTCCTGAAAGGAACCCCAAAATGAAAAGTCCCAGAAACATTATGGTCAAAATCCAGTGTCCAGGTAAAAAAAAATACTGCAAGTAACCAGAAAGAAATAATTCAAATACTGAAATAACCTCCAAGAATCACGATTCGACAGGAGAAGGCGTGGATGTGTTCCCAGTGTAACATGGATTTAAATAGAGCATGCACAGATATTCTCTGCTGTCTTCCAGATTGTGTGGGAGCTTTGGGGCCGCTTTTGGCCATGTAATGTCTCATTTTCAAATGGATTTGTTTTTTTAATATGACATTAAAGATCTTGAGTGGTTTCTTGTTCTACTTTTCACTCCCTACTACCTATGATAGTTATCAAGAAGTTAGGGTATCACATCTAATTTTTTTTTTAAAGAGAAAGTTTTTGGCAGGTAGTTTCTTGGTTGTAGCTCCCTAGATGGCAAGATATGATTCCATGAAAAGTGAAGAAGGAAGATCCTTCTAAATTCCAATATAATTGTGACTCTACCACTGTTCCCTGCATGGAAGAAGGACTCAATTAGGCAGGCTTTCACATGTGGCCCTTGACTACTTCTCTGAGGTTTTACCTTTTCTCTAGTAGATGACCTTGTGTATTTTGAAAGACCTGGAGATCTTTAAGTGGTGGCAGCAATATCCCCTAAAGTAATGGTAGTATAGTAGCAGGAGAAGTATTTGCATTGGAGAGAATGGTCAAGTCTGGCTTATTTCATTGACAGACTTGTACTAGGAGTTAATGAGATAATGCCCAGTAGAGACTAATTGTCTCTTGAGACTTAACTATTAGAATCTAAACAGATTTTACCAAGTAGTTATAAGTGAAATCACTGAATTCTGTTTTAGTTGATCTGTTAATGTGCATGAAGATTATCTTTTGCTTGTCATTGCTTTTTGTTTGGGAGTAAAGAATCTATCCTATACCAGATTTATGTTATACATTAACTATCTCTTTTAACATTCCTTTTTGAGGAGACCTCTGACTTTTACTGTAATTAGTGCTTTTACTATAACTGGAACCATCCCTTGGATGCTGGGGCAGGGGGTTATTCAGTCAATTAGTGTGAAAATGGGAATCCTATTAATGCAGGGCAAGTAGGAATGCTAGCTATAGGACAGGGAGTGGTGCGCTCATCAACTCCTGTGACTTCTAGGGTTATTAAATGGAAGTCTATGTCAAGAATTGCCCATTTTCCCATTCATGTAGCACAGAGGTTTCCAAACTTATTTGGCCTACCACCTCCTTTAAAAAAAATTACTCAGAATTCTCCTGGAAATCTATTTTCTTTAACCCTTTAAAGTTGTCATTTAAAAAAAATTTTTTTTGAAATGACTTATCTTAAATTTAGTAATTTGTTTTAAGTTTGTGGGATTTTTCCTACATTGAAATTCTGATGATACGGTATTGTGTCATGTAACCATTTAGCATCATATTGCAAACAAGGTATTACACACACATATTCCTGTCGATCCATACTGGACTTCTCCCCAATTTGTGACATGCCCTCCTTCAAACTCTTGCTTGTTAAGACCTTGTTGACAGACTTGACCACTGATTGGTGTAGGGTTAATGGAATATAAGATCTTCCCCATCTATTAATAGTCTAAAAGTACACAGGTATTTCAATCATGAATGTCTTGCTGCTTTGAGCTCTGACCCATTTCACAGCTGTGACACATCCTGAGTCACATAGAGCCCATATATTGCCTTGGGGGAGGAGCTTGCTTATGGGGAGACTTGCTTGCAGGAAGGCTTTCATGTCTTTTGGTACTGAGTCAATTAGGCACTGAGTCACAAGGGTTGTGATGCCTTCTGAGCCTATTAGTTGAAAACTATATATACTGGGAAATTGTTATTTCACTCTGGTATTCACTAATGGGAAGAATATTTCTTTGTGATTTGGCCAGGAAAGACTCTGAGTAGCTATTGCTAAGGAGCCCCCACCTTTGTGAACCCAGATGGTCTTGTGATTATGTATCTATTACTTTGTTTAGACAGTTGGAGCCCTGTCTATTGTATTCTTTCTTGGATACTCACTTCTTTTTACTTATCTGTCTGCATTGTTTAATTAAAGTAAGATTGTTGACCCCTTTGAAGCTGTCTCCTTTAGAAAATCAGATCAAAGAACCTGTGTTAGCAGCCCTTCTGTGTGCTGGTATTATTGGTCTTACACCTCCACAGCAGCTGCAAGTATCATTATGATACAATTGGTTATTGGTAGCTAAAAAGAGTAGTTATTTTATACAAATGAGATGTGGGAGGAATTAGATGAGGAAGAGGTCTTCTAGTTCTGGAAACTTACTTTCATCAGGAATGGGTTCAAGAGGGAACAATACATACATACATATATATGAGTATAAGTCTTCTAAATTTAGAAAGAAATAGGAGAGGGGAAAGGATAATGGAGGGATTGATAGGGGAGGGTGAGGGAATAGTTCAAAGGCAGACATAGAAGCGTGTTTAGATTAATGGGAATGGGATGATAAAGAAAGGATTGTTGGGGTGGGTTTAAATAATAGGCAAGGTAGCAGGTACAAGGAAAGAGGAGTCAGGAGGGATAGGAAATAAGACATGCACAAATATAAAAACAAAGATTAGGAGTAGAACCTCTTAAGAAAAATGTATGTTTATATATGTATGTATGTGTATACATGTTTATGTATGTATATATTAATATATATATATCCATGCCTAATTGTAGCCTGGGGGTGAGGGAAGAGGAAGGGGGAAAAAGAACAAAGTAAAAAGTGTACAATAGAGAACAAAAGAAGCAAAGATGGACAGTTTTCAACACAACTACTACTATTTAATATATAGGCTTTCTTGAAATGGAAATTTATTGCTATTTATTTTGAATCCTCTAATGTTCTGCTGTGTACATGACATATTTTTTCTTTTCTTATTTTATATTTGTCTTAATATTTAAGTTTATAATGTTTCTTTTTTCTTTTGTTTTTTGCTTCTTGGAGGGCAATTGGGGTTAAGTGACTTGCCCAAGGTCAAACGACTAGTTTTTTGTGTTAAGTGTCTGAGGTTGGATTTGAACTCGGGTCCTCCAGGCTCCAGGGTTGGTGCTCTAGTCATGTGCTACCTAGCCGTCCCCTTCTTTTCTTATTATATTTTTAAGTTTTAGTATTCAAGTCTAAAATTTTAAAAAGATTAAAAAAAACCTTTATTTCAAATTCTCTCCCTTCCTCCCCTCTCCATTCCCCACCACCAATGAGAAGGCAAGCAATTCAATATAGGTCATATATGTGCGATCATGCAAAACATATCCATAATAGTCATCTTGTGAAAAAAATGTGTACAAAAAGCAATAAAAAAACAATAACCTCAAGAAAAATAAAGTTTAAAAAGTATGCTTCAATCTGTATTCAGATACTATCAGTTCTTTCTCTGGGAATGGATAGTAATTTTCACCTTAAATCCTTCAGAGTTGTCTTGGATCCTTGTATTGCTGAGAATAGCTAAGTCATTCACAGCTGATCATTTTACAATACTGCTATTACTTTGTACACACTACATTTCATTTTGCATCATGCAAATCTTTCCAGGTTTTTTTTTTGAGAGCATCCTCATTTCTTATAGTAAAAGAGTATTCCATCATAATCACATATCACAACTTGTTCAGTCATTCCCCAATTGATGGGTATAAGGTGTAATGGGAATGTAAATTTTAAAGATCTTCCCTGGCCCTAGGCTAAAGTGCAGCAGAAGCCTGGGGAGGGAGGCTTGTTTTTCAGTAGATACTTCTTGATTGGCCAGTGAGTCAATAAGGTTGTTACATTCTCTGAGCCAGGAGAAGGCTATATAAGCCCTGATGTGTAGCTTTATTTTGGGACTCACTTTGAGAAGTGTTCTGTGATTTGATCTGAATTCTGGGAAGCCGATGTTGAGAGTCCCCCGGCTTTGAAAAACCCAGAATGTGGAAACCCAGATGTTGACTGGGTATGGATGTAATGGTTGGACAGTTTGGAAATCTGTCTACTTGATGTTTCTGTCTTGATAATTATGCCTGTATACTTTGAGGTTCAGGGTGCTGACCTTTTCTCCTGAACAAGGTAAACGATATATGTCTGACTGATTAAAGTAAGCTTGTTAACCCATTTTGAGTTGCTTTCCTTTAACAAAGCAGATCCAAGAACCTGTGGTAGCTGCAAACCCTGAGGACGCTTGGGGTGCTTGCTGCTACATAAGGGGGTATCTTTCTAGTGCAATATAGCTCCTGAACCCCTTCCAGTGTGATTCCTGCCCATAATTGTCACTTGATATCAATTACTCAATATCAATTAGTTGTGTTTTGGGTTTTTTAGCAAAATATATTTGCTGAGTTGTATAGCACCATTATATATTACTACATTGCATATAGCAATGGTGTCAAACAAATAGAAACAGTTCCCTGCAGGCAGCATATTGGCACAGAAAATCACAAATTAATGTTATCTATCTTGTATTGTATTTTTTTTTTGTTGAACATTTCCCAATTACATTTTAATCTGATTTCTGTCCTTACAACAATACATAGAGAATCCAAGGTAAGTGGGCTCAAGTTTATTGAGTACATACAGCAAAAAGTTAACTAAAAACTCCTAGAATCCCTTTTGCTTGAGCCCTCAAGATGTTCACTTTTCTGGTTTTCCATTTTTTGAAGGGAGAATAAAAACACTTAACAATGAATTGGAGAATCAAATTCTATTGAGATATGAAAGCACTTGAGAAAGCCAGATATAAATTCCTCTCAAATACAAGAGGGATCTGGGTAGGTAAAATCTTCAGTTTTCTGATTGCTTTGTAGGAGAAAAGAAAATGAAAGTTTTATTTGTTTTCTATAAATCCTATATAGAAGCCCTCTTCCCACAGGTTGGGAATCTTTAACCTAGATGATACCTACCTCCCCTTGTAGCTCTGATATTCTTTGATTCTAGAGTTGAGAGCTTGGCAGTTTTGCTGTCACTACAGTAATGTAATGGGTTTGTCATGTATTGTCCTCCATTAATTTTTCAGTTCCTTCTATCTGAAGACTTTTTCTATTCTCTCCTCAGTCATGTCAATAGGTAGAAAAACTTCACTTATAAGCTAGGATTGAATAGAAGTGATCTATCCAGAAATGTAAGCCTACTGGTTAATTATTTTAATCCTCCATCTACCAACCTCCCCCTATCCTTTTTTCCCCAACCATCTCCACATTCCAGAACTCTGTCATCATTAGGAAAAGTTCATTTCCTGCATTAGACCTTGGCAAAACATTGGTGTTACTTATAAGCATTGTGATTTTAAACAATGCCCCTGAAAATTGCTTCTGCAAAAGTTTCCATGAGCTTCCCAAGAAACTCAGGATGAGAGCTCCCGAAAGTGAGAGGATTACCTATATTCCCTGTACTATATTAGCACATCACTATTGCAGAAAACCCAAAAGGCTCTTCCCTTTCTGCTAATCACTGACATCCTGAAATAAGACCACTTAATATTAGCACAGTAGAACAACTTACAAAGGGAAAACCTCAATTAGTGTAAAGCTGACAGAAAACCAGCAACACTTCCATTTTCTTATTTTCTTGAAAGAACCAAGGAAACTGAAGACTTTGTTGACCAAGATAAAATCTAAGGGTTAGAAGAACAGCTCTAGAGCATGTGCCACACTTATATTTGGGACAGACATTGCAGTTGACCGTTAGAATAAATTCAATTCAGAATTGAATAAGAGAAAGAGAAAAGAGAATGGCATATTGTGCTTTGGAAGTTTCATTGGGCCTTTAATAATATCTAGTGCATCACTGGTGCAAAGACACTATTTTAAACATCTCCAGTTCTATGCTTATAACTCTGGAAACACCAAGATTTCTCCAGGGAAGTAAAGTTGTGGCTCAAACAGCAGTAAAAAGAGAAATGGTGAGCACAAATGAGATGCAATTTATTTCCAAAGATGATGTATATTCAGAGTGGTGTTAAGCAGTGTTGTTGAGAAAATTTATGCTATAAAGAGGAGGTGGCCAAGTCATGTGGGATGAGTGAAAGACAATTGGGTCACCGAAAGGGTGCATTGGTACCTTAAAAATGTGTTTTTTAAGTCATCAAAAAACAGATGGAAGCCTCCAGCACATTGAGTGGCTCCTCTTTGGAGGAATTATGCAAGAACTTGGGTGAAAATCACACTTGAATGAGAAGGCATGGATGAGTAGCAGTTTGCATCAGAAAACCCAAGCTGATGAGATCACAGACCAAACAATCAAGAATTAATTAATCAACCAATCAAGAAGCACCTATTATGCATCTAAGGGGAAACATTGAGTTTTTCACTTTGCAAGTTGTTCTATTCAACTAGTTTTAAATGGTCTTATTCCAGGATTAAAGTGATTAGTAGAAAGGGAAGAACCTTTTGGGGCTTTTGTAAAAAGTGATGTGCTAATACAGGCATCCCTCTTTCAGGAGTTCATGTCCTGAATTCATAGGGCAGCCCATGGAAACTTTTGCAGCAGTGATTTTCAGTGACATTCTTTAAAATTATAGTGCTTAGAAGTAACATCAATATGTTGCCAAGGTCTAGTGTAGGAAATGAACTTTTACTAATGATGACAGTGTCCTGGAATGTGGAGGTTTTTTGTTTTTTTTGTTTTGTTTTTAAGAGTTGGTAGATGGAAGATTAAAATAATTAACCAGTAGGCTTGCATTTCCGGACAGGTCATTTCCATTCAAACAATTCAATCCTAACTTATAAGGGAAGTTGTTCTCTGATCTATTGACATGACCGAGGAAAGAAGAGAAAAATATCTTCAGAAGAATGCATTGAAAAAAGGATAGACGATATAATGACAAGCTCTACACTGTAATGAAAGTAAAATTCCCAAGCTTTCAATTCTAGAATCATGGAAATATATCAGAGCGACAAGGGAAGGTAAAGATCATCTAAGTCAAAGGTCAACTTGTTGGTCATGGACCTCTGGAAGCTGGTAGTTACTGTAAGGTAATACAATCTGTAGATGGAATTTTTAAAATATACACATATGTATATGTATGTACGTGTATATATGTATGTATACATACAATATAAACATATACATGCACAAAGATACACATATACACATTAATATTTTCACATATGGATATATTATATACAATTATGATTAATAAAGTGCTTATTTATTTTAAAACTACTGATTTTATACAAGCTTTTTTTTCATCAGCATTTCACTGTCATGTAGGGAGGGTCTGTGTCTCTGTCAATTTTTTCATATTAAAGAGGGGTCCTTATATTCAAAAAGTTTGAGAACTATTGAATCTAACTCAACCCCCTGATTTCACAGATAAAGAATGTAAATGCCAGAGAGGAACGCACTTGCTGAAGGCTATATAGCAAATCAGTAACAGAGACAGGCTTGGAACCCTAGGTTCATGGAAAGCTAGCCCAAATGCGCTTTTTAATATATCCAGCTGCCTGCCCAAGGCCTTACATCATTTTGTGGCATGATTCCCAAGGTAAAAATCCAGTGTGTAGACATCAAATAACACACATAGAAAGACAGCTGCCAAACCTTTTTCTCTCTTTCGTCCCCACCCCCTCCTTGTTAGGTTCGTTGCAATTGTTCTCTGTCTTAGCAAGCTTTCCTAGAAAATGGAAATAGGTTTGTTTCCTTTAAAGACTTCAGTATTTCTATATAATCAACAGGTTATCAGAAAAGAGGAAGAAGGAGTGGAACTTGCTATTTCTCATAAATGGAGCATGTGAAAAAAATATACAAACATAAAGGAAGGGGTTGGTAGGGAGCGGACATCTAACAAACCCCATTCCTATCTGTATTAGACAAAGGAGGTTTGAACACACACACGTACACACGCAGAATTTGGTGTAGAAATACTTCAAGCTCTAAAAGGAAAAGAAGCAGGCATAGTGGGATAGATTAAGAAGTTGGATACAACTTACAAGCAGAATAAATTTCCTTATCCTGAAGTGGGGATTGAAAGAGGGGGAAAAAAAGAAAGGAAAGGAGAGGAGAGGAGAAAAAGAAAATCAAGTTCTAAAGGGATATCTTAGATTGACAGAAAAAATAAAAGAAAGAATTGCACATGATGAGAAGACTATAATAGGCATTCATGAACAGAGTATCTATACAATGAAATCATGACTTCATTTAATTATCTGAGTAATTGGGGTGGAGTCAAGATGGTGGAGTAGAAACAGGACCTCCTCTGGGCTCCAGCTCCCACCACCTCCAATTCATGTAAAAGGTGACTCTGAAGAAACTTTGGAGCTGAAGAACCCACAAAATGACACAGAAAAGATAACCGCCTGCTGAGGACAGCCCAGCAGGCTGGCAAGGAGCAGCCAGCACAGCGCTCTGGGAGCCAACTCTAGTCCTGAGGTTTTAGCCCCAGCGCAGGCCTGACCAGCCGCGGCTGGAGGGACTTCAGATCACCAGCATCTGTGGTGGTTTCCAGAATTATCAACCCACATGCCAAGGACAAAGTGAGGGGTTGGTGCAGTGTGGACTTTGGGATCCGGTAGTTTGGGAGTGCAGTCGGCCTTTATTCCCTGGAGGGAGAAGCCGCTGAGGTGCCATGGCCATGCACCTGCCTGCCTCATGGCAGCTTCAGCTCCTGGCCTGCAGACTTTAGGAGGACCAAGTGACCAGTCGAGGGGTAATCACTCTTGCTTTAACCTGCTTGGATCTGGATTGAAGTCTAGGGTAGAGTTCCTGGGGTGTGTGACCAGATTGCCAGAGTGTGTGGAAGCTTCAGAGAGGGCACCCAACTAATACCTTCAGCAGATGAGAAAACCCCAGCGGTTGGTATGAAGCTCCCCTGTCTGGTAGCAGAGTCCTACTATGGCAAAAAGCCCCAAACTCAAGTAATTGAGTGGCAACATGAGCAGGTAAAGGAAGCAAATCAAGCAGAGCAATCCAACTTTACACTCCTATTTTGGGGACAAAAAGGATCAAAGCATGGAACAGGAGGAAGACAGTGAAGTCAGAACTCCTGCACCAAAAGCTCCCAAGAAGAAATACGAGCTGGTTACAGGCTATAGAGGAGCTTAAAAAGGATTTTGAAAACCAAATGAGAGAAGTGGAGGAAAAATTGGGAAGAGAAATGAGAACGATGCAAGAAAATTATGAAATGAGAGTCAACAACCTGACTGAAGAAAATAACACCTTAAGAAATAGACTAACTCAAATGGCAAAAGAGGCTCAAAAAGGCAATGAGGAGGAGAGTGCCTTAAAAAGCTGAATTTTCCAGATGGAAAAAGAATCTCAAAAACTCACTGAAGAGAATCATTCCTTCAGAATTAGATTGGAGCAAATGGAAGCTAGTGACTATATGAGAAATCAAGATACTATTAAACAGATGCAAACAAATGAAAAAATAGAAGGCAATGTGAAATCTCTCATTGGGAAAACCACTGACCTGGAAAACAGGTCCAGGGGAGATAATTTTAAAATTATTGGACTATCTGAAAGCCATGATCAAAAAAAGAACCTAGAAATCATCCTTCAGGAAGTTCTCAAAGAAAACTGCCCTGATTTTAGAACCAGAGGGCAAAATAAAGGTTGAAAGAATCCACTGATCACCTCCTGAAAAAGATCCCAAAAAGAAAACTCCTAGGAATATTATAGCCAGGTTCTGGACTTCCCAGATCAAGGAGAGAATATTACAAGCAGCCAGGAAGAAGCAATTTGAATATTGTGGAAACACAATCATGATAACCCAGGATCTGGCAGCTTCTACACTGAGGGATCGAAGGGCTTGGGATATGATATTCTGGAGGTCAAAGGAGCTGGGATTAAAACCAAGAATCACCTACCCAGCAAAACTGAGTATTATGTTTCAGGGGAAAATATGGTCATTCAGTGAAATAGAGGACTTTCAAGCATTCTTGATTAAAAAACCAGAGCAGAATAGAAAATTTGACATTCAGATACAAGAAGCAAGAGAAGCATGAGAAGATAAACAGGGAAAAGTTGAACTATTAACATTCCTCTATGGAAAAACAATTATTGTAACTGATGAAACTTTTCTCAGTATGAAAATAGTTGAAGGGAATAGAAATGTGTGTATATATATATATATATATATACACACACACATACATACACATATATGTCTGTATAGGAGGGTATATGGGCATATGAATACATATGTGAATATGTGTATATATGTGTACAAGTATACATAGATAGAGGACACAGGGCCAGTTTAATGGGAAGGGATGATATTTAAAAGGTGAAATTAAGAGGTGAGAGAAGAATATAATGAGAGGAGATGGGGAGAGACAGATTGGAGTAAACTATCTCATATAGAAGAGGTAAGGGAAAATGGTTACAATGGAGGGGAAGAACAGGAAGTCAAAAGGGAATGGGTCAACCTTATTCTCATTGCATTTGGCTTGGGGAGGGAATGACATACACACTAAATAGGGTATCTCACCCTACAGGAGAGTAGGGGGGAAGGGGATGAGAGGGGGGGATGATGGAAGGGAGGGCAGGCTGGAGTGGGAGGCAAGTTGGAAGTACCCACTTTTGAAATGGGACAGGATCAAAGTAGAGAATAGAAAAAGTGGGAGGTGGGATAGGAAGGAGAGAAATATAGTCAGTCTTTTGCAATATATCTACTATGGAAATGTTTTGCATAGCTACACATGTACAACCTATATTGAATTACTTATCTTCCCAGTAAAGGTGGGTGACAAGGAAGGAAAGGAATGAATCTGGAATTCAAAGTTTTAAAATCAAATGTTTAATATATATACATACTATTATCAATATTATTTTACATGTAAATGGGAAATAAGATATACAGGCACTGGGACATATAGATCCACCGTGCCCTACTGGAAAGTTGGAGGGGGTATGGGAAAAGATATGGGAGAGAGCAGATTGGAGGAGGGGATATCCAGTGGGACTGATATTTTGGGATGGTGGGCAGGGGAAAAACGGGGAGAAAATTTGTAACTCAAAATCTTACGGAAATGAATGATGTAAACTAGAAGTTAATAAAGCATTTGATAAAAAAATTATCTAAGAAATTGCAAAGAACTGTGATAGACACTGGGGGAGATGTGAATATAATAATAATAGCAGATATTTATATAAACCTTTTAAAGTTTTCATGATAAAAAAACCTTTTAATTCACACCTATGATTTCTTTGGGGTTAGGAACTTCCTCTACTAAGTATGCAGATTTCTTGTTGAATTGTATGGGGAGAAGTTAGTTGACTTGTCCAGGGACACTAACCCAACTATTATCAGAGGTAAGACTTGAACTCAGACCTTTCTGATGCTAAGATCAGCTCTCTATTCAATATGTCACACTGCTCCTGATTAAAAGATAGGTTACATAATTATCTAATTCTATTACAAATAGGATAGCTTTTTCTCCAAATAACTTTGCAAACACACAAAAAAAATCCTCAATTGGAGCAATTTTTCATCATTGAGGATAAAATTTTATTTTTGGAGACCTCATAAAGTTATTTGGAGCCAAGTCTAATAAGTAAGTTAAGTGATACCTATCTTAGTAATCTGGGCTATACTATTTTTTGGCTAAAAAGAAGAGACTTGTAAACTAGCTCTTAAAGCACGTGCAATTCTCTCACTTGAATGTATGTACAGATAATCTGGAGCAGGTGGTAGAAACAAAAGCACTAGAAACTCTAGTCTAAGGGAGCATTCCCAAAGGACATCCCTTAGTCTAGACTCTTGATCCATCACTGCTTCTCTCTCTAATCAGGGTCTTATTCCTGAAGTCTGTTACTTTCCTTGTGAGCAGTGAGTTCCCACACATGTGGTATTTAGATTTCCTGGAAAAGAAATACCAAGTTTTGCTGTAACATTGCATCCTTTTGCCCTGCAAGTTCCACAGAGTAAGTGAATGAGGAGAGCCATTCCATGAAAGCCTCCAGGCTGATGTGTGTGTCTAGAGGCTGAATCACTTAACCAAGGAGTGTGTCTAAGGTTACTGGAGACATTCTCCATTGAGGTGATCCTTGTACTCAGTCAACTTCATTGATGGGTCCTTTGTCCACTTCCCACTAGACTAGGAACATCTCTGAGAGTGGAGTCTCTTTAATTTCCATGGTGCCCAGAATTCAAACAGATGGACATGTTTAAATTTTAAAGACACAATAATAATACCTGACATTTGATAATACTGTTTTGCTTTTGATTCCTGGTACTTTGGGAGTTATTATTCTATTTTTCTTTTCTTTCTTTTTTTTTTTTTGGCTTTTTGGAAGGCAATAGGGGTTAAGTGACTTGCCCAAGGTCACACAGCTAGTTTTTGTGTTAAGTGTCTGAGGCTGGATTTGAACTCCGGTCCTCCTGACTCCAGGGCTGGTGCTCTATTCACTGCACCACCTACCCACCCCTATTATCCTATTTTTCTTCCCAAATAGATAGAGGCAGCATAGCTTGTTAGTGGCTTTCACCTTGGAGTCAGAACAATCTGAATCCAAGTTCTATGCTTGACACATACTATTTGTGTAGCTCTGGACAAGACAACCCCCCAAATGACCCACAAAACCCTCTAAAACTGTTTCTGATTTGCCAAGGATCCCTACATGAATTAAATCTATACAAATTAAATCATATGTCCAGACCTCCTTACCATTACCTCTCCAACATATACACAATATATGTCCTTTATAGATGAGGAGGAAAATAAGTTCCATAAATGCTAAATGATAATGCTGAAGATCACACAGCAAGTTAACAACAATGCTAAGACAAGAAAAAAGTTCTCCTGATCTAGTCTTCTTTCCACTATTACATGCCTTTTCCAAGCTTCATCATATCCTGAGAGGTAGATTGCAGAGATATTATTATTACTGTTGTTCAGATAGGAAAATGAAAGCATAAAGAATTTAAATGACTTGTCACAGGTTACACAGTAAGACTGGGAACAGAGCTATGAAAAGAATCTGTGTCCTCTTTTCTTTTCCCTTTATATACTATTTTACTTGGTGATCTCATGAACTCTCATGGATTTGATGAGGCTGACTTCTGCCTAGCAACAATAAGAGCCTTGCTTGAATCTAAATCTGCCCAGTAACAGGAGGGGGTGGAGGGCTCTACCTGTTAACACACCTGCTTCTCCTTTCCTGCCTCTCCTTCCCTGTAGTTAAAAGTACCTAACACACCTGCTTCCTTTTCCCTGTGGTTAGCTGCCCACAGGGCAGGAGCATACCCCACTCCTGGCTGAATCCCCAAAATCTGTGTATAAAAGCAAACCTTGTCCTTTTCCAAGCTGCTGGTGACCCTCCCTGCCACTACTTTTGCATCAATAAAGACCTCTTGACTAGGAGAATATCTGTCTTTTGAATTCTTTCCTGATGACCCAATTTCTGAACCTTCTCATGCTCTTCGGATTCAGTAAGATGACTCTCAGATTTGCTTGAATAGCCCTAATGTCTTTCCCAGTGTCCATTCTCACATCTCTAAATATTAGACATCTCAAACTGGATGTCTTGTAAACCAATTACACTCAACATGTCTAAAACTGAACTCATTATCTTTTCCCCAAAACCCTCCCCTTAATTTCTCTATTACTGTAGAGATTACCAGCATCCTTCTAGTCTCTTGGACTCAAACCTAGGTGTCATCCTCTACTCCTTACACTCATCCACCACATCAAATCAATTGTCAAGTCCTGTTGTTTCTATCTTCATGACATCTTTCATATGTAGCGCCTTTCCCCCTGAGATACTGACACCATCCTCATCACCTCATGCCTGGACTAGAGTAATAGCCTGATGGCTGGCTTCCCTACTACAAGCTTCTTCCCACTCCAATCCATTCTTCCACTCAGTTGTCAAATTGATGTTTCTAAATTATGGGTCTGATTGTATCAGCTTGCTAGTCAATAAATTGTAGTTGCTCCCGATTACCTCCAAGATTAAATATAAAATCTTCTCTTAGGTTTTTAAAGCCCTTCATGACCTGGTCCTTTCCTATCTTTCTAGTGTTCTAACACCCTCCTCCCTTCCATGTACTGTAAGATCCAATGACACTAATTCCCCAGCTGTTCCTCACATGTGAAGCTTTACCTTCTGACTGAGTTTTCTCACTGACTATCCCCATACCTAGAAATTATCCCTCTTCTCATCTCTGCCTCCCTGCTTCTCTGGCTTCCTTCAAGTCTCAGCTAAAGTCCCACTTTTTCCCAGTCCTCCTTTATCTTAGTGCCTTCTCTCTGAGACTATGCCTAATTTATCCTGCATACATCTTGTTTTTATATAGCTGTTTGCATGTTGCCTCCCTATTAAACCATAACTCTCCTATAAGACCATTGGACCATCTCTAAGAGCAGTGAGATATTTTATACCTTCCTTTTTATCCATAACCTTTAGCTCAGTTCCTGGTGCATAAGTAGGAACTTAATAAATACTAGTTGACTGACTAACTCAGTCCTTTGTCCTTCCATTCCAGGTGTGAAAGTACATACCCCAATTATTGACATTAAGTGTCAAATCAATGCTACTGAAAGCAGTAATATTCGTGGACAGAATTTTAACAGTGAGTAATCAGCCAAGCAATAATATAGCAATATATTGGTGGAATCTGGTTAATGGCATTGATGAAATGATATTGAGTAAGAGTGATTTTATGTGGGATGTACCTATAACTACTTCTTTTTTTTTGATGCACATCCCAAGAAATGTTGGTGTGACTGGAACAAGGCCAGGGCCCAGGCAAATTTTTAATCTGACTTCACTTACCACAGTATGGACTATAAAAGCAGTAATAGTAGCAAATTCGAAACATAATATCAATGTCATAATAATGTACCTAACGTGTCTGAACATAGAATAATATGAACAAAAGGCAGGAAGCAAGGATACTAAAAAACGCAGCATCAGTTTATTAAGCGTTGACCTTAGCAGATAGTACACACCCCCAAAAAAGCATTCTCTCCAGCTAATAATTTTCTTTGAAGCTCTAATGGCCATTATTGAGTAAGTAAAGAAAAAACATAGGGAGGCAGCTTATAAAGGGCAAATGTGAGTGAAAAAAAGGCAGCTCTGCGTGTGTGTGTGTGTGTGTGTGTGTGTGTGTGTGTATGTGCACATTCCGGATTGGGGGGGTGGGTGGCACTAATCAGGGCAGCTTCTTGCACAAAATTCTTCCCTGTGCTTATTTTTATGTGGCAGGGTGCCTGCCCAATTCAGACTCTCAGTATTCTTTTTGACAGCCATTTGGATGCACCAAATTCACTGATTTCTAATTACTACATGCTGAAATTGCTCTTTGGAAAGTATTTTGGTAGTTACACCCACTGGCATGCTTAATTACCCATCTCATTAAGGGCCCAAAATACATCCCTTGAAAGTGTAACCTTTTCCAATTTTCAGGGGGTAATTTTCAGTTCAGCTAGCTAAGATTTCTCCATCCCTAGATGGCTTTTAAACCACTTTATAACTGAAACAGCACCATTCTTCCACCTAAACCAGGAATATCAGGGGATAGTGAACTATCCGGGAGACAAAGGTAGGGGAACTAGATGGACAAGTTTTCACTTGGCGTGATACACTGACCATTATCTTCATTTGCCAGCAGCTATACAGCTTTAGGAATTCTTGGGATCTCTCTGTCATGCCTTCCTCCTCCAGGAAACTCATCATTGGGAAATCTCATTATCCTGCAACATTGAATCTGCCTGGTACTTACTTCTCATCAGTACCTTCCACCCCTCTGCTTAGGGCCTCTGAGAGAGGACAGGGCCATGGGCTCCTTTTTTTTTTCTTTTTAAAAATTTATTTATTTTTAGCTTTTAAGATTCACTTCCATAAGATTTTGAGTTCTAAATTTTGTCCCCCTCCTTCCCCTCCTCCCTCCCCAAGATGACATGTAATCTGATATATATTCTACATATATGTTCATATTAAACATTTTCACATTAGTCATGTAAAGAAGAATAGAACTAACGGGAGGAACCACAATAAAGAAGAAACAAAACAAAACAAAAAGAGAGCAAATAGTATGTTTTGATCTGCATTCTGACGCCATAGCTCTTTTTCTTGATGTGGACAGCATTTTCCATCATGAGTCTTTTAGAGTTAGTTGTCTTAGATTCTTGCATTGCTGAGAAGAGGTAAATCTATTAAAGTTGATCATCCCACAATGTTGCTGTTACTGTGCACAATGTTCTCCTGGTTCTGCTTACTTCACTCAGCATCAGTGCATGTAAGTCTTTTCAGGTTTTTCTGAAATCTACCTGCTCATCATTTCTTTTTTTTTTTTTTTATTGGCAGTGATGTTTATTGAGAGGTGGGGTGGCAGAGTATATACAATCGTGATTTTGAGGAAGAGAAGGAAGGTATGTGCTGTGAGGAAGGCACTGGGTGGCCCCGGCCCAGGGACCCGGGTGGTGTAGTGTAACTGGACGTGGAGGGGCAGGAGTGAGGTGCTTCAGGGATTCCCCTGCACTCCTCCTTCCCCATAGTCAATCCATGCCATTGGCTAGGAGAGGTAACGGCCCCCTGTGGGGAAGGGCCCCAGGCAGCAAGACTGGTACATAACCATCTCCCAAGGTGCTGCTCTGGTCCCCAAGGCAGAAGGGTTAAAGGAGGAGGCAGGGGCAACCACTGCTCCCAGCCTTCTTCCTGGGGGGACTGGGAGGACTGGGGGGCAGCTCTTGCTCCTGGTACTTCCGGACAGCTCTGACCAGCTGTTCAAAGGCTTCATCCACATTGAGCCGAAGTTTGGCCGATGCTTCAAAATAGGCTATGTGGCGGGAAGTACAGAAAGCTGAGGCCTCAGATCGGGGTACCTGTCTCTGGGTCTCCAGATCGGCTTTGTTGCCCACCAGCACGATGGGGAAATCATCTCTGTCCTTGACTCGGAGGATCTGAGTATGAAGCTTGCCTACTTCGTTAAAGCTCTGCCGGTCATTGATAGCGTATACCAGCAGGAAGCCGTGGCCGGCTCTCATGTATTGCTCCCTCATGGCCCCAAATTCCTCTTGCCCGGCGGTGTCCAAGATGTCCAGCCGCGCCGGGATCTCGTCTACACTGCACAGCTTGGTGTACGAGTCCTCGATGGTCGGGTCATAGTCGGACACGAAGTAGGACTGGATGAACTGGATAGTGAGCGCGCTCTTGCCCACACCGCCTCCTCCCACGACCACCAGCTTGTGCTTCTCCCCGGCCAGGGTCGGGGCCGAGAGGGCGCCCCCTGGACGGCCCCGCCCGCGCCCTTGCCCCGCTCCCGCTCCAGCCGCCGCCGCCGCCGCTACCCCGCTCATGTCGCCGGCCGCTGCTCATCATTTCTTATGGAACTATAGTATTTCATTATATTTCTATACCACAACTCATTCAGCCATTTCCCACTTGACAGACATCCCCTGAATTTCCAATTCTTGGCCACCAGAAAAAGAACTGCTACAAATATTTTTGTACATGTGAGTCCTTTTCCCTTTATTTATGATCTCTTTGGGATACAGACCTAGAAGTGACATTGCTGAGTTAAAGGGTATGCACAGTTTTATAGCCCTTTGGGTATAGTTCATGGGCTCCTTTTAAGAAAGGGGTTTAGCACAGTCTTTTCCCCATTTCCCACCAGCTACACCACTTTTGGATTTCTTTGGACTTTTCCATCATGCCATCATGCTGGATACCTTCCCTTAGGAAACTGAAACCTTTTCAGTTTTCTTTTGTATGTTGGCTTTCCCCATTAGATTGTAAACTCCTTGAGGGCAGGGACTGTCTTCTCTCTCTTTTTTTAAAACTTATATTTGTATCCTCAGCACTTATCACAATGCCTAGGACATAGTGGCACTTAACAAATGTTTATTGACTGATTGTTATAATATTCTCAACAAGCAGCGGTTTAGGTATCAGAAACAGATTCAAAGTCAATGTCATTTATATGTGAAATATAACTAAATGTCTCAGTTCTATACCTGGCTTCCTCAATGGTCTCAGTCTCCTCATCTGTAAAATAAGGAAATTGGAATACATAATCTCCAACGTCCTTTCCAATACTAACATTCTGAGATTCTATTATTTTAACAATCTGGTGGAGGGGAGGGCTGGGGGCAACTTCATCAGGAATATCAGTAAAGTGGCATTTAATTTGTAACTATAAACCAGAAGACTTTATCAGATTCTTCCTCCCTCTACCCCACCCCAATCCTTCTCTTCCCAAACTGTAATGAACCTCTTTCTTGATTCTTACCTGTCAATCAATCAACAAGAATTTATTAAGTACCCACTATGGACAGCAGAGGATAAGATAGATAGTGTCACAGAAATAATAAACATGAACTTAGACTTCAGGAGATAGGAGAGTTTAGAAGAGCCAGGCATGCTATTATCCATGGGGTCAAAGAAGAGTCAGACATGCCTGAACAACAACAAAATGGACCAGGCCCTATGTCCCCCACCTGATATCAAGGACTTGTCAATGTGATGAGTCTATGGTGCCAGAGAGGCTGTATCACAAGGCACAGGTTGTGCTCAATAGTTACCCTTCTAATCTATTACTCCTTAAGCCATCCCTACCAGTCAGGAATAAGAAGACTTTACTTTAATAACAGGAATAACAAAGGACTTTACTTAACTACCTTCCAGCACCCCGACCACCCCACTCCTCTCCACCCACCATTAAGAGGCTTGGAGCTAGAAGGGACCTTCAAAGTCATCTGGTTACAGAGAAGTTGGGTAACTCCCCTTTTATAAATGATTGTGGAATTATTGTATTATCCAAGGTCACATGGTAAATGAAAGATGACTTGTACATTAGACAAAAGTTTCATATCTCAGATATCATGAAAGTTTATGCTTTGGCTGTTGTGGGCTGTTGCTGATTGTGGGCTATTGTAAAAAGGATTGACTGGTTTAGACCTTGGTGAACACCAAATAACATGATAAAAAATAAAATAGATTCTATTTTTTCTGCACACAAGAAAGACTTGTTATTGGTGTGGGAGTTTTCTCTGAGTCAGCTGTCTATGTGCAGTCAAACAAATGACTTGCCAGAGTGAAGATTAGAATTAGTAAAAAAAAAAATTAAATTTAAAAAACCAAGGAGAATAACAATAAGAAAAAGATATGGTATACAATTGAGATAACTTAACCCTAAGTTATTATTTTTTTTAAAGTGACATGAAGGGGGAATGGACAATGGAAATCACACGGAATGTTTACTACTCAGACTATAATGGGCATTTATGAAGACAATCTCTCCAGTTTATCAATAGTATGTCTGTCTAGGCTACACAGTACAGACACCATGAGTTAGGAGGCCCAGAATTTAACAGTAGGAAGAGAGTGGGCTGGGTTGACTTTGGAAAATTGCAAAGCTTCCCATGAAAGCAAAGGCCCATTTTAAAAATACCAACCGTATGGCAGCAAGACATAGAATATAATAGCCTGTGAAGAAATAAAAATGAATGTCACACAGATGGCCATGAGGAGGAGCTCGGTGGATGTGAGGAAGCTGCAATGTGACCAATAAGGAACTCTAAAGAGCAAAAGGTATAAGAGCTTTCTTTACCAAGAAATTATATGATAGGAAAAGAATTTGGGCTGGTCATGAGCAAGTGTGAGGGATTAACTGCTGGTAGACAGCTAGAATGACCTAGTGGTTCTTTATTAAGGTCAGGAGATAGCTAGGAAGGACTCCACTATGCTGGGTGAAACACATGGCCAGTTTTGGGGAGAACAATGACAAGTTGCAGTATGGACAGGCATGGGTGGGTTGCAATCTGTCTAATTGGAGAAACTTCCAAATTGATGACATCGGAGATTCTTTTAGGTAAATGAGTATCATTTGAGGACAAAAGAAGTTGCAGGGGTGTGGAGGTCATGGTTCATTCCTTCCTACTCTTCTCGCCTCAATTAGCCTGAGACCCCTTTTTCTCATTCCCTGTGGGCCTTCCTGCCTTCCTACTTCCTGTGGGGGTGAGAGCCAACTGAAGGTCTCAAGGTTCAAGGCCTTGTGATATTGTTCTCTGGATCATTGAAGAGAAGAAATATCTCCCACCCCAATCTTAGCACCTTGGGCAAAGTTCCATCTATCCTTGCCTAGGTATAGCTTTAAGAGGAGATATAAATTCTCCACCAGATAGGGTATAGCTTTAAGAGGAGATATAAATTCTCCACCAGATAGGTGCCAGTCTGGTTGCTTGGTTAAGAAATATGCTTGATCGATTTTTCAAGGCCAAATATTTCAAAGTAAATATGATGCTGGTAATGAGCTGATCTATGAAACTCCTTCATTCAACAAAAGACAAACTGATCTGATGATTGGCTAGCAAATTATTCAGGTGGACCCCAGAATTAGCCAATTTACATAACCCAGTTATGGGTTAATGCATGACCACTTTGGGCTTTGGTTTCCTCATCTGCAAAGTGTGGGGACTGGAACTGTGGGGTCCCCCCTCCATCTCTAATGGAATGACGACAAGTTGGACCCAGAGTTGAGCAAGAGGAAGAAAGTGAGCTGGTTTGTCTTTGGGAAATTACAAAGCTCCTTTAATGACCCCAACCTTCTTGGGAAAGTAAAAACAGAATGTTCTATATTCTAACTCTTCTGTGGTTGCAGCCTTTCCCAAACCAAAGCTAAAGGCTTGAAATCTTACCTGCAATTAAGGTTGAGAATAATAAACCAACTGAATTGGGGAACTAAACAAATTCTCTGGGGAGTTCAAATGGAAAAACAGCAATCCCAGAGTGCTTTCTGCTTCATTCATCTGGAGGATTCAGACAAGAGCAGGTTTTTGACCTACATTTCCCCCTAACTTTTCATATGTAGACAGTGAGATAGGGTTTCTGAACTAAGACAGCTCATTAGAGTCACAAGGGATCTAAGGTGTTCCAGGGAAGAAGGGAAACTGTTTGAAGAGAAGAAATTTCATACCTGCCCAGGCTTTTATTCCTCATTTGTAAAATGAGGATAATAATACCTACCCTGTCCACCCCACAAGGTTCTGGAGAAAGTGCTTTTAAACCTTAAAGGGCAAAAGAAATGGGAGCTATTGTTTAGGGGAGTAGAAAAGGATTCCCTCAGATTTTAGCCTTAGGTCTCTGCTCCTCTGGGACCCTGAAGAGCTCTTGCTGCCCCAGGAAACCTTTTTCTCCAGGATTCAAGAAGGCCTAGGCTATTTCACAGTTTCCATAGTCAGTCAAAAAAATATTCATGTGCTGGCACTGTACTAAGTCCCCACTATCCAAAGAAAGGGGAGAAAACAATGCTGCTCTCAAGGAGCTTATTATACTCAGTACTTTCTTAACAATCAAGGGACCCCTAAACCCAATTTGTAGTCTTATAAAGTTGCTTGGTTCACTGAAATGTTAAGTGACAGCCAGGAGGATCATGTGGTCAGGATGTCTCAGAAATGGGATCTGAACTCTGTTCTTGAGTGCAGCTTTCTCCACTCCACCTGCTGCCTCTTAACCTATGTACCTCAAAGCTAGTGTAATAAATGATGAAAAGTTCTCTGTGGCTTTTATTAAAATCAGGAAAATACAATATGGTTACATAATTTGTGTCTGAAACTATAGTGAGTAGAAAAAGATTATGTGAGAATTAGGACAAATTCATTCTAAATATTTAGAGATTTGTTTCAGTTACTAATTATCCCAAGGGACTTCAAAATACACAATGTACTAAATGAAACAAGAACTTTTTAGACTTAATTAGTTCTTTGCCCTGATAGGATGAATCCTATAGAGCCAGAGGAGTCTAGAAGAAACATTCAAACTTTGTATATGAAGAAAAAGGACAAGTCAAGAAAAAGGACAAAGAAGTAAGAAAGGTGGTATTTTGGTTGACTTTGATAAAAACCTGGGAGTCAGAAAGACATAGGTTCAAGTCTCACCTATATAGTATATATTGCTATGAAACCCTAGAGAAATCACGTAGCCTCTCAAGGCCCTAGGCAGTGCTCTTAGACCAGACAGTTGCTGTTCTAGCTTGCTGGAGGGAATTTTCTCACCAGGAGTTGCCTATACCAATGCAATCAGCAAGCTGGACCGAAGACAAAAAATTTAGGGAAACACATTTAACTATATTTTTCCTAACATTATATAGGGATAATTGGTATTCAAAGTCCTAACTCCAAAGCACTTTAAGAAGTGCCTTCTGTGAATATTCAAAGACAGATTGAAATCAGTATATATTATAGTGATAAGTATATTTAATTCCATTTTAGCCAGAAATCTTAATCTCTTTGAGGACAGGGTCCATATATTCTTTCTTCAAATTTCCCTCAATATTTAGCACATTTAGTTTACATAGAAAACCTTTGGCTGAATGATATTGATAAATCATGTCATATTACATATGTTTAATTTCAAATCAAAACATTCATTTAATTAGAGTACTCCATTTAGGGAAGAAGGTAAGTTTGCTATAGTAAGGTTAAAATCCTTACTCAGACACCAAATGTCACCAAAATATGACCCTACATGTCTCTGCTATTTCATCTGTAAAATGGAAATAATCCTCATACTACTTTTCTTCTAAGTTTTCTCTTTCAACAGGGAAAGTGTGTTGTAAATTTCTTTTTTATTTGGAGGGCAATTGGGGGTAAGTGACTTGCCCAAGGTCACACAACTAGTTTTTGTTTTAAGTGTCTGAGGCCGGATTTGAACTCAGGTTCTCCTGACTCTAGGGCTGGTGCTGTAATTCACTGCGACACCTAGCCGCCCCCAATTGTTGTAAATTTCAAAGTACTGTATAAAGATGAATTGTGTTATTAGTCATTCTGTACCTGCTCTAAGTTTTCTAACACCTACCATGTTAAATTGTAGACCGTTATAGAAGACCTAGATCTCAAATTGTTTTTCTTATTGTTCACTTGTTTCAGGTGTGTCTGACTGTCTGTGACCCCATTTAGGGGTCTTTCTGGGCAAAGATACTAGAGTGATTTGCCATTTCCTTTTCCAACTCATTTGACAAATGAGGAAACTGAAGTAAACAGAATTAAATGACTTGTCCAGGGTCACGCAGCTAGAAACTGTCTGAGGCCAGATTTTAACTAATGAGATGAGCCTTCCTGACTCCAGACTCAGCACTCTATGCACTATGGCACCACCTAGCTGCCCCTAAGATCTCAAATAGGGACCTGCAGTCCCAATGGTCCCCATAGATGATGGGGTCTTTAGATGAGGAAAATGATGGACATTCATTGCAGTTTAATGGAGAGCATACAGGACTAGGATTCAGGAGATTTGGGTCCAGCTGGCTCTGTTATTAACTAGCTGTACAACTTTGGGTCAGCACCTTCAACTCTATGGGCTTCAGTTCCTCATCTGTGAAACAGACATGATTTTATGGTCACTTCCAGCTCAGACAGTAGATCTCTATGATTCTGTAATGATCTTGAGCAGGAACCATACCTGAATGGCTCCCTCAATTCTAATTATGAATAAAACTTGTTAGAGCAGTTGGAAGATCTGGATGTTCAAAGATTGGGGTCAGCAATTA
The DNA here is from genome assembly GCF_028583685.1 of Petaurus breviceps papuanus. Lineage (NCBI taxonomy): Eukaryota > Metazoa > Chordata > Mammalia > Diprotodontia > Petauridae > Petaurus > Petaurus breviceps. Next base: position 10,187,723 of record NW_027186473.1, read on the forward strand.
CTGGCACATGTATCAGGAGTCACTTTGTCCTGATTCTTATGGTTTTCCTGCACTTGTCTCTACCTCTTACCTCTCAGAGGCTCAGATGAGAGGGGGCAGGGTGGAAGTGGGGGAAGAGAATCCTGAAGGTGTCATCATCACTAGCAAAATCATCAACACTGTCACTGCCCTCCCACCTTCTTCCCCTGTGCCCTCCTCCCTAAGCACGTTGGCAACACATGTTGCCACAATTCCCACAATGTGATCCCTTCTACTCCCACAGAGCACATACACTCCCTCATGCTCAGAACCTGCAGGCTTTAATACTGGATGACCTTGGAAATGTTCCAATAGACTCCAGACAAAAGCAAAAGGGGATGAAAGTAAATGTCAGCTACAGAGAACTAGACCAACAGTCTTTTTTAAGTGCAGCGTATGACTGGCTTTGGAACAAAAACAAGGACAAGTACAGTCTTTGTTTCTCTATCTGAACAGCGACCCTGGAGGAGAGTTTCTGCACATTCAGAATATGAGTATGAATTTCAATGATGCCTCCACATTTTGGTCAGTAAGAAAACACCACCAATTACTCTATTTCCCTTCCCTACTTTCTAGAGTTCTCACAATTCTCAGGAGATGAGATGTGAAAGGAAGTAACTTACACAAGATGTTTTAGGATGATTCTCACAGTCAGGATCTCTGGGATAGGGCCATTGTATGAAACTGGCTAAAGGCTGCAAGTATCTGGATTTCTTTTAATGAGCCCTCATGAATTTAGGTAACGAATCAGAAAATGATAGCCCTCTCTCATTGGCTAATGGATTTTCTGATAATTGCTTGCTCTAAATCTTTTTCCTGGGAGAATGAGTGAGAATATCCAAGTCAGTTCCAAAGTATACATTTTCTTGAAACCAAGACATATAATCTGAAGTTTGGGGACTGCTTTTTCATTTTAATTTTTATTTGACATATTTTGGTTTTGCATCATCTTCATTTCCAAATATAGCCTTCCCTCCTCCCCCTTAGATTGTCATTCCTTATTAAAAAGAATAAAAAACAAAGAGAAAAGAAACCTGTTCAGCAAAACTAAGCAACAAATCAATTAAATCTGAGAGTATAGTCGTCCCCCTTCTCTAAAGAAGGCAAAGGGGGACATGCACATAGATCTCCTGGTGACCACACTTAGTAATTATAATTAAATGATGTTCAGTTGTACTTCATTGGGGTTATTTTTTTTCCATTCATATTGTTCCAGCATATGCTAATTTTTTCTAGTTTTGTTTTCTTTACTTTACATCAGTTCATCTAAGTCTTCTCATGCTTCCCCCCAGTCTTCATATTCATGGTTTCTTATGGAGCAGTAATATTTCATCACATTAATATACCACATTATATTTAACCAGTCCTAACTGATTAGTACCTACTTAGTTTTTAGCTCTTTGCTACCACAAAAAACTGCTACTATAATATAAATAGGACCTCTTGTTTTTTATATTTGACTTCTTGCGGGTATATGCCTACCTAGCAGGGGGATTTTTGGCTAAAAAGTTATAGTCATTTCCTTAGCATAATTTTAAACTATTTTCTAGGATGTTCAGACTGCAACCTCTCCAATATTAACTCTTAGGAAATGCTTTTTCCACTTAATCTTGAAGCATTACATTAAGCCTTATCCTCTTGTTTAGGTCCCTATTAAGAGGATTAATTAGAAGCACCTAAGCATCTAAGAAGGATGGTATTTACTTCTTTCCTAGGTGCAACACTGATAAGGCAAGTATCAAGTATAGGGAAGTGCTTCACCTGTAGGAAACAAACCAACCTACCGGTAGTTCTCATCAGGCTTCTCTCACAGTCTGGCTGACTAGAGCTAGCTCTCTAGTTCCCTCTATCCACTCCCAGAAAGATCTTATTTTCTTGTATAAAAGAAGACACTGACTGGGAAAGGAAGGAAGAAGATAGTGGGAAATACCAATGAACAAAGGAGAGGAAAGAAATGTGATCTTGATCTTAAGAAGAGGTACTGCCCCAGGACCTAGACCTGATTGGAGAGGTTCCTTAAGGAATAGCACAAACTCACAGAAACAGACAGAAGGAAAAGGATTCTCAACATAATAGGAATAAAGGTCTCTTATTTGCATGGTCCTGAAGGCATTCTTATTTCAAAATCCTCATCTCCCAATTATAATTTGCTTCCCAAAGGAAGAGAAAAACAATCAAGTCTAGCTACTACTAGCTGTGTGACCCTGGGCAAGTCACTTAACTCCAACTGCCCCTCCCCCCATTTAAAAATATCGTAAACTTTGATTGTCTTCAGTTGCCCTTTAAAGCTCCTTAAAGCCAGTCATCACATGGTTTGGATTCTTTTAGTTGCACACCCACCACTACTTAACATGCATGTGCGTGTGAGTATGTACGCACATACACACACACCCATCATGTGTTCACATTAACATTTTCCATCTGGCTCTATGCTTGATTAGCCATTTTTACTGTGTGTCTTGCAAGAAAGGCAAACATTTCTCTTCATTCCTTTAATCATTTTCAAAGTTGGTTCTCCTGAACTGGGTATCATGTGAGGAGCACAGATATTCTTCTCCAAGCCATCATAGTCTTCCTTCCTTCCTCCCTCCTCCCCTAGTATGAATTATATGAAGTAATATTTGGGAATTAGGTAACCCTGAACTACTGTCGTGGAGAATTCAAACCAGTAAAACCTAATACCTGAAGTCTTCATGATGGAAGAATTTCTAAAGTGCTCAAACATCCCTCAAATGGAAAGTACAACTTAAATTGATTAGAATAGTCTTGGACAGCCTAGAGCAGATTTAAAGGAAAACATTTCTTCTATTTTACATCAAACCCTAAATTAAACATAACAAATGGAAGGAGGACAATGCCACTGAACTCTTTCTGAGAATTCATTTGGTAACATCAGGCAAAGTGCATTGAAGCCATAAGCCATATCCCCATCCATTGGTTTTTTTCTTTTTTTTGGAGGGCAATTGGAGTTAAGTGACTTGCCCAAGGTCACACAGCTAGTCTTTGTGTTAAGTGTCTGAAGCCAAATTTGAACTCAAGTCCTCCTGACTCTAGGGCCGGTGTTCTATTCACTGTGTCACCTAGATGTCCCCTTCCTGTCCATTGTTTTGAAGAGGGAAAAGACTCAGAAGAGACAAAGGGGAGCCACATTTTCAAAGGTCCATCTCTCACCCAAAGAATCTCAAACATACTCACGGGATGTGAGACTTAGGAATGGTCATAAAGATTAGCTAATCCAATTCCCTTATTTTACAGACAAGGAAACTAAGTCCAGTGAGACAAAGGAATAGGAATCACAGAATTTTAGAGGTCGCCTAATTCAACTTCATTTTGTCAATGAGGGAGTTTAAACATAGAGATATGAAGTGATTTTCCAAGGTCATACAGCTAGGTAAGTAGGTGATCCGAGCCTGGAATCACAGACTCCTCCCTCCCTCCCAGTGTTTCTTCCCTCCCCCCCCCCCCCCATTAAAATAGCCTGAAGACTTGATGAAACTGAAAAGAACATTTGATTTGGAGTTCAAGCATTTGGGTTCAAATCTTACCTCTGCTCTGAACATGTCACCAAAACCATCTGGGCGTCTTTTCTGGTTTGTTGTATGAAGGGTTGGGCTAGAATAATGTACTAGATGATGCACTAGATGTATCAGATGATCTAGGTGCCTTCCAGTTCTGAATCGTATAGACTAAGAGCTGGATTCCAGCATGCACAGTATTATTCAAGAGCGATCTTGGACAAGTTGTTTCATTTTTCATGATCCATAGCTTTCTCATCTGTTCATACTTGCATTTTTTAAAAAATGCATGTTGACATCCTGATACTTAACACAGCTTCTAAAGACACCTATTTTACTATAAAAGAGGGGTAGCTTTAGCTCTGGGAGGATCTAGCTTCATGGGAAACATCTCTAAAGCAGGCTTAGTCAGTGCTCTTAGCAACATGACATCTCAAATTCTGACTCTGGTGGGTTTCAGCAAACAGGGTACTGCTTGTACACTAAGATAATGAGGAGTGGACACACTTCCATGCTGACTTCATAAGGAGTCAGGCAAGAGGGAAATAAAAGAGGTTAGGTATTCTTTTTGTTTGTTTTCATTTTTAATAGAGAAAAAATTGTCTTTGTGTAAAGAAAATATGTAAATGTTCTCCCCCCCCACTTAATAGTATTCTTTCCCAGTTACATGTAAAAATAGTTTTAAACATTCACTTTTATAAGATTTTGAGTTCCCTTTTTTATCTCCCTTTTTCCCTTCTCCCCTCCCCAAGACAGCAAGCAATCTGATATAGGCTATAATATGTACAAGCATATTAAACATATATCCACATTAGTCATGTTATGAAAGAAGAATCAGAACAAAAAGGCAAAACCACAAGGGGAAAAAAACAAAAAAATAGTGTGCTTCCATCTACATTCAGACTCCTTAGTTCTTTCTCTGGATGTGGATAGCATTTTCCACCATGAGTCTTTTCGAATTGTCTTATATCATTGTATTGCTGAGAAGAGCTAAGTCTATCAAAGTTGGTCATTGCACCATGTTGCTGTTACTGTGTACAGTGTTCTCCTGGTTCTGATCACTTCGCTCAGCATCAGTCCATGTAAGTCTTTCCTGTTTTTCTGAAATCTGCCTGTTCATTATTTCTTATAGAACAATAGTATTCCATTACATTCCTATACCACAGCTTGTTCAGTCATGCCTCCCCTCAATTTCCAATTCTTGGCCACAAGATACAGACCTAGCAGTAGTATTACTGGATCAAAGGGTATGCACAGTTTTATAGTGCGTTGGGTATAGTTCCAATGGTTGGATCAGTTCACAACTGCACCGACAATGTATTAGTGTTCCTATTTTCCAACATTTATCATTTTCCTTTTTTGTCATATCAACCAATTGGATAGGTAGCAGGTGGGAGGCTAGGCATTCTTAATTTGCTCTGGCCACCAATTTGAATGTTGACTTCTTGAGTGTTGTTGATAATATTAATAATAGCTTATATATATATATATATATATATCTCACTTTAAGATTTGCAAAATGGTTGCAAAAATGCTTTACAAAGATTATCTCATTTTATCCTTACAACAACTGTCATCACACACACACAATCACACACACACACATATACCATTATCCCCATTTACAGAAGAAAAAACTGAGGCACACAGCAGATAAGTGACTTGGGGTCACATAGCCAGTGAGAGTCTGCAGCTAGATTTGAACTCATGTTTTTCATACCTATCTGAAGCCCAGTGCTCTGTCCACTGTACTGTTGATGATGATTGGTTATCGCCAGGAAGACCAAGGATAGCAGTGAATCCAAAAGCAATTAACCAAATCAGCATGCAAGCAGGCTGAGCTATCCTGCCCTACATTGTGTATAAAAAGGTACCTTAGGTATCTGAGAGGCTGATTTAAGGAGACAGTAGCGAAGATCCTACTTGTCAGGTGAAGTCACTATAGCAGAGTTTTGGGGTAGCCTCTGGTTCTTGATGACAGTGTCAAAGACCCAGCTGATCCTTGGAGTTCTGGAAGTGTCATATTTCCAGGAGTTTTCATAGGTGGGGGCATTTCAATGGGTGCTTTCACCTTTTTTTTCCCCATAAAAGACAAGGTATTCAGTTTAATGACTACCATTAAACTAGAAAGGTTCAGAACATAACACCTTCACTACACCAAGCAAGAGTTCATCTTGCATTTGTTTAAAAAGATGGCTAATATCTCTACAAGTCTCTATTTAAAGTACATTATCTCATTGAAACCTCAGAACAATTCTGTGAGTGAGATGCTATTATGAATGTCTAACACCCAAATGAGTAAATCAAAATACAAAGGTTAATTGACTTGCCTAGGGTCACAAGGCTAGACTGCATTCAAGACTCAAACCAAAGTCTTCCTGATTATAAGTACAGAACAAGGTCCATTGTGCACTTGGTCAAGAATATCCAACAAAAGACAAGTGTAGGTCACAGTGCGATTGATAGTAAGTCAGCAAAATGGTAGATTTATAGCCCAGCTGCCAACATGAAAGAAAAACATAAGTCATCCACTCAGCCACAAGTCCTTAAGATGAATTAAGTCATTGTCTCTCCATGGCATCCATATTCCTCAGTGTCACCTTGGTGAAACATGACATTTGCCAGATCTGCTTTTTGGTAGTTCTGTTTTGCTGACACCCCCAAACCCATGGGGACATCTACCCTAGAGAAAACCATCAGTTCCTTCAACTGAGTGGCTTTTTTGTAATTTGACCCAGGCCAAATTTTAAAACATGGTTCTTATGTAAGAAGGACTGCTTTACTCTCACCCATACCTTATGATTTGAGAAAGAAATCAAGTAATTCAGCGCAGTGACAAGTAATCTAGTTTTGGTCTTAGTCTTGTATAATTCTTGTTTTTGATAAATTTTCCAAAGCAGGTCCCCAGACACACCAGATTTTTCTTGGTAATATTTGTTGTCTATTAAAGAACCTTTTCATTCAGGAATGAAGCCAGAAATAGAAATAGTAAGTGCTATCAGGTAGGTCTGGAAGCAACTGAATAATTTTCTGATATATTTTTGGAACTACTGGAATAAAATAGGGGTTTTCTTTTTGCTTAGGATCTTATCTTGGTCTCAGTGGAACCTGGCATTTCATGCTCTGGGTTGTTATAAATGTAAACAATTTCTGTGTACCTTCCCTGGTACCCCAAGCCTTGGAAAGGGATGTGACCTTGGAGCTAAATATTTTTGTTGTTATTGTTGAGTTGCGTTCTACTCTTTGTGACCCTGTGGACCATAGCATGCCAGGTCCTTCCATGCTCTCCTATCTCTTGAAGTCTGTCCAAGTTCATGTTCATTGTTTCCATAATACTATCTTTCTGTGTCATCCTCATTTTCATCCACTTGGTGTCTTGCCAATTGTGTCTATGATCTGGACTGTATTGACTGGGTAGTCAGCATCTGGTTATAAATGAGTCTGTATTATAAGACTTCCTTAGCTAGTCTAGGCTACATTTCCAATATGATGACCCTCTGAGACCCTGTGCCATCAAATTCAGGTCAAGTTGTTTTTTTTTTGGAGGGCAATTGGGGGTAAGTGACTTGCCCAAGGTCACAGGGCTAGTTTTTGTGTTAAGTGTCTGAGGCTGGATTTGAACTCAGGTCCTCCTGACTCCAGGGCTAGTGATCTATTCACTGTACCACCTAGCCACCCCCAGGTCAAGTTTGAGAGATCCAGACCTAGTGACAAACAGGAAGACCAGACTGGAAGGGATAATAAGCAGTTTGCATTAGAATCCAGGCCAGATGCCAATGAACACTACCTCCATGGGTCATTATGTGCTTTAGCAGATGATACTTGGTCTACAGCATATACAACATTTTTGACAAACAGTCCCACCCCAGTAAGAACTGTAGGCAGGCACTCCACCTCCTGACTTCCATTACTGAACAAACAATGATGCACATTTGGCTCTGCCTTCCCAGTTTAATGAATTCTACAGACACTTGCCTTTCTGCCCCCCTTTAAATATTTAAAGTGCAATAAGGCTGCAGTTCTTCTAAATGCAAAGCCAGTAAGTGGGTGAGAAGATTTTAACACTGGGTGAGACTGAAAGGATTTGACATGTTATTGAATTGAGAGCCCTAGAAGGTAAAGCACAGGACGTTATGTATTTCAGGAATGCGGATGTGCGTGTGAAGCTGACGGGGTCTGACAACGGCCATCTGTGAACAATAACATATAGAGCAGTGGGGGGCTGGGATGAGGGCAGGTGGGAGGGCCAGGAAGGCTCCCAAAGCCTCTGACCGCTCTCCAGATTACATCAGGCTCATCCCCACCCTCAGAGACATTAGCCTAGGGTTTAGAATGCACTAAGTCTACAGTGTGCCCCATGGGGGAGGAGCGCCCAGCCAGGCTGCAGAGCCGTGTTCTACAAGGCCTACTTAATATAGAAGTAGCCAGCAGATGCTTTCCTTTTTTTATCTCTCTCTGGGAGACAAGAGAGAAATGCAACTGTAGAAGGCAATGCCAAGCCTCAAGTGATCACCGGGCTGGCAGCTGATCATTTCCTCCTCTGCTTCTGGCTGCGGTGAAATAATGTGTTTATGTCACAATTAATACAGCGATCATTCTTTGTACTTAAATAAAACCTTTCATCTCGGAAGTTCAAAGAACTTTTCAAACCCCCCTCCGTTAATCCTCACTCTGATCTGAATTTTGTTGTGTAACTAAACTGATTACAAGAACTTTGTGAATTACTAGTAAGCTCCTCCTGCAGGGCCTCACAGGGCTGCTGATGCCTTGAACTTTGGACAGCAAGATACTGGACTCTCCTCTGTCCAACCTCACCTGATGAAGGGGGATGTTTGTTCTTGATCCTTCGCTCTTCCCCCACCTCTACCTTCTTTGAACCTTAACCTCTGCAGGTCTGGACCCATCCATCGCCCTGAGGCTCTGTACCCTACCCAAAGCCCTCACTTACACCCATTTGTGTGAGAGTTATCTGTTCAAAGTCATGGGGTCCTAGATGGAGAAGTCATCTGGTCCAACCCTTTCATTTTACAAATGAGAAAACGGAGACCCACAGAGGTTCCAAGACTCACTCAAAGTCATAAGGCAGTGAGCATAAGAAGTGGGACATGATCCCAGAACTTCCAGCTCCAAAGTCAGTGCCTGAATTGCACCCATGGTGGACATTTCAAGCCTAAGGAAGATACTTGAAAAGCACTAAGTAGTATACTTTTTGTTTAGTCTAGGATTGCTAGTTTTTTGGGATAAATAAAAGAAATATTATTTTCCTGAAGATGAGAAATAACAAGGTGTAGAATAAAAGAACACTAGAAGGAGAGTTCAGAAACAGGGGTTATAGTCCTGGTTCTGTTACTTGCTATCAGTGTGACCTTGGCAAGCTACTTTACCTTGGGGACCTCGGTTTCCCCACCTACAACAAGGAGAGGAGAAAGGAGCATTATAAACCACCTAAATCCAACCTCATCATGTTACAGATAAAGAAACTGAAGCTGGAGAATAACTTGCCCAAGGTCACAGAGGTGGCAAGTGGCAGAACCAAGATTCAAATCCAGATCCTTTGACTCCAAATCCAGTGTCACTGTGCCTTGATGCCTCAAATCTCCTCAAGTGGTATTTACTCAAGTCTGAGTAAATAAAGTACCACAAAACAGTTTTGGTTGTTTTTGGGTTTTTTTTTTTTTTGCTTTTTAGAGGGGAGAAGGCAGGGCAAGTGAGGTTAAGTGACTTGCCCGAGGTCACACGGCTAGCTAACACTTTTCAAAACAATTGGATTGTATTAGGTAGATCCAGAAGTGGTAGCTCCATTTTTTTGGTCCTTAGGTTGTTTTTCCATTGTGTCCTACTCTTTGTGAATCCATCTGGGGTTTTCTTGTCAGAGATGCTGGAGTGATTGGCCATTTCCTTCTCCAGCTCATTTTACAAATGAGGAAACTGAGGCAATCAGGGTGAAGTGACTTGCCCAGGGTCACCCAGCTAGAATTGAACTCAGGAAGATGAATCTTCCTGACTGAGCCCTAGTACTGTACCCACATAACTTCCTTAGCTACATAGTACTTTCAGGTTTTCAAAGGGTCTTCCTTATAATGACTCAGTGGGATAGCAGGTCAAGTATTGTTGCTCTCATTTTACAGCCAAGGAAATGAAACTATGGAACAAATTAAGTGACTTGCCCAGTGTCACAAAGCCAGATGCACACTAACTAGAAAAGGTCCTGGATTAAAAGTCAAAAGGTCTGGCTTTTAGTTCCTCTGTCTGTCACAGTTTCTTTGAGCCCATGCCTCTAGTCCAAGAATAATGGCGGTGGTGATGGTGATAACTGATGGTGGGTAGTTTAGCAGAGTGGGAAAACTTGACTGGAGTCAGAAAAACTGGTTCTAATGATGTCTCACCATGGACAAATCACTTAACACCTCTGGGCTTTGGTTTCCAATTATGTGAAATGGGGACAGTAATTACCTGCCTAATCTACCTCACAGGGCTATTATGGGGAAAACATTTTGTAAATTGTAAAGTGTCACATAAATATAAGGTGTTATACTGATGATACTGGTGATTGCTCCCTATATTTACATAACATTTTACAATGTCCAAAAGGCTAAGGTCCATGAAAGCGGGAACTCTATCATTTATGTCTCTTGTTACAGCGCAATAAGTGCTTAATATATGTTTGTTTAATTGAATTATTAGGTTGTTTATCTTGACCTGCCCCACATCCCATTGAGTCTAGAAGTGAGGTAGGCAGGACAGGTATTATTATCCTCATTTTACAAATAAGGAAGTTGAAGTTCATCAAGGTAAGTGATTTGCCCAGAGTCATACAGCTAGTAAGGAGCAGAGATGACACAAGAAACCAGGTCTCTAGCTCCTCTCCTAGTGAGGAAGCTTGACCTTTTGTTATTTAGTTTCTTTGACCTTTATGTTGCCTAGAACCTATACTTTGTTCTCTTTTGTCCATTTCTTTTGTTTTCCATTTTCCTTACCTTATCTCTGACTTCTGTACCTCTGTCTTAGCTAGTATTCCCTGGCCTCTTGCCAGACTGGTTGGGTCTCTAGCATTTCCATGCTTTTGGAGATCTGATTCTAGATCTGACCTCCATTTTGTCTAGATGATGGACAGTGCCAACCTCTGCCTGATTACTGGACACTGCTCCTGACTCCATTCATATTGCCCAGTTCTGTTACCAACTAAGACCAAGTGTGACACTAAGCATTTTGCAGACCCAAGTAAGCCTGTGCATTCTTCTTTGTTTAGACTTGATTTGGAAAATTAGTAAATGAGGAAAGGTAATGTCCTTCTTTCATTGTTAGAATAAGAGATCAGTAAGTATGATAGGAACGTGATTTGCCAAGGGCATGGAAAACAGCAAACTTTTTCCTGGTTTACATGAACAGGCTGCCAAGCGTCATCTGAAATGATACAAATAATGTCTCCAAACAGGGGGCCTAACAAATTACCCATATGATTACTTCACTATTATGACTCATTTCCCTTATTACATACTTCTTCTTCCTTCCTGGCCTAGCAGGCATTCATGCCATCCAACTTTAGCCGGACCCTCATTACTGGGTGGTAATACCCTTATTTATCTCTCATCAACTCCCTAACACACTGCCCTCAGCAGCTGGTCCCAGACTGACTCTCCTCCCCTTATTATTTTAACTCCTTGCCCCACTTTTGGTCTGTGGCCTCCTACCCTATTTTACTAAGATGGCATCTGGAGGGGTGGCCAGGTGGCTCAGCGAGTAAGAGCACCGGCTCCAGTGTTGAGAAGACCTGGAGACCAAATCCCGGGCTCAGACACTCAGCACCCACCCAGAAACACCTGGCCGTGTAATCTTGAACAAGTTACTTAACCCCAATTGCTTAGGGGTGGCCAGGTGGCTCAGCGAGTAAGAGCACCAGCTCCAGTGTTGAGATAGACCTGGAGATCGAATCCCGGGCTCAGACACTCAGCACCCACCCAGAAACACCTGGCCGTGTAACCTTGAGCAAGTTACTTAACCCCAATTGCTTAGGGGCGGCCAGGTGGCTCAGCGAGTAGGAGCACTGGCTCCAGTGTCGGGACGACCTGGATCAAATCTGGGCCCAGATACTCAGCACCACACCCAGAAATAACTGGCTGTGTAACCTTGAGCAAGTTACTTAACCCCGGTTGCTTAAAAAAAAAAAAAAAGATGGCATCTGGAGTGAGTTGCTTCAGCTATTGTCATTCTTAGCAGTATTTTCTCAATCTTACCCCCACCTAAACCTAACCCCATGTCATATTTGTCCCAGATCCCATCCCTTTACAGCACCTAAGGGAACTCACTTCTCTACTTATCCCATCTTCATCATCTTCACTCCTTCTCCACTGGCTCCTGTCCTTTTGCCCTCAAGCATAAACATGTCTCTTCCATATTGAAAAAAAACAACAACAACTTTGCTTTCCCCTAATAACAGCGCCTCTAGTTACTTCCCCCTTTATCTCTATGATAACCAGGCAGGTCTGTCTCCTGAATATGTCATGTTCATTCTTATCTCTAAGTCTTTGTTAAGGCCTTTCTCCACACCTGCAATGAGATCATTTAGTCCAATTTGTCCAAGAGCCAAGATTCAAACCTGTACTTTCTGATTCCAAATCTAAGACTAAGACATGAAGCTAAAAGAAGAACTCGGTCTCGAAGCTCCTTGTACAGCCCTTCCTTGTGTCCCCTCAGGAGTTCTGATTATTCCTCTGGCTTTCAGAGACACAATCCTCATCATTTCTGACTTGGCTCCACTGGACTCAGCTTAGCAGTATCGGTTTCTTCCTCTGTTGGCAGTGTCTATGACTTCAACAAAGCCTTGGTTAGCAAACATTACTGATCAGAGAGAAGATGGAGTTCATGGAATTTATTACAACTGGGAGGGAGCTGAAAGGGATCTAGTCCAAAGCTGTCATTTTGCAGATGAGCAAACTGAGGCCTGAAAAACTGGAAATACCTTTGGTCAATGAAATAGTGCTGGGATTCCTGAACATCTTTGTCTGAGATGACCAAAGCAGGCACCTTAGACTTAACCAAGACAGTCCTAAGCTGTCAAAAACTCAATTTGATAATAATTTGATGTCTCTGTTCCCTTGATCTATATTTGATCGCCAGAGTAGAAAGGTGGATAAGCACCAATTGTCATTGTTTTGTTTGTTTTTTTTTAATGGAAAATACATTCTTCTCCCATTCAGGCCTTTCCATAGTGGGTTTGGCTTCCTTAGAGATGGCAGCCAGCAAGATTCAAGCTCTCCATAATCCTACAATTTTCTACTAATCAGATGTCTAGACAAGAAAGGCCTCTGCCTCCTTTCCTGTTTGCAAATCTGCCCTGACAGGTCATATCCTCCTGGCAATACCATTCAAATGTGCTTTATTGGCACAGTGGGACTTCTGAAACTGGCGGCTGGAAATACTATCAGGCCCTGGATCAAATCAATTCTTTCTCAATCGGGCTTTGATATTTCTCTGCTTAAATTTCATTCTCTTGAGAGGAGCTCTGTTAACAAGGCAATTAGTAATGCTTTGAATATAAATACAGTACTGTGTTGTTTGTGGCCAGATGTCCTGGAAGCCAAACTTTCTTCAGGTTTACAGTGACTTTGGAAAGAAAATCCTTCTTGCTCTGACCCAAGCTCATTTAAGCAGCACAATGAATGTATTTCTATAAAACTGTAAGGAAAAGGATGGTGGGAAATGGTCTCCATTTCCTTCCAGCTCCTTGAGAGTGAATAGAGTCTATCCCTTTACTTCCCAAGGTGTGTAGATTATTTCTTGTCTGTGAAAGCCCCCAAACCCTGCCAAACTGAAATCTGTTTTTAAAGGATCTTGGTCTAACTAACAATGACAGAGCTGGTGTGATGGCAGGGGAGAGCTTTTTGTTGGGAGTGAATGGTAGGGAAAGTGATAGGAAGTGGGCGACACTCATGAAAAAAGGGCTACCAGAGAATGCAAATCCCAACCTCAGTCCAGAAGGCAAGAGTTAAGTGAAACAAGGGAACATAGAATGTTAGAACAGAAGTTTAGAGATTGTTTTATGTAAGAGAAAATTGAAGGGTAGAGGGGCTAAGTGACCTGCTCAAGATTACACAGCTCATTTACAGGAATGGAGGTGAAATGAGAACCATGTTCATTCCAGTACCAGCCTCGTGTTCTTTCCAGGATGTAGTGAGTGACCTCCATGAAGCCTGTCCTCATTCCCCCTACTGTTTAATGTTACCTCTCTCTTTCAAATTGCTTTCTATTTATTTATCTGTATATATTTTGCATTCCTGACCCTAGAGCATAAGCCCTAAGGAGATGTCTCAGGAAACTCACTTTTGCAAGATCTTTTTTCCCCCCCATTTTCAAGTGCTTTATTAACTTCTGATTTATATCATTCATTTCCACCAGATTTTGAGTTGCAAATTTTCTCCCCGTTTTTCCCCTACCCACTGCCCCAAAATAGCAGTCCCACAGGATATCCCCTCCTCCAATCTGTTCTCTCCCATATCTTCTCCCATACCCCCTTAGACTTTTCTAGTAGGGCATGGTGGATCTCTAAGCCCCAGTTGCCTGTATATCTTATTTCCCAATTACATTTAAAATAGTATTAATAATAGTATATACATATATATATGTATATTTAAAAATTTGATTTTAAAACTTTAAATTCCAGATTAATTTCCTTCCTCCCTTGTCACCCACCCTTACTGGCAAGATAAGCAGTTGAGTATAGATTGTACATGTGTAGCTAATGCAAAACAATAACATAGTAGATATATTGTAAAAGACTGACTATATTTTCCTCCCTTCTATCCCACCTCCTACTTGTTCTATTCTCTACTTTGATCCTGTCCCTTTTCAAAAGTGGATGCTTCCAACTTCCCTACGCCCCAGGCTGCCCTCCCTTCCATCATCCCCCCTCTCATCCCCTTCCCCCCCTACTCTCCTGTAGGGTGAGATACCCTATTTAGTGTATATTTCATTCCCTCCCCAAGCCAAATTCAATGAGAATAACGTTGACCCATTCCCTTTTGCCTTCCTATTCTTCCCCTCCATTGTAACCATTTTCCCTTACCTCTTCTATATGAGATAATTTACCCCATTCTGTCTCTCCCCATCTCCTCTCATTATATTCCTCTCTCACCTCTTAATTTCACCTTTTAAGTATCATCCCTTCCTATTAAATTGGTCCTGTGCCCTCTATCTTTGTATACCTGAAAATATACATACACACATTCACATATGTATTCATATGCCCATATACCCTCATATATAGACATATATATTTCTATTCCCTTCAACTATTTTCATACTGAGAAAAGTTTCATCAGTTACAATTATTGTTTTTCCATGTAGGAATGTTAATAGTTTAACTTTTCCCTGTTTACCTTCTCATGCTTCTCTTGCTTCTTGTATCTGAATGTCAAATTTTCTATTCCACTCTGCTTTTCTCATCAAGAATGCTTGAAAGTCCTCTATTTTACTGAATGACCATATTTTCCCCTGAAACATGATACTCAGTTTTGCTGGGTAGGTGACTCTTGGTTTTAATCCCAGCTCCTTTGCCCTCCGGAATATCATATTCCAAGCCCTTCGATCCTTCAGTGTAGAAGCTGCCAGATCCTGGGTTATCCTGATTGTGTTTCCACAATATTCAAATTGTTTCTTCCTGGCCGCTTGTAATATTCTCTCCTTAACCTAGGAATTCTGGAACCTGGCTATAATATTCCTAGGAGTTTTCTTTTTGGGATCTTTTTCAGGAGGTGATCGGTGGATTCTTTCAACTTCTATTTTGCCCTCTGGTTCTAAAACATCAGGGCAGTTTTCTTTGAGAACTTCCTGGAGGATGAATTCTAGGTTCTTACTTTGATCATGGCTTTCAGGTAGTCCAATAATTTTAAAATTCTCTCTCCTGGATCTCTTTTCCAGGTCAGTGGTTTTTCCCATGAGATATTTCACATTGCCTTCTATTTTTTCATTTGTTTGGATCTGTTTAACAGCATATTGATTTCTCATAAAGTCATTAGCTTCCATTTGCTCCAATCTAATTCTGAAGCAATGATTCTCCTCATTGAGCTTTTGAGATTCTTTTTCCATCTGGCAAATTCAGCTTTTTAAGGCATTCTTCTCCTCATTGCCTTTTTGAGCGTCTTTTGCCATTTAAGTTAGTCTGTTTTTTAAGGTGTTATTTTCCTCAGTCAGGCTGTTGACTCTCATTTCATAATTTTCTTGCATCTTTCTCATTTCTCTTCCCAATTTTTCCTCCACTTCTCTTATCTGCTTCTTAAGGTCCTCTTTGGCCTCTAACCAGCTCATATTTTCCTTTGAAGCTTTTGGTGCAGGAGTTCTGATTTCACTGTCTTCCTCCTATTCCATGCTTTGCTCCTTTGTGTCCCCAAAATAGGAGTCTAATGTTGGAATCTTCTGTCTGCTTTGTTTCCTTTGCCTGGTCATGTTACTCCTCAGTCACTTGACCCCTGGGCTTTTTGCCACAGTAGGACTCTGCCACCAGACAGGGGAGCCTGCATCCCAAACATTGGGTTTTTCTCAGCTGCCGGAGGTATTAAATGGGTGCCCTGTCTGAGGCCTTCACAGGCTCTGGCAAGCTGGACACATGCCCCAGGACCTCCACCTTAGACTGCAATCCAGATCCAAGCAGGTTAAAGCAAGAGCAATTTTCCCTTAGATTGGTTGCTTGGTCCCCCTACGCTTTGCAGGCCAGGAGCTGAAGCTGCCATGTGGCGTTGGCTGGATGTGCCCAGCATCTCAGTAGCTTCTTGCCCTGGGGGCAAAAGCCACATACTCCCACTTACTGGGTCCCAAAGTCCAGACTGCACTGACCTCTCACTTTGTCCTTCACATCTATGTGTTGATAATTCTGGAAATGGCCACAGCTGCTGCTGATCTGGAGTCTCTCCAGCCGGTGGCTGGTCAGGGCTGCCCTGAGGTTAAAACCTGCGGCTCACCCAGGGCCTGGGCTCGGTTCCCAGAATGCTGCGCTGGCCAATTCCTGCCGGCCTGCCAGGCTGTCCTTAGAAGGAGGTTAGCTTCTCTGTGTCATTTTGTGGGTTCTGCAGCTCCAAAGTTTGTTCAGAATCCCCTTTTTACATTGATTGGGGAAGGTGAAAGCATTAGCTGCTTGGAGGTCATGCTTCTACTCCGCCATCTTGACCTGCAAGAACTTCTAAAGACAAATTCTTAATCCACAGGAATCACTGACATATATGAAGCTGAAGTTGGCAGGAAGGTCAGTCCCAGTCTTGGGTAAGTCCTCCTTTAATTTGTCCATAGGTGGGGTTCTCTCTCTCCTTTCTTACTTCCCTAGCTCAGTTGTGCCCAAATGAGAAATATCCAAATGAGAAAAATCTTCCCACTTCTTTCCTTGAGAACATATGTGTGAATCTGTTTATATCCTCAAGTTAACTGGTTTGGGATGGGTTTGTGAATGAATGAATGAATGAAGCATTTCTTAAGCACTTATTATATACAAAGTACTGTGTTAAGTACTGGGGATGCCAATAGAAGTACAATAGTCCCTTTTCTCAAGGAGAACATATTCTAATGGAGTTTTTCTCAAGAAGCTTATGTCCATCCAAAAGGTTTTAGGTGCAAGTCAGGGGGAAAAGTTCTAGGGTTTGTTTTTTTGGGTTCAGCAGGAGCTAATGCCCCTTCCTTAATGACCTTTCCCCTGATAAACCCCTAACAGTTTGATACTGAACCATCCGACAGCACCAAGGACTTTGGTGCCAAGAACTTTCTTTTCTGGCTCTTCAGTAGCTGTGGCTATCTCACCTCTTGGGCAGCTGCCAGGCTCCATTTTGTCTGGGGCTGGTTCCCAGAATGATGGGTAGTTTCTATAGTGGCCTTGGCAGTTTTCCATCCTGGAATTTACCTCTAAGATTTTCCTTCCTCTGAGATTTTGGTTGAACAAAAGTTCACAGAGATCAAGTAGGAATAAGAACTATTGATGAACTTTAATCTTTTGGGGGAATATTTTAAAACATTTTAATTTTAGAGGATATTTCTCAAGTATTATATCT
Source organism: Petaurus breviceps papuanus (assembly GCF_028583685.1). Taxonomy (NCBI): domain Eukaryota; kingdom Metazoa; phylum Chordata; class Mammalia; order Diprotodontia; family Petauridae; genus Petaurus; species Petaurus breviceps. The sequence continues at coordinate 10,205,283 of NW_027186473.1, forward strand.
CTCTCTCTTTTTTTTTAAGCAATCGGGGTTAAGTAACTTGCTCAAGGTTACACGGCCAGTTATTTGTGGGTGTGGTGCTGAGTATCTGAGCCCGGATTTGATCCAGGTCATCCCGACACTGGAGCCGGTGCTCTTACTCGCTGAGCCACCTGGCCACCCCTAAGCAACTGGGGTTAAGTAACTTGCTCAAGGTTACATGTCCAGGTGTTTCTGGGTGGGTGCTAAGTGTCTGAGCCCAGGATTCGATCTCCAGGTCATCCCAACACTGGAGCCGGTGCTCTTACTTGCTGTGCTACCTGGCCGCCCCTCAAGTATTATATCTTTATGTACATGTATAATTTTCTGTAAATATGTCTCCATATGAGATCGTATATTGGCTAGAAAACTGGTCTAAGATTCAGAAAGACTTGGTTCAATTCCCATCTCTTACACATATTGGCTATGAGGCTCTGGGCAAGTCATTGGGCTCAGTACCCCCAAGAAACTCTCCAGCACAATGAGCTACAGAATACTTGGGTGCCTCACCCCCACTGGTAGCCCTGTATCACTGAAATCAAAGGCCCACTCCATAAAATTGACATATACTAAGGCATGGTGGGGGTCGTGATCTGTGTTAGAGAAGTGTACCTATATTGATGAAATTCTGCATCATCAAAGGGAGGCAATACAAATTTTTAAAAATGTGAACATTTTTATATTTTACTTTTTCCAATTACATGTAAAAACAATTTGAAAATTGTTTCAAGATTTGAGTTCCAAATTCTTTCTCTCCATCCCCCCCCCTTAAGAAGTCAAGCAATTTTATATAGATTATACATGTGTAGTCATGCAAACATATCTTCATATTAGCCATGTTGTGAAAGAAAACACAGACAAAAAAGCCAAAGAAGAAAAATAAAGTTTTTTAAAAGTATGCTTTGATCTGCAAAAATACAGAAAATACAAAAATATCTGAAGCTTATTGGATGGCATGCACATTCTTTAGTTCCTGGCAAACTGGAAGAACAATCACATCCCTATACACTCTATTAGCCTACCCTCATTTGCCTTTTCCTGTTGGCTCAGTCAGGGCACCAAGGCAGTGCAGTGGATGGAACACTGGGTCTGGGGCCAGGAAGACTCTCTTCCTGAGTTCAAATCCAACCTCAGACACTTACTGTCTGTGTGACCCTGGGCAAGTCACTTAACCCTATTTGCCTCAGTTTCCTCATCTTCAATTTCTCACTCTATTGGGAATACTAATCCTCTTCTAAGAAGTCATGAGGCAAAGTTAATTAATATTTTTCACTTTATCCTAAAAAATCTAAGAGTATTAATTAATGGAAACTTGGATATAGTTGTTTGAAAACAGGGAAGTGATCAGTTGTTCTGATTCCTTTTCCATTTCCAAATTGATGCACATATGTTGTCTGGGTACAATTTTTATTGTTGTTCAGGTGTTTCAGTCACATTTGACTCTTTGTGACCTCATTTGGGGTTTTCTTGGCAGAGATACTAGAGTGGTTTTCCATTTACTTCTCCAGCTCATTTATAGATGAGGAAACTGAGGCAGACACAGTTAAATGACAGGGTCACATAGGTTATAAGTGTCTGAGGCCAGATTTGAACTCAGGTCTTTCTGACCCCAGACCTGGCACACTATCCACTGCTCCAGCTAGCTGCCCTGTGTACAACTGAACTACTTCCATCCAGAACCTCCACATATTGCAAAGGGCCAGTCTCCGCCCTGGGATGCCCATGATGTCTGAAAAGTACATTACACAGGAGTGGAGCTGATCCAAGTTTTTAATATGGTTTTCCTCTCACTCCAGCTGGCTCTGACTTCCATATGCTTTTTCACCATAATCCCTTGGTGACTTTTTTTTTAAAGAAAAGAAACAGAGAATAAGGGATCTTTGTGCCCACAAAAGCAGCCACCGAGGACCAGACCAAACAAAAAAACTGTGCCTCTCCTGTTTACATGAAGGAATGACCACTTATTGTCTCCTTGAGCTTACTGTCTTGCTTGCTGAAATTTTTCCTCATAGATTCCTGAACTCACAGATGCTGGCATTCACTTTGCCGCCAAAGGACTCTGGTAACGTCTGCTCTTTCTTCCCCAAGGAGCAGGAGGCAGGCAGAATTTGGCAGACAAACAAAAGTCATTTGCAACGTCTGGAAGAAGGAGACAGACTAGTAACAGCAGTGGCGGCCAGGGGCCCTTTTGGTGATATGTATTACCATTCTTTTACTATTTGGTCTTTTAAGATTTCACAGTGGGTCATTTCCAATTCGGGAGGAAGCTATGCTTTTCAAAATTACAATAGATTGATTTTTCAGAAATAAAGAAGCAAAATGGAAGGTGAGTAGAGCAAATGCTGCTCCCTCTTTTTCCCTGTCTATAACATATTTGAGATCCTGGGGGACAGGTGTGATATGTAAATGCCAAGCCTGATTACCCAGAATATTACTGGTACACTCAGATGTTACAGGAAATATATGAAACAAGTCTATTTTCTCAATTGTCTGCATTTTATTTGAAATCTTTCTTTGAGTAAAATGTTCTCTGCTGGATCCCTGGCCTTGTTGGTATGGGTACCATGTACCAGGTACCCATCCATGCCTTCTCACCCTGTGTAATCTATGTTTCTCCATAAATCTTCCAAAGATGAGCTAGCCTACATACAGGGGCCTTTCTCTGATTCTTCTCCTATTTCATGGACTCCAGTGAAGTGCTTGGACTATCTGTCTGTCATCTCTAGCTTTCACTTACTTGTAAGTACTGTGGTAATTACAAGAGTATCAATCATATCATTCTTTTATATTCTGGGTAATACATGTCCTTGATGCTATCTTGTGCCATTTCTTAATTCAAGTATAAGAATTTTGCTATGATAGCAGGCAGAAATGTTATCAGAAAACTCACTGCTTGTGTCCCTTACTCCCACCAATGGTTTTTAGCCCTTCCTTGAGGTTTACAAAGGCATCAGGGAAATTTGCACATGGGGCATAATAGGATAAAAAAAAAACCCAACCCCAAAACAATGAAGAGTGATGTGCCAACATCAGAAAACTGTAGTGTGAAAGGTGGACAGGTCCTCTGCCTATCCCTGAAGTAGGGATGAGTATAAAGACCATTCAGTCCAATCTAGATAGAAGTCAAGATTGAAGATTCTCTCTAGAGTGGGGTAAGTTAGGGCTTCTCGTGAGTAACTGTCTGGGGAGTCTTTTTGGTTACCTTTAGGTAAAATTGGGATACAAGTGAAAAAAAAAAAGATCAAAGCATGTTGTAGATAACCCCCAGTGAGGTCTACTCACTCATGCCTTCCCAGACCTAACTCCCAGGGATTTTAAATCTACAAGAGCAGTAGATTACATTTTAGGCACGCTGTTAGTGAGATCTAAAATAGTGGGGAAGAAGAGCAAAAAGGGAGAGCAAGGCATCAACTTTTAGGCTAAGCAAAGGTTGTGAAAGAGGAATTGGTTGTGATTGACAGGAACAGGGACAGAGTCCTGCCTGGTGACAGATGAGGAAACTTTGTTGCAGCTGTTCCAGGAGTAATTCAAGACAACCCTTTCTCCAGTGTCTCCAGAGGAGTGAATAAGCAGGCAAAGAGCTCTCTCATCTTGGAGAAAAGGATGATACCTTTTTTCATCACATTAAACACTGGCTAAATCTTCTTTATTTCTTTCTAACATGATGAAAAAAAGTGTCATCATATGCCCAGCCTCTCCAAAAAGGCTAAACCTATCATCAGTTTCACATCACAGATTTGAAAATAACAGAAATTACACATTTTTTTTTGCTCTAGCTACAAAGAGCATTCATTCACTTGTTTGGTTTTCTATTCTGACTTTTTATAAATTAAGAGAAACTCTCAGTGTGCTCTAAGGAATATACTTGACATCCTCAATATTCAAATATTACATTTTATATCTCAGTTGTGTTTTCTTCTCTAACTAGGCTATCTCAATCCATGAAATAATCAGATTTTATTCTTTTATGATGGGATTATTAGATGGCTAGATCAGGGAATTTCCATAAACATAGTACACTTAGATTTCAGCAAGAGATTCACTATTCTTGTGAGAAAGATGGAAATATATAAAACAGATGACAGCACAGACAGTTGGATTTAGAACCTCAGTGGTCTGCTGGTAAATATTGAGCATTTGACTGACTTGGGAGAGGGGAAGAGTATGCATAACATACTTTAAGTTTATTCTACATCACTAACACTTTCTCCATTGCCTTCTTAAATTGAGACAATCAATATAATAATAAATAAAAAACTGATTTGTAGCTTTTGCCCATTTTTGAGGTAGGAACACTCACACTAGGGATTTAACAATAGGTTCTTAGGAGCTGGTTCAAGTTGGCTCTAGAACTCCCTTGGAACTGGTTGAATAACCATATCTAGAAAGCAGTCATGAGCCATTTCCTTAATCTGGAGGGAAGTCTACACCCAAGTACTCCAGCGATTTCTTTTTGCCCCTCTGCTATTTGCCATTTTTGTCACTGATTTGGAGAAGGTTATCAGATTTGCAGATAAGTCAAGATGGCAGCCTGAGGGGCTTCAAGGGTGCTTGGCTCTTCAATACCCCTCAAACAAATAAAGAAAACTGAAGGGAAACATTAAAGAGAAAGAAAATTGGCAAGAATAAAAACCAACCAAAATTAAACACCAGCAAAGAAGTGCCTATATTATTATTTTTTAAAGACTATTGAGGGATGGCTAGGTGGCACAGTGAATAGAACACTGGCCTGGAGTCAGGAGGTCCTGAGTTCAAATTTGACCTCAGACACTTAACACAAAACTAGCTGTGTGACCTTGGGCAAATCACTTAACCGTAATTGCCCTACCTTTCCCCTTCCAAAAGCAAATAAAAAAAAAGGCCATTGGGCTAAAAGTATTAGAATCAATGTTGGTGGAGGGAGAGACCACATAAGATACACTGAGATTCTGAGGATACAAAGATTAAAAAAAAATTGTCCAAGCCCTCGAAAAACTTACATTCTTTTTAAAAAAATTCTGTTTTATTTATACCTTTTGTTTCTACATTAAAATGATTTCTGGAAATAAAGTTCACATGGGCAAAGGTGGAAGATGAAATATCATATATGGTGAACAGCTAGCAGGTTTGTTTGAATGGGACAGAGAGTTCATAAAGGGGAATAATATGGGGGGGGGGAACTGGAAAGGCAGATAGATGGGGGCCAGATTATGGAGGGCTTTAAATGCAAAAGGATTCTGTAAATTATCCTATAATCAATATGGAGCCATTTAGGTTTTTCAGTATACATGCTTTAGGAATATAAATTTGGCAGCTATGTGAAGGATGAATTGGAAGAGGGAGAGGCTGGAAACAAGGAGATTAATTAGGAAGCTATTGCAATATTCTAAATGAGAAGTGATGAGGGCCTGAATTAGAGTAGATGTTCTGTGAGTGGAGAAGACAGATACAACAGATGTTGCAAAAGGAGAATTAACATAGTTTGGCAACTGATTGGACAGTGGAGATGAGGGACAGGGAAGAGTCAAAGATTATGCCATGGTTACAAACCTCAGTGTCAAGTGAAATGATAGAGGTTGTTAGGCTGTGACTTGCTGAATTTGAGTTTTGATACTGAAGTGGAGCTGTCAAGTGAAAAGTTGGCAAAATGAAATTGGAGGTCAGGAATGAGATTAGGAATAAATGTATAGATGTGGGGATTATCCATATAGAGATGATCATGGAGCCCATAAAGCTGAAGAGATTGACAAAAGAAATTGTAGGGAGGAGAGGAGAGGATAGGGGAGGGGAAGACAGTGGAAGGGAGGGGGAGTGGAGGAAAGGAGAGGGGAGGAAAGGAAGGGACTACAAGAGAGGAGGGGAGGGGAGGAGAAGAGAGGAGAGGGAAAGGGGAGGGGTAGGGAGGAAGGGGAGGGGAGAGGAGTGGAGAGGAGAAGCAGGGGAGGATAGAACTTTGGGGGAGGATAACTTTTAGCCTGCAGGAGGAACATCATGATCTAGGAAAGAGCAAGTTCCAACCGCTGAGAGTTTCAGTTTCTTTTTAAGATGGAGATATTGCCTACCTTATCTAGCTGTATAGGTTTGTTGTAAAGAAACCTTAACATTTTTAGGTGTAGAGATCTGCTTGGTGGAGATTCCAAGTATAAGGAATGATTTTAGAAAAGGCACTATAGGGGTGGCTAGGTGGCACAGCGAGTAGAGCACTGGCCCTGGAGTCAGGAGGATCTGAGTTCAAATCTGACCTCAGACACTTAACACTTACTAGCTGTGTGACCTTGGGCAAGTCACTCAACCCCAAATGCCCTACCTTCCCCCCTCCAAAAAAAGCAAAAAAAAAAAAAAGGCACAATTGCAGGGGAAAAAAATTGGGATATTTATGAACAGAAGCAGTGTTATGACATGAAACAGTGTGAAACAAAATATCAGTGGCAAAGTATGATTACATTTTGAAAAAGGTATCCTGGTGCAGGTGAAATAGCATTGGATTTTGAGCCAGCATTAGGTTCAACCTGGACCTTCTAGGTCTCAGTTTCCTTATTTGTAAAATGAATGGATTGAACTAGATGACCCTTTATGTCCTTTCTAGCTTTAAACCTATAATATTATTGTAGATCATAACACAGTAATCTTAGGATCGTTTTGAAGTTAGAAAATTTAGAAATTACAAAAGGATTTTAATTTGACATTCTAGTAAACTGCCAAAGAAAATGCCCCTGAAATAGTAAAAATGTTTTGTGATTTTCAAATAGGAAGAATCAACAAGACTACAAGTAATAACCCAAGAATCAACCCTTCCAGACACAATATAGTTTAACTCCAACAGTATAATTATCAGGAAAAAAAAATACTTCAAAATTCTGCAAGATAAAAATTACCTGCCAAGGACCATTAATCAGTACCAAAGAAGATATCTTACCAAAGATAAGGGACAACTGAAGAAATTGGAATGCAAAAATATAAAATTGAGGTGTATAAGCTATGGTAGCCAGAATTAGCTACTCCAGGCTAATTCAGTGTGCTACTCCAAGGCAAGAAGCAGAAATTTGAAAAACATCCAGACTTGGAAAAATTTGTGAAATATCCATTTCCAGGGAATCCCTCAATTATATAGGCAAGCCTCCTGGCCCAAAACATAAGTGCTTAGAACAATCCATACTTCTCAAAGGAATATATCAGTTGTTAATAATGTGAGAACCTTCAGAAAGTCAGATTGGCTAAATTACTAAATATTTCAGAAGGGAATATCAGAGAAACAGAAAATTTGGGGAGAACTCAAAGCCAAAAGAGGGAAAAGGAATAGGAGCAAGTAATCTAAGAGAAACTTCCATCAATCAGTCAATATTTATTAAAAATCTAGTCTGTTGTTCCAAGTACTGTGTTAGGTCCTGGGAATACCTATCTTTGATAAAAGTAAAGTCTAAGCTAAAGATATCTATATAATATTAACATAAAATAAGGGAATTTTATAGTTATTTTGTTAAATTTATATTAATAACAAAAATAATAAATGTGTATTATCTTCCTATAGAATGACTGAAGAAAAGATAAACCTAAGAATGAAAAAGCAAAACAAAGATGGATTAAAATTTTCAATTAAAAAAACACCAGGGGAAGAAGTAGTATTATATTTGTCATAGCTATGGAAAAAAGAAATTTTTTTCTTTTTAAAAAAATTTTATTTTCATTTCCAAATTCTCTCCCTCTCTTCTCTCCCATACATTGAGAAGGCAACCAATATGATAGGATAAGAAAAAGAGTTTTATGAATTCAATAAATGTGAAAAATGATTAGAGGAAAGAATGGATGATTAGAAGATAAACATTCAAGGCTTTTCTATATACAAAATAATACCTCTAAAAATAAAGAAAAGAAATATATTGAGAGGGGATATTTCTAGTAAACACAAACCTATTGAGAAGCTACAAAGAACTGATACATACCTACAAAATGGATACACATTTCTAAGTGGAGTAATAAGGAAATGAAAAGATAGTTTCAAATTAGAAAATAAAAATTGTTTAAAAAAATAACTCACACATTAAAAGATGTTCAAACTCTCTAAAGAAACAAAACAGAGAAGTGCAAATCATAACAACCTCAAGTTACCACAAATAGGCTCACAATAATGGTAGTAGTAACAAAACAGAAAAAATATCACTTTAATGTTTGCAAGCCACTTTTCATATACTATCTCATTTGATCTTATAATTACCCTATGAGGTGGGTACTATTATCATCACTCTATTATAGATAAGGAAACTTGGGTTCAGACAGCTTAAGCAATTAGTCCAGGGTCACAAAGTTAGTAAGAGTCTTAGTCAAAATGAATTGTAAATTGAGAAGATCCCCATCAATTGGGAAATGGCTGAACAAGTAATATTATTTGACTGTGATGGAATACTATTATGTTATAAGAAATGATGAACAGGATGGTTTCAGAAAACCTGGAAAGATTTACATGACCTGAGGCAAAGTGAAGTGAGCAGAACCAGGACAGCATTGTGCACAGTACTATAAATACTGTAATGATGCTCAACTGTGAATTAGGGCTACATATGTGATAAGGTACAGATAACATGACATTTTTTTATCTTCTTATTCCTTTTTTTACTCTAAAAAATATCACATTAAAGAAATTAAAAAAAAACCTACAACTTCTATTCCTTACCACTTAGGCTTAAGCCTACTAACTTGACATGAGCAATTTCTACACCCCACTTCACCCATACACAAAGTTGTTCATAACTTTGATCTTGCCATCCCCTGCAAATGTTCTGCCTCCATGTTTAAGAATTCTGAAATTCTCTTATTTGACAATAAGCTGGGCTTCCACCTTCCCCAATCCATGTAAAAGGGGCCTCTAAACAAACTTTGGAGCTGCAGAACCCATAAAATGACACAGAGAAGCTAACCTCCTGCTGAGGACAGCCCAGAAGGCCGGCAGGAATCGGCTAGCACAGCGTTCTGGGAGCCGAGCCCAGCTCCACACGGAGGCTTTAGCCCCAGGGTGGGCCTAACCAGCCTCCCTGCTGGAGGGACTCCAGATCAGCAGCAGCTGTGGCCCACACTTTACAGATTTATCAACACATAGATGCAAAGGACAAAGTGAGAAGTCAGTGCAGTCTGGACTTTGGGACCCAGTAAGTGGGAGTATGTGGCTTTTAACCCCGGGGCGAGAAGCCGCTGAGACTCCGGCACAGCCAGCCAGCGCCACGTGAAGGATTCAGCTTCTGGCCTGCAGAGTGCAGGGGGACCAAGCACCAGTCTGAGGGGTAATTGCTCTTGCTTTATTTAACCTGCTTGGATCTGGATTGCAGTCTAGGGTGGAGGTCCTGGGGCATGTGCCCAGCTTGCAAGAGCCTGTGGAGGCCTCAGAGAAGGCACCCATCTAATACCTCCAGCAGCTGAGAAAACCCCAGCATTTGGGAACAAAGCTCCCCTGTCTGGTGGCAGAGTCTTACTGTGGCAAAAAGCCCAGGGGTCAAGTGACTGAGGGGCTACATGACCAGGCAAAGGAAACAAAGCAGACAGAAGATTCCAACATTAGACTCCTATTTTGGGGACAAAAAGGAGCAAAGCATGGAACAGGAGGAAGACAGTGAAGTCAGAACTCCTGCACCAAAAGCTTCAAAGGAAAATAGAAGCTGGTTACAGGCCACAGAGGACCTTAAGAAGCAGATAAGAGAAGTGGAGGAAAAATTGGGAAGAGAAATGAGAATGATGCAAGAAAATTATGAAATGAGAGTCAACAGCCTGACTGAGGAAAATCAAGACCTTAAAAAATAGACTAACGCAAATGGCAAAAGAGGCTCAAAAAGGCAATGAGGAGAAGAATGCCTTAAAAAGCTGAACTTGCCAGATGGAAAAAGAATCTCAAAAGCTCAATGAGGAGAATCATTGCTTCAGAATTAGATTGGAGCAAATGGAAGCTAATGACTTTATAAGAAATCAATATGCTGTTAAACAGATCCAAACAAATGAAAGAATAGAAGGCAATGTGAAATATCTCATGGGAAAAACCACTGAGCTGGAAAATAGATCCAGGAGAGAGAATTTTAAAATTATTGGACTACCTGAAAGCCATGATCAAAGTAAGAACCTAGAAATCATCCTCCAGGAAGTTCTCAAAGAAAACTGCCCTGATGTTTTAGAACCAGAAGGCAAAATAGAGGTTGAAAGAATCCACCGATCACTAGTAATACTATAGCCAGGTTCCAGAATTCCCAGATTAAGGAGAGAATATTACAAGCAGCCAGGAAGAAACAATTTGAATATTGTGGAAACACAATCAGGATAACCCAGGATCTGGCAGCTTCTACACTGAGGGATCGAAGGGCTTGGAATATGATATTCTGGAGGGCAAAGGAGCTGGGATTAAAACCAAGAGTCACCTACCCAGCAAAACTGAGTATCATGTTTCAGGGGGAAAATATGGTTATTCAGTGGAATGGAGGACTTTCAAGCACTCTTGCTGAAAAAAAAAAAACAGAGTTGAATAGAAAATTTGACATTCAGATACAAGAATCAAGAGAAGCCTGAGAAGATAAATAGGGAAAAGAAATCATAAGGAATTTATCAAAGTTGGATTATTAACATTCCTACATGGAAAAACAATAATTGTAACTTATGAAACTTTTCTCAGTAGTTGAAGGGAATATATATATATATATATGTCTATATATGAGGGTATATGGGCATATGAATACATATGTGAATGTGTGTATATATGTTTGCAGGTATACATAGATAGAGGGAACAGGACCAATTTAGCAGGAAGAGATGATACTTAAAAGATGAAATTAAGAGGTGAGAGAGGAATATAATGAGAGGAGATGGGGAGAGACAGATTGGGGTAAACTATCTCATATAGAAGAGGCAAGGGAAAATGGTTACAATGGAGGGGAAGAATAAGAAGGCAAAAGGGACTGGGTCAACCTTATTCCCATTGAATTTGCCTTGAGGAGGGAATGAAATACACACTAAATAGGGTATCTCACCCTCCAGGAGAGTAGGGGGGGAAGGGGATGAGAGGGGGGATGATGGAAGGGAGGTCAGGCTGGGGGGGAGGGAAGTTGGAAGCACCCACTTTTGAAAAGGGACAGGATCAAAGCAGAGAATTGAACAAGTCAGAGGTGGGATAGGAGGGAGGGAAATATAGTCAGTCTTTTACAATATATCTACTATGTTATTGTTTTGCATTAGCCACAAATGTACAACTTATACTGAACTGCTTATCCTCCCAGTAAGGGTGGGAGACAAGGGAGGAAGGGAATGAATCTGGAATTCAAAGTTTTAAAATCAAATACTCATATATATATATATATATATATTAATGATAGTATATATATATACACATACATACATACTATCATTAATACTACTTTACATGTAATTGGGAAATAAGATATATAGGCACTGGGGCATAGAGATCCACTGGAAAAGTCAAAAGGGGCATGGGAGAAAATATGGAAGACAGCAGATTTGAGGAGGGGATATCCTGTGGGACTGCTATTTTGGGGTGGTGGGTAGGGGGAAAATGGGGAGAAAATTTGTAACTCAAAATCTGGGGGAAACGATGTAAATCAGAATTTAATAAAGCATTTGAAAAAATATAAATAAGACAATAAGCTGTTGATTTTTCACCTTTCCCTCTGCCTTCTTTTACAAAACTTTACTCTTTGTCCTCAAGGTGATTTCAGATCTTCTGATCCTTCAACTCTTTCCCAGGCCATTTCCTCTGCACTGGTCACTCTCTTCTCTTTTCCCTATCTTGACCCCTTGTTCACCCAGTTCCACTCTACCCTGTTTTCCCCTTGTCATGTCACACTTTATGCCCTGCCAAATCTTAGACTTAGATTACTCCCTTCATTTACTACTTTCATTGCTGCATAGGTGCTGCCGAACAACTATAGAGAAAGCCATACAACCATTCCGAAGGTGTTGCGTCCATTAAGAATTTATGTTACAGAACCTCAACTGGGCCCTCACTGCTTCTAGGTAATCCTACTATCTTAACTTCTTTATTAACTCACCATCCCACTCTCCACAGTGGTTTTTCCAAATCTCCAAAACAGTTCTTCATCCCTTTCTTAAACCTTCTATAGCTCCCCCATTCCCCAAGGATCAGTTAAAATCTTTGTCTCATATTTTACAGGAAAAAAACGAGGTCATTTGCTATGAACTCCCTCTTCTCCCCTCTTCTCCTATCACTTAGATGCCTTCTGTAACTTTCACATCACATGTGATGATGTAGCCTTATTCCTTACCAAGCAAGGAAGCTATTCTGCCTATTGTAGAAATCCCATCCAATCCAGCTTCTCTAATAGATTGTCTCCTCTGTCATTCCTGCTCTTTCATTTATATTCTCTCTTTCTGTTTCTCTCTCCTCTCTCTTCCTCTCCCTCCTTCCTTCTCCCTCTCCTCATTCCTTACTGACTACAAATATGCTCATGTCTCCCTCATCATGAAAAAACTTTCATTTGATCATTTCATCCCAGTAACTATTGCCCTACATATCTTCTGCCCTTTGTAGCTAACTTTCTTGAAAAGGCTATCCACAACAGGTGCCTCCACATTCCCTACTCTTATTTTTTTCTTAACCCATTACAATCTAGCTTCTGACTCTATTGTTCCACTGAAACTCCTTTCTTCAAAGATACCAATGATCTCTTAGTTGCCAAATCCAGTCTATTGACTTTTTTTTTCTTTTTGGAGGGGGGAAGGCAAGGCAATTGGGGTTAAGTGAGCTGCCCAAGGACACATAGCTAGTAAGTGTGTCAAGTATTGGAGGCTGAATTTGAACTCAGGTCCTCCTGACTCCAGGGCTGGTGCTCTATTTAGTTGCCAAATCCAGTGGACTTTTCTCAGTCCTCATTCTCCTTGACCCCTCTGTAGCCTTTGGCACTGTTGATCACTCTCTCTTTTATACTTTCTTCTCTCTAGGTTTTCAGGACACCACTCTCTCCAGGTTCTCCTCCTAACCATCTGATTGACCTTTCTGTCTCTTTTTCTGGATCCTCATCCAGGTCATACCCTCTAACTGTAGGCATTCTCAGCATTTTGTCCTGGGCCCTCTTTTCTTCACCCTCTATACTACTTCATTTGGTGATCTCATCAGCTCCCATGGATTTAATCACCACATCTATATGCTAATGATTCTCAAATCTACCTATCCTGCCCCAATCTCTGCTGACCTTCCATCTCCCATCTCCAATTACCTTTTGGATATCTCAAACTGCATGTCCAATAGATATCCTAAAGTAAAAATATCCAAACAGAATTCATCCTCTTTGACACCCCGCATAATAATATGGATTGTAGAGGGCAAGAACATCCCCCCAGTCCTTCAGGTGTACAACCTAGGAGTCATCCTGGATTCCACACTTACTCTCACCACTCATATCCAATCCATTTCTAAGACCTTTTCAACATCTCTCAAATATATCCTTCTCTCTTCTCTGACACTGCCATCACTTTATAAGCCCTCATCCTCTCACACCTGGAGTACTGCAATAGCCAGTGGCTCTGTCTTCCTCAAACCTTTCCCTACTCCAATCTATTCTCCATTCGAGCACTAAACTGATTTTCCTTAAGCACAGGTCTGCCACCCCCCGCCCCCCACTCAGTAAACTCTGGTGCTTCTATCACCTCCAGGATCAAATCCAAAATGCTCTATTTGGCATTCAAAGTCCTTCATAACCTAGACCTCTCCTACCTTTCCAGTCTTCTTAAACCTTACTTCCTACCATGCATTTTTTGATCTAGGGACACTGGCCTCTTGGCTGTTCCATGAACAAGCCACTCCACCCAAATTTTGCCATGATCTTCCACAGGTCCTCACAACTGACAGTATCAAAGATCTTGGTGAGATTGACAAGCATTCTATCAGACCTCTGTTCTGCTCCTGGCATTTCTTCTGGAGTTGTTGGGTAACAAACACCATATCAACTGTTCCTTGGCCCCTTCTGAAGCCACATGGCTCTTAGGTAGATGTTCATCTTTCAGGTGAAGGATCAACTGATTAAGGAGGACTCTGGCAAGAATCTTGCCAGCAGTGGTTAAGAGACACATTCCTCATACCCATGTGGTTGTCATAGAACAACTAATTTCCTTTTCCCTTATAGAGACAGACAATTGGAGGCATGCTTGAACTCTTGGAGGATAACCTCCTTTTGTATAAGCAGTGGACCCCCTGCTTTGTAGATCTCTGCTGGAATGGAATCAGCACCAGGTGTTTTGCTTTACAAGAGGAGCCTAATGACATTCCAAAGATGTTCATAAATTAGAAATTTAGCTAGAGAGGTATTGACTTCAACCTGAGGTAAACATCAGGGTTCATCATGATAAGATCATGGTAGCATGGTGCTTTCTTGCAAGTGGCAATCATATTGTCATGAATCTCTCACTCATTTCTTTTGGAAGGCATACAAACTTGTTGACTAGATTAGATTTGATCATGAAACCTTCATCCTTCACAGCATTCCTCATCACTGCAGCCACTCCAGAAAGAGTACTAAAGGGCAGTAGTACTGAAGGAAGGAGTACTCAAGGACAGTACATACCTAGAAAGTCAAAAGCCCAATTTTCTTCCACTCACGGTTCTTCCCTGGCCTGATCTTTTGATTCCATTACAACAACAACAACAACAACAACAACAATTTATACAGTCACTTCTATAGGGCTTATAGGCACTGACATCATAATTCTCCCTAGGAGGCAGGTAATATGAGTGTCCTTATCACCATTTTACAGATGAGAAAACTGAGGATTTCTGAGGTTAAACAACATGTCCCTGGTCACACAGCCAGTGAGTGAGATGGGATTCAAATTCAGGTCTCCTGACTTCAAATCCTGCGCTCTCATTATCCATACTAAATTGCCACTCGTTGCTATGAGATAAATATGAAGAGCCTTCTGTCCAAGAACCAGGGGAAGAAGAACATCAGGTAAATCGAGGCACGGCTCCCCGTAATCCATCCAGTTGCAAAGAAGTCTCAGTATGGCAGAGATGGGCAAAGCTGAACATAAGCAGCTGGGTGGGGCCCAGAGAGCCACTCTGTGTCTGTGCCAGAAATAGAATTCTCTCTCACAAACCCCTGCTGGAACCACTAAACCGCACAATCATAGTCACATTGGCAGAACACAAGCAGCAAGGGGAGCAATGGCTTTAGTTGACAATGCACGGCTAAAGTAGAACAGTGGTATTTGTTCATAGCCAACCTCCCCCAGTGAATTGCTTTCACTCCTCTGAAGGTAACCCCTCTTCCGCAGCGACGTCATTTGGCTTCTGAATGGTACAACAGGCATATTATGTAACAATGGTGGGACAAGTGAAAAACAACCAAGAGACAGGAGTGCCATTTTCCTTTGATGCTGCTTCACTTTCTGGCCTAGGGACATCAGGGGCCAGGTGAACTAATTGCTCAAATTAAATTCAAGTACTTGATTGCTTGGGACAAGTCTAAACAATCCTGGGCTCTGTCACTGAGCTTTGATGAGATCAAAGAACTAACACATGCATGATAGAACATTATGAGCTGCTTCACTCTGTTGTTTTTATTACCTGCACAGCTCTAGAGTCAGGCCTGGAAATCTGGGGATGAGAAAGAAAAAAAGAAAAAAAATCCTGACTTAAAGAGCTCTACCAACTCTGGGCTTCCCCTCCCCTGCCCCTGATGTACTTTTCATCTCAGTCTCCCATGTTATTACTCCCTTGTTCCATTTTCCCCACACCTGTCCTTTTCATTCTCCTCCTGAACTCTCTGCAATCCCACTTAACTCTGCTCCCTCTCCACACATTCACCTAACCCTGTCCACACCCCTCCCCCATCCTGTCCTGCCTTTCCTTTAGCTCTCTCACCTATATTTTGCTGGTCAGATCATTTAATCAACATCTATCCACAGCCCTGGGAAGAATCCCGGCTCACACTGAGATCCATGCTTTTTAGTCTTCTTGACCTTTGACACCGTTACTTACCCCCTTTCCTTGATTTTGGCCACCTAACTTAGTCTTGGTTTTCCTGCCATTTCTCTGATCTCTCCTATACAGTCTCCTCTTCTTCTTGACCCCTAAATGTGGGTGCTCCTAAACCTCTCTTCAATAATGGCTTCTCTCTACACTCTCATCCTGAGAGCTATCATCTGAGATGATACTATTTTCTTTGGATGTTCTTTCCTGATAGTAGGAAAAAGGGAAATCTTAGGGACATACCCTGAGACAGGAGACTAATTAACCCAGTTGGGTGGCTATTTCCCATCAATATCCATTGCTCATCACAACCTGATCAACTCAGGCCAGTACCCTAGCTCCTTCTAGGCACCAACTGATAGAGATTTACATATCTCAAATTTCCTTCACAAAACCACTCTACTATGACTCCCAATAATAGGATCAACATCTATTACCAATCTAGATGGGACCTATGCATGGTAAGAAGATTGGAAAGTCCCTGCCAGAGCAGTCTCAGGCTTGACTGACATTCCACTGACCTATAAGTCAACACACTTATCTGACCAGTTACACAAATGTGGATGTGACAGGGGGCTATGTCCAACAGTACCCATGCTTTATCTTTGCTGATTAGCCTTTCCATGCTATTGTTGGGTAATCTTTTGTTGAAGGCTACATGGGCTGTGAGTGTATTATTTCATTCTAATCCTGGGTATGAACCACAAAACTGGCCTGAGTCAGACTGGGCCTGGAACACTTCCCCAACCACATAAAATGATGACATTTATTCACTGTGATTTTGACCAGCAAGAAAACAAATGCTCACACAAAGGGTTAGGTGAAGAATACTTTTCTGAAGCATAGCAGCTGGAAGGCTCCACTGCTGACAGTTATTAATAGGTGGACATGCTGATGTCATCAACTCTGGCCTCTAGACAGATAACTTCCCAGATTACATCTCTGGTATTGAACTTCCTCTCAAGCTCTGGTCTCATGTTTCCAGTTGTTCACTCGATATTTGCCCTTATAAGTCCTGCTAATATCTCTTGTATACCACTTATAAAAAACTGAGCCCATTTGGGGAGAACAAAGTAAATGCAGCTATACATGAAGGGAAGCTGTCTATAGAGGAAAAACAATCTGTACATCAAAAGTCTCTGAAACAGGCCTGATATACAAGTTATATAGGGAATTAACACACGTATAAGATCACAATAATACATAAATGGTCAAAAGAAATGAACAAACAACTCTCAAAAGAACTGCAAACTATTAAAATAACTAAGGTTTTGCCTCACACACAGCAAATTGTAAAAGATGATAAAGGATTCTGGAGGGGACTAAAGGAAGACAGGCACACTATTCACTGTTAGAGGAGTTATGTACTGGAAAGTCATTTGGAATTATGCTGAAAAAGTGACTAAAATGTCCTTACCATCTACTAGAAATCCCTCTGCTAGGCATACATGCCAAAGAGGTCAAAGGTAAAAGGAAAGATCCAGAATCCACTGAAATATTAAAGCATCACTTTTTTTTTATGGTAGCAAAGAATTTGAGAAAAAGTAGGTGCTCATGAAATGACTAAACAAATTGTGGTACATGAATATGAAGGAACATAAATGTCCTGTAAGAACAATGAATACATAGACCATCTAATAGGAAGAATTATATGAACAGGGTGAAATAAATAGCACCAGGAAAATAATAGACACATAGAATGACTACAACAACTTAAATGGAAAGAACAAAAAAAAAATTCTGAATGCTAGCCTTGGAGAAGAGTTGAAGAAATGCAACAAATTCCTTTCTTTGTAGAGGTAGGGTATGATGGGGTGCAATATTGCATATCTGGTCAGACTCCACTGACATGTTTGATGGTTTTGCTGAACTGCATATTTGCCTTTCTTTTTTTAAAAAATTCTTCATTATGGGGGTATCTAGGTGGCACAGTGAATAGAGCACTGGCCCTGGAGTCAGGAGGACCTGAGTTCAAATCCAGCCTCAGACACTTAATACTTACTAGCGTTGTGACCTTGGGCAAGTCAATTAACCCCAATTGCCTTCTAAAAAAAGCTTTAAAAAAAATCTCCATTATAAGACAATTCTGAAGGACTCATGATAAAAAATGCTCTCCACCCCAGAGAGAGAACTAATGAACTCTGAATGCAGATTGAAACATAGTTTTTACTTTCTCTACTTTCCTTAGTTAATTTTTGGGCAACATTGTAAATATGGAAATACATTTTGTAAGATTTTACATATATAATTGATATCATGTTGCTTGCCTTCTCAGTAGGTGAGGCAGGGGCTACAAGGAAGGGGAGAATTTGGAACTCAACATTTTAAAAATTATGAATGTTAAAAAAGAAATAATTATTTAAAATAAAAAATAAACTATAAAAAATTTTCGTTATAAAGGGTTGCTTCCCATGTAGAGGTGTGTGTGTGTGTGTGTGTGTGTGCGCGTGTGTGTGTGCTTGAGTGCGTGTAGGATGTATTCAGTAATGAAAGTGATTTAAAAATAAGCACTATTTAAAAATTTTAAAGAGCCAATCATGAAAGAAAAAGCCCCCAACAATCTCTAAACTCATCATATTTCTTTTTAAAAATTGTTGCTTATCATTCTTGATGAAAAAACCAGAGCTGAACAGAAAATTTGACTTTCAACTACAAGAAGCAAGAGAAGGTAAATAGAAAAAAGAAATCATAAGGAACTTATTAAAGTTGAACTATTTACATTCCTACATGGAAAAACAATAATTGTAACTCATAAGACTTTTCTCAGTATGAGAATAGTTGAAGGGAATGTATGTGTGTGTGTATATATAAACATATATATATATATACATACACATATATGCATGCATAGCAGGGCAAATATGTATATAAATAAATATGTGAGTGTGGGCATATGTATGTATATGTATACATGGACAGAGGGCACGGGACGAGTTGAATATGAAGGGATATCTAAAAAAATAAAATTAAGAGGTGAGAGAGGAATTTATTTGGAGGAGAAAGGAAAAGATAGATTAGGGTAAATTATCTCATATAAAAGAGGCAACAGAAAACTGTTACAATGGAGGGGAAGAGCAGGAAGGTGAACGGGAATGGGACAATCTTACTCTCATTGATTTTGGCTTATGGAGGGAATAACATACACACTCAATTGGGTATCTTACCCTACAGGAAAGTAGGGGGGAAGGGGATAAGAGGGGGGATGATAGAAGGGAGGGCAGATTGGGGGAGAGGGTAGTTAGAAGCAAACACTTTTGAAAAGGGACAGGGTCAAAGCAGAAAATAGAATAAGTAGGGGGAAGGACAGGATGGAGGGAAATATAGTTTTTCACAATATAACTACAATGGAAGTTATTTGGGTAACTACACATGTACAACCTATATTGAATTGCTTATGTTCCCAGTAGGGGTGGGTGAAGAGGGAAGAAGGGAAAAAATCTGGAACTCAAAGTTTTAAAAACAAATGTTTAAAAAATTTGTTTTTTTTTTTTTTCAGGCAAGTGGGAAATAAGATACTGGGGTATAGAAATCCATCTTGCCATACTAGAAAGTTGGAGGGGATAGGGGAGTATATAAGACAGAACAGATTGGGGGAAGGGGCATTCAGTAGGCTTACTATTTTGGGGTGGGGGTAGGGGAAAGATGGGGAGAAAAATTTGTAACTCAAAATCTGGTGGAAATGAATGTTGAAAATTAAAAACAAATAAATAAATTGGAAAAAATTGTTGCTTATTTAATTTTTAATTTGTGGGATAAAACAAACATTTCCATAAAATAGTATAATAAAAATAAGATGATTGCACATGAAATTGAAAATCTATTGTGTACAACTTGCTATTCATTTTAAATATATATTGATGTGATCATATAAAATTCTCCCCCCCCCCCCATCTTCTTATCATTCTCCCTTCCTACAAAGTAACTCTTTCAGGGGCAAAGTGTCTAGTGAGGGGGAGGGTATGGTAGAGCTGATAAGTGGTGGTGGTAGTTATTATGCAGAAGGCCAGTGGAGGTTTGTGGGCTAGAACTTGGACAGGCACTCAAAATTAGACAAAGTGGAGGTTGATGCTAGGTGTGTGTGTGTGTGTGTGTGTGTGTGTGTGTGTGTGTGTGTGTGTGTGTGTGTGTGTGTGTGTGTGTGTGTGTGTCCTACACTGGTTCCTAACTGCATCCTTTGGTGGGATTAGTCTGGAGAGTTGTTAGTGGAGCACCTTTCCATCTAACTCTCACTTCCATATGTGAGCTCTTTGGAGAAAAGGACTTTCTTACTGTTCTATTTGTATCCTCAATTAGGATTAGCTTTGCACAAAGTAAGCACCATTAAGTGCTTGATTCATTCATTCATTCATGGTGGTTCACAGTGACAAAGAGTTGTACACACATTTTCTTATTTGATACTCACAAAAATCTGGGGAAGTAAGTACAGATGCAACAAACCTTTCCATAGACATAGCACTTTGCTAGACATTGGGAGAGACAGAAAGTTTCAATATGATATGAGAGAGCCTGCAATCTAGTAGGAGTGACAATAATGTTACTGTTTGCTATCGAGCATTAGTAGACACTAACACAATAACAATATATAATATTACATAACAAGTGCACTAGAGAATTACGGGGTGAAATACTATGTGAGGTACAACAAGTATTATATTCCCATCTTTTTAAAATGAGAAATCAGGTTCAAGAGGTCATCATGTGAGTTGTCTAAAGTCACAATTATGCAAGTAGAAAAGCCAGAATCGGAACAGTTTTCTGACTCCAAGTCCATGGCTATTTTCACTATGCCATATTTATTATTCCTTGTATCAGTGGTCTCCATAGTGGGGTACCATTCCAGGCGGTTTGTGAAGAAACATCCATAGGGTGGGAGGATGGTATCCATCCCACTCTCTCAATAACCAATCATAAAGTTTGTCTCCAACACAACCATATCTATTGCTGTTTCCATCCTTTCTGTTTTCTGACTGAGTGTGGGCACCCACAGTAACAACTGTGTAGACACTATGAGGAAAATCTTACCCATCCCAGGCATACCTATTCCTCCCTCCCCCAGCACCTGGCGCTCCCTTCCCCAAGTTTCCATTCTCTGAGTCAGGGTTGTGCCAGGAAGAAACCCCCTCCCCCACTTTTATTTTGGTTGGGACAGAGCAAGTAGTACAGGATTTGCAGACACGAATGGGCTCCAATATGGGCCAGAGATCTCACCATGTTTTGCTTACCTCCAAAGTCACTCCTCTTCCAAATGTCTCTGAATCTGTGCATGGTACATTTGCAACCTCCCTATTATCTTCTCACCCTCACTCACCAGACATTTCCAAGCAGTTGCCAAATATTGACTTCTCTGCCTCTTATATTCAGCTACTACCATCCACTCATACACCTACCACCCAGCTTCACCTCTTATCCGGACTATTTCAGGTTTTCTTGGCAAGGATACTAGAGTGGTTTGCCATTTCCTTCTTCAGCTCATCTTATAGATAAGGAAACTGAGGCAAACTGGGTCAAATGTGTGACACTTGCCCAGTGTCACACAACTAGTAAGTATCTGAGGTGGGATTTGAACTTAGGAAGATGAATCTGACTTCAGGTCTGGTACTCTATCTACTGTGCCACTTAGCTGCCCTGGAAATGTCCTCTTTTTAAAAAAATGATATTAAAAATTTTTTTAATTGTATTTTCCCCAATTATGTATAAAGCCAATTTTAGCTTTTTTGGAGGGCAATTGTGGTTAAGTGACTCATCCAAGGTCATATGGCTATTAAGTATGTCAAGTGTCTGAGGTCAATTTGAACTCAGGTCCTCCTGACTCCAGGGCCAGTGCTCTATTCACTGCACCACCTAGCCACCCCAATTTATTTTTACACAATTTTGAGTTCCAAATCTTTTCTCCCTTTCTCCCCTCCCTTCTTCCTAAAATTGGTAAGCAATTTGATATAGATAATATATGTAATCATGTAAAACATATTTTCATATTGATCACAGTTGTGAAAGAACCAGACAGAAAAGGGGAAGCACACACACACACACACACACACACAGAATGTGAAAACAGTATGCTCGGATCTGCATTCAGAGTCCATCAGTTCTTGCTCTGGATATGAATAGCATTTTCCATCATGAGTCCTTTATAACTCTTTTGGATCATCATGTTGCTGAGAGGAGTTATCATTCATAGTTGTTCACCACACAATGTTGCTGTTACTGTTTTCTTGGTTCTGCTCATTTCACTTTGCATCATTTCATACAAGTCTTTCTAGATTTTTCTGAAATCTAACTGCTCATCATTTCATAATAGTATTCTATTACATTCATATATCACAAGTTGTTCAGCCATTTCCCAATTGATGGAGATCCCCTCAATTTCCAACATTTTCCTGTCAATGATCTCTTAATTGTTGTCCTATTTCAATTGTCTCCCCACTCCAATCCATTTATCCCCCATTCATCTGCCAAAATGATTTTCTTAAAGCTCAGATCTGTCTGTATTATTTCCCTGCTCAATAAACTTCAGTGACTCTATTGTCCACCTGGCAAATGAAGCTGTTCTCACGTGACCCCATCCTAGCTTTCCAGGTTCCTGCCTTTCCCTCCTTGCATTCTAGGGTCTAGCCAAACTGCTTCTGGATATCTTTCAAACTCATTTAAAAGCACAAGTAAGATCTCCAAAAACAAATAGAAAATTAAGGGATAGTGCCATCTATTAAACAGAACAACACAAAGAAAGAGGAATGAATCTATACCAAAAATTTCCTTCTGAGTTGTGACCAGGGACAATTCACATTTGTTTGTTCTTATATAAGGCAGATATTTAGACATGGAGAAACTTGGCGTCTGTTCAGTGACTTACGTTCGATTACTTTCTATTGTGTATCTTTCAATTTAAAAAAAGCATCTGCAAAAAGAAATTTGCTGCCTCTAGTTATGTTGATCAAATTAACTGAATGATTAATTATTAATAATAATTATTTCCAAGTCCTCTCTATCCCCTGAGAAGCACAAAGAATTTTTTCAGAAAATAATGAAGCATATTCAGTCACATTGCTCTCACTAGAAAATATTTTTATAATATAATATGATAGTTATATTACTAATAATGTTTTAGTGACAGAAAAGGGGGCTTATACCATTAATAAATGAAATTTTAAAAATACTTTATCATTAAATTTTGTTTTCCATATGCTTTTATATATATGATATATCAGTACAGCAACATATTTATAAATAAATTTATAGTAATTTGGTAAATAAATACATTTCAAATAAATAAACATATTGGAGTACATACTTAATTTTAAAAATGTTTGGGGTGAATAATCAAAGAAGTTTGGAGACACTGGTTTATACAATAGAGACCAAACTACTTAGTCTGGCATTCAAGGCCTTCCATAATTTGACCCACACCTATTTCTCTAATCCTATCTCCCAAAACTACCCAAAAAGAATCTTTTACTCCAGTGTAAGTAGTATGCTTGAAGAATGAGTGATAATGTTCAAAGGATTCTAATAAGGTATTGACACTTTTTGCATTTCCTGATTAATTTGAATGTAAATAGAATGCTAAATAGTTCAGTTGTTTATTGCTGTTCATTATTAGATTTCCAATAAAATATTCTTTAAGATGTAGTATACCATTTCTGGCATGCACCAGCAAGATTCCATTCCCATTCAGCTACCCTTCATCTTTGTTTTCCTTATTCATTCCCACTCTTTTCTACTCCAGTCAATCTGCAGTTGTCCTTTCCACATCACAACTTTCCCCATTGCAGTCCTGATGTATCTTGGGTCAGCATAGGAAATCAAATGGGAACTTTGGGGGAATTTTGCGGAAGCTGAAGATGACACTCAAAGACCAACAGATGACACAAAACCTATGACCAAATACTTAACTGAAAGTTTACAATAAAGTATTGTAAACACCCCATAAAGTAAAAAGAAAAAATACAGACTTCTCTAGTACAAAAAACTTTCACTCCGATTTTCTGGGTTGTGGGTAATGTGCCCCTAGGCCCTGTGATGTGGAAGGGATAACTGTACTGAGAATCTCCCAGCCAGGTCAGTGAGGACAGGATTGATATCTTACTGTGGTTCCCTGAACTATTCTTATTCTGAGTGTTTTTAAGATGTCATGTCCTTCCATTAGAATGTAAGCTCTTAGAGAGTCAGGAGTGTTTCATTCTTTTGTACTTGTATAATTGGTGCCTAGCTTAGTGCCTGGCAAATAGTAGGAGCTTAATGAATGCTTGCCTATTGATTGCCTAAGGTCACATGGAGATTTCAGGTGCATCCACCTATGCTGTGCATATATCATCCCAAAGAACACTAGGCAGTCTCTTGCCTGGGAGCAAGTCCAAGGAAGTGTCTTCATTATTGTCTCTACCACATGAGAAAGCCTTCCTCCTTAATCTCTAGGTTCTGCTAAAATAGAATTTGTAGGAAGACTGAATCCTGTGTTGAAAATAATACTTTCCAACAGCAGGTAATAAGTGTGGTTGGAGAAAACGCACCCTTTGCTATGCTATCCAGGGATGGGTAACTTATAGCCTCAAGACCACCTAGGTTCTCAAGTTTGGCCCTTTGATTGAATCCAAACTTCACAGAACAAATTCCCTTAATAAAAGAATTTGGTGTGTAAAACTTGGATTCAGTCAAAAGACTGTACCCAAGGACCTATGAGGCCACATGTAGCCTCAGGGCCACAGGTTCCCTACCCCCCCGCCCCCAGCTATACAATATGAGATACATATTCTATGCATGTCTATTAATTTCTGAGAATTATGTGTCCTATTGAATTCTTTATCTGCTGCCATTAACATGGAAGTAGAAGGATACTTCTTTTTACAAGAAAATAAAAGATTTTTACATTTAAAGCTGGATAAGATTGGCCTCAATGAACACAGGAATTTTCCTACCTTGAAACACTTTACCATTTGCAGAGGATAGATTTACATTCCAGATGCATTATTAATGGGCTTCACACTCTATTCCCAGTAGAGATGCCCTAGCATACCAACCTTTGTGTTTTTGGTGCTTGGAATGTACTTCTTCAGGAACTGCATTCTCCTAAGTGTTACTTCTATTTTGGGGATGTTTTTTCTTTATATAGAAACCAGTTCCCTTGTCAAACTAAATGATGACGTGAGTAAATTTTTTGTTTTTTAAATGACTGAAGGAAATTTTCCTTGACTGTTATCCACTTTTTTTTCACGTAATCACAGATATGTTGAGTGAATAGAAATATCTTAGTAAGAATTCCAAGTTGCATATCCTATATGAAGCAATGGTAAATTACATTTTGTTGTTTGAAAGCAAATTTCATAAATGCTTGGAAGTTGTCACTACTCCATTTGCCTCCCTGCCAACAGGACCCTTGACTGTCTTTTGTTAACTTTTGATCGCAGCCCTGGATTCCACAATAAATATTTTGAACCTGGGTGTGAACCCAGAAATCTGGGTGAATGACAATTGGTATGAATGGGAAATGGTCCACAAATAATTAGCACCTAGGCAATCTCTGACTATTTCTATCCACAAGATGACCATATAAAGCAAAACAGATGGGTTCCATACCAGAACGTTTTGTTCCTTCCTCACTCAGTGACACAGGGAATTGGAAAAAGAGAATTCTAGCCCCAGTTTTCTGGTATAGAAAATTAAATTTGTTGTTTCCTTAACTGATGACTTTCGTGTAATCTTTTAGGATGGTGTTAGAGAAGTGTCCTCCATATTCCAGAAGGTAGTATTCTCAGGCCTACTCCTAAGATCATGAGATCTGAAGTAGAAGGGACATCATGGACTGTGCAGTGGAATGAGGAAAGGAAGACCAGATGGGGCAAATTGTCATATACATGGATATGCCAGCAATAAGTCACAGGGCTATGATTTGAAACCTAGTCCTCTGACATCAAATTTAGGGACTGGCTTTGACCTGTCTGACCACAGGGACTACTACCACTGCCCTTATCCTTCTACTTGATGGTCCAAGCTTTGCCAATAAGGAATTTGGCATTATAACCAAAAGTTAATCCTGCTGCATTCCTTCCTAGTGCCTTGGCATGGTAACAGGAACTGCATAGTCCTATAGAAACTTTATGTTTTGAGGGGAAAGGAAATTTCCCTGTGTGTAAAGACAAATAGAGGCACAAAGATTTCTTTAAAATGGCGGGTGTGCTCCTGTTTCAGCATTAGAAGAAGAAGACTAGGCATATTCAACCTAACTGGAAACCAGACATGTGTATTAATTATCTAACTGACCCATGTCTGTGGAATAGAAGCAGTGGGCATCTTCTGTTCTTTGTATCTACTTGGGCTTCTGTGGAATACATATACCCATAGAACCTGACACTAGCAGCCTTAAGTGGAGAAGGATTAGATGGTCAGGATGGTATGATTGGAGAATCTTGTTCTGCTAGAGAAAAGCGGGAGCGGGGGGGAGGGGGGGAGGATGCAATTAAAATGTGATCACAGTATAATTGCAAAGGAAATAGAACGTTTATTCACTGAACAGAGTTCACAATGATGGCTTTATTAACAATGGAGTCATGTTAGCTATTAATATAGTTTAATATTCTGCATGGCATTCATTATATAGCCAATGGGATTACCTCCTCCCCAATCAAAGCATATTGGCAGCTTCCTAATAAGTTTTTAATAATGGATAAAGAATGGATTTATTCAAAGATGTCTGTCATCAGACTGTTTATGAGAAGGACATTCCATGCTCTTAGAAAAATGACTTAGGCAATTGAAAGAATGAGAGGAAAAGGCACAGAAGAAGTTTTGAATGAAGAGATTAACTTTCACTTTTACTTTTTGCCTTCACTTTAAATATTGCTTTTTTTTTAAGGGGGAAGGACTAAGACCTTCCAAAGTAAAAAAAAAAAAAGATAAAAATTTGTTTATAATGTAAACTAAAAAGAAAGTCACTCATTTTGGGAGGGGAGGGGGAATGGAAGAGGAAAAAAATGTGTACCATTATGCTGCTATAGAAACCAACTAGGGTATGTGGGATGGGAGGGAGGAAACAAAGATACATTATGGGCCCATCCCCCATTTCTTGGTGTCAGGAGATCCTCCTATTTGAAGCAACAGAGATAAGTGTGGGCACTGTTGTCCAGGTGATCTTTTGAATGGAAAGAAAACTTGTTATTTAATTTCCATTCTGCCCTCCCTGCTACTTTGATCCTAAAGATCATGGCCCAGTGATTTAGCCCTGCACTGAAAGGCCAAGTTTGCTGGTGACTTGCTGATTGCTTTGCTCAGATCCTCAGATGTCTGCTCTGATCCTGGCTCTTATACTAAGGCATGGGGAAGTAAGCCCTTTGGACTGCTTTACATATGTAGCTGCTCAGATGCCCAGAGATTTCCTAGAAGATAAACACCCCCAACATGCTTTCCCCTTCCTTAAGCCAGAGAATGTTTATGAACATTTGGTCCCTAGGGGTTTTTTTTTATTCAATTTTAAAAGCCCATATTACAAATGAACCCCAGCACAGGGAGAAAGGGTATAGCTCATGTAATGTTCTTTCCAACATTTAATGTCACGTTGTATCTCTGCTTCATATTTCTTTTATCTGTCCTTTCCAAAACACTGTGTATAGCAGATGGACATTGGGCCAATTAATTTAAAACTAGCATAACTTCAGAAAGTCACTTAAAATAAGAAATAAGGCTTAGGTTGGCTATGTGTTACATGACCTATTGAGTAAGACATGAAACTGAGTTTTGGAATGGCACAAGATGCTTCATAGTCATGATTTCATTTGATCCTTCCAACCCTGTAGTAAGTAGTGCGAGTATTATCATCTCCATTTAACAGAGGGGCAAACTAAGGCACAGGGATGTTGAATCATGCAGCTAGTGTTTGAGTTGTAATTTGAACCTGTATTTCCTTATTCCAAGTCCATTGCCAATATGAGGCAGAAATGGTATTTTCAGGTATGAACTTTAAAAAGTTCAGATCCCTGCCCAACCAAGGATGTGGAAAAGTTGGATAAATCTAACTGAAAATCAAGAGATCTGGAGAAAATGCATGAGTCTTTTGTTATTGTTCAGTTGTGTCTGACTCCTTGTGACTTTATTTTGTTTGCTTTTTTTTAAATTTGGTTGTTGGGGGCAGAGATACTGGAATTTTTTTTTCCTTTTGGGGGGCAATTGGGGTTAAGTAACTTGCCCAAAGTTACACGGCCAGTTTTTGTGTGTGTGTGTGTGTGGGTGTTAAGTGCTGGAGGCCGGAACTGAACTTGGGTCCTCCTGACTCCGGGCTGGCACTTTACTCACTGTGCCCAGTAGCCACCCTGATACTGGAATTTTTTGCTATTTCCTTCTCCAGCTCATTTTTTTTTACCCAGGTGAGGAACTAAGGCAAACAGGGTTAAGTGACCAGCCCAGGGTCACACAGCTAGTAAATGTCTAAGGCCAGATTTGAACTCAGGAAGATGAGTTTTCCTGACTCCAGGCCCAGCACTCTATCCACTGTGACACCTTGCTACCCTGTATGAGAGTCTACAAACAATGAAAAAGGCAACGACAAGGGTAATTCTCAGGCAGCAACCGAATTTAAATTTTGGGCAAAAATGTCATAACCTCCCTTCCCCTTAACGTTTTAAAACAAATAGGTATTTGTATTTGAGAAGACTCTCTCCTATTGGGGGGAATGGTGTGAGAGAGAGAGAGAGAGAGAGAGAGAGAGAGAGAGAGAGAGAGAGAGTATGTGTGTGTGTGTGTGTGTGTGTGTGTGTGACACAAAGCCTTAGGGAGTATTCTCTGTGGTAGGGAAGGATTTGTGCAGGTGGGGAATTATCCTGGTTTTCCCTCTAGCACCTGGCTGGTCAGAAAGGGCAGTATTTGCAGCTCTCTTTGGTGACATCAATTCATGACAAGGCCCATTCACTTCCATGGGGGCATGTTCCAGAGAGAGGCCATCTAATTGCTTACTAGTCTGTCTATAAATGTATAGAGTTTGCCATGACCCCCACTCACATGCTGCTGAGCTCCACAGCCAAAGCTGATTTCCACAGATCAGTTGGCCCCAGCTCTAAGGATGAAAAGGTGTAGGTAAAACTTTACATACAGCAGCTATGGAGAGATTTGGAAAGTTTCCTCTTTTCCATCCCCCTCTTCCTGAATCTCAACTTTGTCTCCTCATGAAGGAAGAAGGCTAGAAACTTGCTTTGAGCTTTGGTTTTTCTTCTTGCTGCATGTGTGGTTACTGGTTAACTTGACTGATGCAAAAACCAGTCTAAACCACCATGGTCTAGAACACTGTGTCTGAGAATAGTCAGTCACTTGGACCAGTTTGGGTGATTCAGCTATTGATCTTGTTCATGAACTGTGTGCCAGAAGGGGCACATTCGATTGAAGGGCGGAGGCTACCTGGGCTATTGGCACTTGGGGAGTTATTTGTTATAGATTCGAGCAGGCCTGTTCACTGTTTTTCTTTTTGTCTTGTGGTATTTCTTTTCTGTATTCTTGATTGTACGGCTAGATAGATTTGGGGCTAAAATAAGAAGACTGTATTAAGCTTTTGTGTTACAGACAGAAAAATCATCCGTTGATCCAACTTCCTGGTAACAGAAATGAAATTCTAAGAACTGAAGACAGCTCAAAGTAAAGCTCTTTTTGGCAACCATCTGTTTGGCTGGTAAACTCTTGAGTGGTATTTGTATGTACATGTGAGCATAAACAGCAGTTTAATGGATGTCTTGATTTTTAACTATTTTACAAAAGAAAAATAGGATGTTAAATGAGACTTGAAGATTTTTTTTAAATTTAAAATTCATGTAGATTTTCCTTTCTTTGAGGACAATAGTCTTGCCAAGTCTGAAGTTAAAGCAAAAACCAGGCTTGATTTAAAGCATACCAAAATGTGCTAAACATTAGTAATGGTTCTTTTTTTTTTTTCCACTTGAACTCAACTATTGGCACTTATATCATCCTGGATCTTTCCTTTCAAAATAAGTTAACCTTTAGAACATAAAGACATATGGCAAACTTTCTTTCTAAAAGGAATTTTTAGACAGATGAATTACCAGGAATATTAACCATCTGATAAGTAGCATTTCAACATAATTGGTGAGTCCTCTAATGCCCCTTCACAGCAATCACTATGTTGTCTGATTGTCATTTGGCAGGGGGAAGAGGGCCATAGGGCTAACGTTATGCAAGAGACAGCCTGGTGCACTGGATAAAATACTGAATTCAAAGTCAGTTAACCTGGGCCTCAGGTATGGTGATAATTATAGATAATACTTCACAGTGTGGTCATGAGGTTCAAATGAGATGAAGTAGGAAAAGTGCTTCAGATAGCAGCTTATGATGCTATGTGAATGTAAACAATTACTTCTAAAACTGGCAATCCACTCTGAAAATTTTAGGCTAATGTGTAATATTTGAATATTTTATTATCTTTTTGCTAAGATTATGTGACTATCTTGTATATTGATTATTCTATTGTCCATTATTCTATTGCCCATTGCAGCTAGGTGGTGAAGTGGGTAGAGTGCTGAACCTGGGATTAGGAAGACTCATCTTCCTGGGTTTGAATCTGGCCTCAGACATTTACTAGCTGTGTGACCCTGGGCAAGTCACTTAACCCAGCCTCAGTTTCCTCCTCTATAAAATGAACTGGAGAAGGAAAGGCAAACCACTTCAGTATCTTTGCCAAGAAAACACTAAATGCAGTCAGGAAGAGTTGGACATAACTGAAAACCATTGAACAGCAAAAACAAGTATTGTCCTTTATACATGGTATGTCATGATGTCAATCTGAGATTTTATTTCCTGTTACTTGCATTGAAGCACTCTTGCAGGTTAATAAGCAAGAGGATAGATCCTCTTTGGATTATAAATATTTCTTCTTTTTTTTTCTTCTAATT
This sequence comes from Petaurus breviceps papuanus, assembly GCF_028583685.1. Taxonomy (NCBI): domain Eukaryota; kingdom Metazoa; phylum Chordata; class Mammalia; order Diprotodontia; family Petauridae; genus Petaurus; species Petaurus breviceps. The sequence goes on from NW_027186473.1 coordinate 10,236,120, forward strand.
AAAGGGGTCATCCCCTGACTCATGTCTTAAAGAGGCTTATTCACTGGATGGTGAGAACTTAAAAAGGCCTTAGATTAAAAGGGTCAGGGCCTCCCACTCCATCTTGGACCATCTCCAGTCATCCTGATGAATGTCTGGCCACTGGACCCAGATGGCTCTAGAGGAGAAGAGTGAGGCTGGTGACCTTGCACAGCCCTCCTTCACTCAAATCAAAGTCAACTGCAAGTCATGTCACCATGTCCCTGACATTATGGTCCTCTTTGAAAACAAAGGACAAAGACAATGATAACATGCATAAAGTGCTTGAAAAGGCTTCATATGGTCTACAAATGAGAGCTATTATGATCCAACAGTGGGGCTATACTGACAAATGTTTCAATCCAGCAAAGAGGTCAATTTCAGTGGAAAAATAAAAGAGTAGCTGGCATTCCATAGGTAAAATAACCAGTTTATTGATTTGTTAAGCTGTTATCCTTCTCTAACAAAGCTCTCTGATGTCACATTGTAACACAGGGAAGCAACACTTGTTTTCTGTTTGTTTTAAAGCTAAAATAAGTGATGTAAGCTTTGGAGGGTCCTACCAAACTGAAGCCTTCAAGCATATATCTGGTGATGAACCCAAGCTATTCTTACACCCTTTCAACTAAAGACAGAGAGGCTCTTCACAGAGTTGGCTGAAGAATGATCAATTTCTTGGTCACAGTGGCTCCTAAAGGGGATGAACTGAATGTTGGAAAGGTTGCAATCTGAGTCAATGAAGGAAATATCCACACTGAGGAAAGAGATCCTTGAAAATATAAGTATGTTGGTGTCCCCTCTGCTTTTCTCCCAATCTTCTCATTCCATGATCCAATTCAATTTAATTTGACCAGCATTTATTAAGCAGCTACTATTTAAAAAAACATTTTATTATTTTTAAACACTCTTTTTAAAAAATTGGGTCCCAAATTATCTCCCTCCCTCCCAAACCTTCCTCACCCTTTGAAAATGTAAGAAATTTGATATTAATTATACATGTGAAATCACACATTTCCATATCAGCCATGTTACAACAATAAGAACAACAAAAAAAGAAAAGCAAGAAAAATAAAATGAAAAAAAATGCCTCAATCTGGAAAAAGAGAATTAATAAGTACTGGTAAGTGATTGGATGGGGTTGTGGGAAAGGACAACATCAAGGATGATTAAAATATAATGCTTGGGCAGCTAGGAAAATGATAGCATTACCATATACAAAAACACATACACACAAATAGGAACAGTGTTGGGAGAAGGGGCCAGTTTAGAGTGAAAGCTGATGAATTTTGTTTGGAACATGTTGAGTTTCTGACACTGGCATGACATTTAAGTGAAGATGTCATGTTACTGAAATTTAGGAGAGAGGTTATGGCTAAATATATGAATTTGGGAGTCATCCCCAATGAGGTAAAAATTGAACCTTTGGAAGAAGATCAGATCACAAAAGGGAGAAAATACATAGGAGAAAGATGGACTTGCTTTTTTTATGCCTGGAATGTCCAATCTCCTTTTCTCTTTTGAAATATTACCCATCTTTCAAGATCCAGGTCAGATGCTACTTCATTCCTTTTTTCTTCATATTAAACATATTTTCATATTAGTCATGTTGTAAAGAATTAGAACCAATGGGAGGAACCACAAGAAAGAAGAAACCAGAGAAAAGAAAGAGAGAAAGCACAAGTAATATGCTCCATTCAAACTCCATAGTTCTTTTTCTGGATGTAGATAGCATTTTCCATCATGAGTCTTTTGGAGCTGTCTTAGATCCTTGCATTGCTAATAAGAGGTAAGTCTTTCAAAGTTACTCATTTAACCATGTTGCTGTTACTATGTACAATGTTCTCCTGGTTCTGTTCACTTCACTCAGCATCAGTTCATGTAAGTCTTTCCAGGTTTTTCCAAAGTCCACCTGCTCATCATTTCTTATGGAGCAATAGTATTCCATTACATTCATATAGCACAACTTGTTCAGCCATTACCCAATTGATGGGCATCCCCTCAATTTCCAATTCTTTGCCATCACATAAAGAACTGCTACAAATATTTTTGTATATGTGCATCTTTCCCCCATTTATATGATCTCTTTGGGATACAGACCTAGAAGTATTGCTAAAGAATGGTCGGGTCAGTTCACAACTCCACCAACAATGCATTAGTGTTTCAATTTTCCCATATCTTCCCCAACATTTATCATTTATGCTACCTCATTCTTAAAGCCTTACCTCATCCCTTCTGTTGGACATGTTCTCTTTTTCCCTTAGTTCCCAGAAAGTACTTTGCATCTCTCTTGTGTACTTATCATACTCTATTTTGAATTTCAGTTATCTGAATATGTACCATATTTCTCTGATTGGACTGACACAGTTGCATAAGAACCAATGTCTTATCTAAAGTTTGTTTCTTTTCCACATCTGTATTTTTCACCTAGTTGGTACTTGATAAGAATTTTAAAAATTGAATAAATTGAATTTGTTTAATTCTGTATATAACCCTTCAGTGTATATTAGCATATTCTTATAATAGAAATAATAGTTCATACTTATACAGTCCTTCACAGTTTAAAATCCACTTCACTCACAGCAATTCTGCGGGCTAGTCAGTGTATTAGAGGAAGTATGAGTAGCATCCACATGATCCTTCCAGTACTTGGAGTTCAACCAATTCAAACCAATGGAGGGGTTTGCAGAGTGAATGGTACTTTGGGTACAGTGGGCTAGAAAGTGTTCTCTTAGCAAAATTTTGTTTGAGGATCTGGAATTTAACCTTCCTGTTAAAAGTCCTTGACATGAAAAATTGTAATAACATTTCACTTGTGTATAGTGATCTAGGGCTATAAGGAATTTATACATATACATAGATATAATACATATATAATTCCTTGAAATAACCCAAAATAAGGAAGTTAAGGTGTTCTTGCCTCCATCTTACAGAACTTTGGAGAGTTTCAGAGACTTGTCTAAAGGAATATTTCTAGAAAGCAATGGAAGAGGATTCCACATGGTTCAGATAATTTTAAATTCAGCACTCTGTTCATTATGCTGTGAGATAATGAATGTACCGCTATGGATCCCATGCTTTAGAATGCTAGTTAGGAATTTTCTTTGGGAGTGAGGCACTTAACCTTTTGAAGTTGAACCTGATGAATATGTCCAGTGGGAAGAATCTCTCTCCTACCTTGTGCCTTGGAGTTGTCAGCATTGTGAGTGACCAAAAGAGCAAGACATCATGGACCTCTTAGAGTACTAAAAAGAGCATTTTCATTAGTGTGAGTGTGAGAGAACCTGGGGTTGCCCTATGAATGTGTGACTAAGAAACTATGATTTATTCTTGACAAATAAACTTGAAGGTAGACTGGTCATGTATCAGGGTGGAGTAATAGCAGGTGGACAGCCCGAGTGTTCCAGAGGTACCCATAATATACTAAAAGAATGAGAGCAATGTCTCCTGTGTATTGGGTATACCCTACGCAGAGAATTTATGGAAAAGAATAGAAAAAGATCTCACAGGAGGAGAAATGATGGCTTGCTTATGGCTTAGTTTTGTGTATAGCCAAGAAAGCAGGAAGGTCATCTCATGTCCTCCAGGACCTAGAGCAGTGTTGAGTAAACAGCAGGCACTTACATTATTGGTGAGTGAATGAATGAATGATGGTGTTGCTCTCCTGATTGTTTAATTTATTATTTTTAATGCCAAGGCTCTTGACTTTGTAGAAAAACTTCCATATTCGCATATCATTGTGCTTAAGCTTGAATGTCACATTAGGGACAAAGTTAATTAGTGCAATCTATTGCCACTGTATCCCAATCCATTATGCAAGGCATACACAGTAAACAAAACAGGAACTAATTTAAAATTAATCAATGTAATCGCATCCCAAATGAGGGAGAAAGGAAGAGACAAAGGCATAAATATACAGACTGCAACCATAGTGTGGAAGGTGGAGATCCACTCACACAAAGACTGCGCTTTGACACAAAGAAAAGGGGGATTGGTGTGGCTGAAGGGAAGGCGGCTGTTCACCTCCCCTCCCCCACTCCTTGCTGTAGCAAGGCAGGGCAGGGAATGAATAGTTTGGCAGAACTGCTGGCTGCATGTACCTGCCCGTGAGTGAGGGCGTGCAGATGCATGAGTGAGTGAGTGCCCTACATGTGCGCGTGTTTGTGGAAGAGGGAAGGCACAGAGACCATCTTTGTAAAAGGAAGCTGGCAGAGAATGCCCACGTTGAAGGGTGGGGTGGGAGGGAAGCATCACAGACCTTGGGTTTCTGAGCCGGGTAGTCAATTTAATAGCAGCCCCCCTACCCCTATCCTCACCCCTCCCCCACCGTCCCGGCTTGCCAGGGCGTTCTCCTCCCCTGCCCCCGCACTTCTGTCCCACCTGCGCCCACCACAGCTCCCCGTGGCCGGCCTGGCGGATGCTTGAGAGAGCAGAGCGTCCTTTTCAGGTGCTCACAGACACGCACACGTTGCTCACCTCGAGGAACGTTGTGGCAGCAGGTCTGGGCTGCCCCACTTTTCCCAAGCCCCCAAAGACTCAGCAGCCTCACGGGGCCCAGCACTGGACTCACCCCTTTCAGCAGGGGCTGAAGGCTGGGGCGCGGGGCGGGGGACTGGGAGAAGGGCGGAGGGGGGATGCAGCCAACGGCCCAAAAGAAGGGGCGGAGTCTCCCCGAGGTTCGCTACCGGATTGGCTGCGGGCGGCGAAGGGAGGGGCCAAGTCAGCACAAAATAGCCTGCGCGCTGGGAGACAGTCGCCACAAACTCTGCCCCTAAGCTTTAGCTTTCGAGCAGCGTTTAGTGGCTACAACCTCTTGCAGAGCTCCGGGAGCTGCCGCCGCTGCTCCTGCCCCTGCCACTGCCGCTGCCGCCGCCGGGCGCTCCGACTACAGCGCAGCTGCCCGTCTTCCCCCTTCCCCAGACCGGCCAGTCCTGTCCGCGTAGTCCGGTCCAGCCCTTCCCCTGCCGGGGAGATGCGCCTGATCCAGAACATGTGCACCATCGCCGAATACCCCACTTCGGGCAGCAGTGGCAGCTCCGCCGCCGCTTCCATCGACTGCTGTTTGAGCGCGGTGTCGGGTCGCCGCCTGGTCAAGATCGCTGTCGTGGGGGCTAGCGGAGTCGGCAAGACCGGTGAGTCTTGTGCCCCGACCCTCGCTCGGTCTGCTCTTGCCCATTCCTGGGAGGGCTGGGTTGTTCTGGTTAGACTCTAGGAGACTTCCTCCTCCTACTGTGGTTTGGAGAACGGAGAAATAATAGGCTATATTTATTTTAAGGACTGAAAAGCTCTATGGGACCAGGGAGCTCCTACTGATCCACCAACCCCTGCCCCCACTGTCCATTCCCACCTTCCTTAATCTTTTCTGATCTGATTTCTTCTTGTCACGTTACCAGTCACCTGGGCGGAATGGTGAAGTTGCTTTCCTGGTCCTCTTTAAAATATGGGTACTACTTACCTGTTCAGGATTGGTACAGCCCTGCCCAGAGGCAGAGAGCTGCTCTAGATGACCCGTCCAGCTTCAGAAGCAGATATTTGGTGGTTACCTCTTCTCCCATTGTGGTGCTGGCCAAGGATCGGGGTCCACGACCTTGCAGCCTTAGTGTAGAAATGGTATTTCATCTGGCTTCATGGTAGCCCATTCCCCGGGGAAGCTATTTACTGAGATTGGGCTCACAGCCCAGGTAGTGGGTCTCGGCTAGCCTGTCATTCCAAGGGATAACCGGGTTCCCTTTTGCTTTTCTGACCTACAGCACTGGTGGTACGATTCCTGACCAAACGATTTATTGGCGACTATGAAAGAAATGCAGGTGAGCATCCTGTAACAGATCCTCTTTTGATGGGGAAAATGCTGGGGTTTGTGCCATGATTGTTATGGGTTAAACATTTCCTTCAAAAATATGCAGTCTGTGAGAGTTCTGACATTTGTGACTTACAGCTCTTACAAAATTTTGCTCCCCCGTTACCCCCTCCCCCCAATCCCTTCCCCATGCAAACCCCTGCCATGTGGCCTCATTCCATTCTGGACTCATTCATCATTTTACTCCAAAAAGGATTCTTTTCCTTGGTATGTTTTAACTATTGGAGCCTCAGTAGGAAGTACTCTTTGTACTCAGGCTCATTCTCCAAAACGATCTTGCTAGAGTCATAAAAAGATAGTCTGGCCTTACCCCCTGTAGCGCTGGCTTTCAGATTTGACCTTTTAAACCAAAGACCAAAGCAAAGTAGTTATAAACTTAAACCTACCTCTTTCACTAGTAGTGTCTAAAGGGGGGGGCGGGGAAAGTGATACTTTGATTTTTTGCGTTATACCTGAGAGCACACATTTTAAAATCCTTGTCATTAGGAACTAGGGTCTGGTCACACACATATATACAATTATGTGCACTCATACATTTATCCAGTATGCTATTATATTACAAGCTGGTGGAAACCTTCAGGAACATATGAAGGGCCTCTATGTAATTAATATGCCAAGAAAGCTATAAGCCACCATAAAATTAGTCAAGACAACTTCAAACTTGCAATTGTTTTGGCCAGTGTTACTTTTAAGTGTTTATTTTAATGGATGGTGTGGGTTGTGCTTTTAACTATCCAACTAACCTGGTTTGAGGTCAGATATGTTTAAATTGTAAGTGTGTCAAATAGTGATCCAGAACTGAAAACACACATAGACATTAGAAGCCACTGAGATGCAAGGAAAGGCGCACTCAGTTTGGTTTTAGAAGATCTAGGGGCCAGGTTCTCTGCCATTTATTAGCTGTGTCACCATGGGCCAGCCATAGTCTCGTTAAGCCTCGGTTTGCTCATCTGTAAAATGAGGGAGTTGTATTAAATGATCTCTAAGTTCTCTGCTAACTCTAATATTCTTCGATTTGATGATTTCCAGCAAGGAAGCAGACTTAAGGAAATGCTTGTCCATATATAGAAACAGAGTTTGAGGAGAGGTCAACCCTCTAAAAACAAATGAGTTTCCTGTCATAAAAAAACAGACCCTATAAATATCATGCTGTATTCTTTTGTTAAATACTGGCAGACTTCTCTGGTTTTCAGTTGGTGTCGATGGATGCTGTCAATTAAAAAACAAACTCCTAAGCCCATTAGTAGGATTCCAAGGTGCTAGAGCTTTGGGGAGATTGGTTTATTTTCTTTTAGTTTTGTGGGTTTTTTTTTAATGCAGTGTGTTGAAAACCCTCTCAATCAGAGACAAATAATGTTTTTTTCTTTTCTTTTTCCATTGAATAGGTAACCTTTATACCAGACAAGTCCAGATAGAGGGAGAAACACTGGCAATTCAGGTTCAAGATACACCAGGAGTCCAGGTGAGATCCTTATATATGGTTTCACAGACATTATCCATTTGATTATACTTTACATCAAAGTGGCATTGTCCTTACTCTAGCTAGTACCAAGACAGGAGAACTTGCAAGCTAATGGAACATTGAGAGGATCTCTTTAACAGCCAATCAGTCACAGCCTGAGAAATTATGGGGTGTAGAATCCCCCCGCCTTTTACCTGTTACAGGAAAGAAGTCTAGTACCGGAAATGCGGGAAACAGGTTTATTCTTGTAGCTTGAAAATTTTAACATTAAAAGCCAAATGTATGGTTGCATTCACCAAGATTTAGAGTCAGTTTTATATTGTGGAAAGTTACTCTGGACAAAAGAGTCATACTAGTGGTATAGTATTTTTTTTTCTTCTTCTCCTCTCTTGAACTGGGCAGTTATCCAGGTTTAAATGCTTCCAGCTCATATCTTCACTTCCCCAGACTTACTGTCTAGCCAGCTAATTTCCCATTTTGTGGAACTACAAAGTCTCTCTGCGTGTAGTACTATGCAGGTCAATTTTCCACTTGAGTGTAGTGAGTTGCAGGGTTATTTATTCCAACTTCATGCAGCTGGATCAACATATTCTTAAGAAAGCCAAAATGTGCGGGAATGTAATTTGTATTTATGGCCCTCGATGGTGTGAGTCCAAAGGACTCTTCTGACTTAGACTTTTAGTTTACCAGATTGGCATTTTTTTCTCTCCCCATGAATTTGCTTCACGATCCTTCTCTTTTTTAGATCCATGAACAAGGATTGAGCTGCAATGAACAACTGAACAGATGCATTCGCTGGGCTGATGCTGTGGTGATCGTCTTCTCCATCATCGATTACAAGAGCTATGAGTTGATCAGCCAACTGCACCAGCACGTCCAGCAGTTACACCCAGGCACCCGGCTGCCTGTGGTCATTGTGGCCAACAAGGCAGATCTGCTCCACATCAAGCAGGTGGAGCCTCAACATGGACTGCAGCTGGCCAACATGTTGGGCTGCACGTTTTATGAAGTATCTGTCAGTGAGAATTACAATGATGTCTACAATGCTTTCCATGTCCTGTGCAAAGAAGTGAGTCACAAGCAGCAGGTGGCCAGCACGCCAGAAAAGAGGAGAACCTCTCTCATTCCTAGGCCAAAGTCTCCCAATATGCAGGACCTAAAGAGAAGGTTCAAGCAGGCCCTGTCTGCTAAAGTGAGGACTGTCACTTCAGTCTGAGAGCAAAACTTTTGAGAGATTTTGGTCTTCCTAGGAAGGAGTCCTGAAGCTCCAGCCCTGGAACATGCAGTTCTGGTACTACAGGGTCTATGGAAGGGCTGCACCTGAGTGGCTGAGGAGTCCTTCTGAACTGCAGGGAATGGAAAGAGCTGTCTTCTTAGCAGGAAAGAATCGATGAGCCCTGACAAAGTTCATGAAGTGGTTCCAGCATGTGGCCAGCAGGATCCATGCTATTCAGAAGGGTTGGACCTCTCTGAATCAGTGAAATAATTCGTGTTGTCTTCCCCTCATGGGGTGTGAGTGCCGTAGTGTCTGTCTACACCAACCACCTTTGTAAAGAAGCTAGTCAGTTTTAGTTTCACAGGAAAAGGACAGAAACACTGTGATGTACAATGAGACTAGAAGAACAAGGGAGAGCGTTCCCATGCTTCTCATCGCCTCCTCCCTCTCTCAGAAGCATGACTTTGCAATAGCAGTTTAAGTTTCCAATGCTGAAGCACAAAAAATTAATTTGCAAAATAGCATTCTAACTTAGGGGGCAACCAAATTCCTTCATGAATAAGGAACAAAATATTTTTTATGAATAAATACCACTGTTGTGTTTCTGGGCCAAAATATTCCGTAAGACAAACATACATTTACATAAATGCAAAAAAAAAAGTTACTTGATGCGTGCTTGAAATATGATGGGCATGATTCTCTGGGTCCAAGTGATGCAGTGGTTGAGTCTAATGCTTCAGCCGAGGAAACTTTAGTAACTGTTAATAACTGTCTGACTGTTTCCTTTTATTTTGGCATCAGCTGAAGAAAAATAGTGGATGTCATGTTAATTGATTTCGATGTCATTTGTATAAAGGGCTCTTGGCGATGAAGTTGGGCTGCCTTCTAGGCTTGGCTGAGCCATGACTGGTGGCTAAATGCTAAAGCACCATCTTGCAGTGAGCAGAGGAGATGGGGGAGGCTAAACAGCCTCCAAACCTATACAAGATGCACTTTAAAAAGCCACGTGTGCTTTTGCTTAAACTGTAATTAACTTATTTTATGTACAATAAAAAGGTCATTGAGATGAACAGACTTTTGCCTTCAGTGTCTTTATTTTTAACATACTCATCTGCACATCATTTAGCAAGAATAGAACACATCATATCATTTTCCCTTTCAGCTCCCCATGAAAACTTCAGGCAGGCAACAAATGTCTGGCTCCACCTTCTAAGGTACTAAGGCTCAACACTCCCCACGACAAAGGTAGAATGGCCCCTTCTTAGGTCTACAGCTGACAGACTACCTAATCTTTGAGCAGGCCAGATTTTTACCTCGTTGTAGTCTGACCAATAGCCTGTGGTTACTTCTGCAGTCATTTCCATTCACACTCTGTCACTAGATTTGAATGTGAAACTATTCCAGGTCACTGTCTGTGTTCATCTCAGAGGGTAGGGTGGGTCTAGTGCTTCATGAGGCTTTATCTTTGGGGTGGTGACTCAGTGCTTTAGCAAAAACAGTTGGGCCAGAAGAAAAGCAGTTGGTATAAGGGGAACTGGGTCACTCTTGGAATTAGAAAGACCTAGGTTCAAATTCTACCTTTGACACATACTAGCAGTGTATCCACGATGCAAGCAGTATAAATAAATGAGTCAGGAGAGAAGCCACTTGCCTAGTGGATAGAGGGCTGGAATCAGGAAATCCTGGGCCCATTTACTGCCTCCGATCATGTTGGCAGGCTGTCTGCTCCAGGGTTAACTTCTCAGTACCCAGAGAAAGTCTAATACTGTAAGTTATAAATAATTGCCAATTTGCATTGATGGAGTGACTTTTTTTTTTTTAAAGCAATTGGGGGTAAGTAACTTGCTCAAGGTTACACGGCCAGTTATTTCTAGGTGTGGTGCTAAGTATCAGAGCCCGGATTCAATCCCAGGTCATCCTGACTGGGGTCAGGTGCTCTTACTCGCTGTGCTACCTGGCTGCCCCCTATGGAGTGACTTTCAAAACTCTTTTCCTTACACTGAAGGAATCTCAGATTTGAATTTGTTCCACCAAAGGAAAAAAAAAATGAGCCATCTTCATTAAAGTTTCAACAAGTAGATTTGGCAAGACTATTGGTTCCTATATGATGGCTGCCCTACCACTCATGACGTGACTGGGAATGACATAGGCATTTCTTTGTCTATCTGGGGACTATATCTCTTTCAAGTCTACTCATAGGCTTAAGTGTTGCATCAACATAGCATCCCAATTCCAAAATACTATTATTAGCTAGCTATTTTCAACATTCACTTTTAGACTTATCCATTTTATTTTGTGGATTAATGATGCTTTAGCAGTGAAGAGTTTAATAGTCTTCATATGCTTAACTGCACAGTCTTCTAACTGAACTATTGTAATTAAACAGAAAAAAAAAGCTTTTAAGTACCAGTTTTAGTTTTTATCTTGCAAAGTGCTGAGCAGTGCTAGGCTACAATTTGCTGGTGTTCTATTACCTCTCTTCTCTCTTCCCACTCATTCCCAAGTCTGATAAGAGCTGTATTCTTTGATCTCGACTTTGAGAGCCATCTAAGAGGCAGAGAAAGGGAAGGAGATGGACCAGGAGACTGTTTTCAGGATTTCTTATCATTTCTCATTAGTCTGTTTCTTTATCTGCCATTAACTTTGAGCATGGTCGATGGAAACCACTGCTCTATATGGGCACATACTCCCATCTGTAAAATGGGGGCTGTATACCTCATTTCCTTCTTCACTTCTTTTTCATTTCCTTTCCTTCCATCCACTTTTTATTAGGGATCTGGGAAAGTATGTTGGGAAATGCTGCCATTTTGGAAAAGGCACTTAGAGAGGCACTACAGAATTCCAGGAAAGTGCCCTGTACTAAGAATTAGGAGGGTACTGGCTCAAGTTTCAGGTCTTACTACTAACTGACACTACTAAGCTGAGTGACTATGGGAAAGTAACTGAACCTTTCTGAGTCTCAGTTTCTTTATCTTTAAAAAGGGGGAAATAATATTTCCAATATTTAAGTACTAAGGTTGCTATATAAAATTACATTATGTAAACACTAGGAAAGCTTAAAGCCTGGGATATTTAATACAATTTTAAAGCTTTTCAGGTAATCTTTCCTAACACATATCTTTTTTTTTTCAGAGCTGAAGCTCATCCTAACTCCCTGCCCCTGACTGATTTTTCATCCCCACTATTTGAAATAATTTATAGTTGGCCTCTACTGTTTATATTTTGGGAATGTTGTATTAGTATATTTTCTTCTCTTCTTGATACCTTTGCTTGGTATATCTTTTTTGTTGTTCAGACATTTCAGTCATATCTATTTGTGACCCTATTTGAAGTTTTCTTGGCAAAGATACTGACATGGTTTGCCATTTCCTTCTCCAGATCATTTTACAGATGAGGAAACTGAGGCAAACAGGGTTAAGTGACTTGCCCAGGGTCACACAGTTAGTGTCTGAGGCTAGATTTGAACTTGAGAAGGCCTGGTGCTCTATCCACAATGCCACCCAACTGCCCATAGTGTATTTTTAGTTCCTCTTCTATTTCCTCCATCCCCTGAATACCTTTCTGATTTGAGTTTAGGATATACAACTGCCTGCCTCTGAGGCACTACGATTCTTTTCTTCTTTCCTTCTCATATTTCAAAAATTGTTTAGGTTCCCAGATCTGACACCAAGACAAAGCCCCAAGTCAGAAACCTCCTGGGGCAATAGTCCTCTCATTGACTATTTTTCTTTTGTACATCTTCATGTGCATTTTCTCAAACTGAATCTCCCATTTGTTCCTGCCTGTTTTTAGCCTCTTGTTAGTTCTGGGTCTGCCTTGGTAGTGGTTGTAACATCTGCTGTTTTCATTAGACGGCTGCTCACTTCCATTCCCAGATCACTAATAAAGACGGGGAAGCAACGGAGGCCAAGTCTCCCCTTCTGAAGAGTTGTACCAGACAGCTTGCCTCATAACCGGATATGTGTCTGTCTTGATGTCTGGGTTTTGAATTTTCTATCCGTCTTCAGATCAAAAACACTCATCACACAATGAAATGTGAAGAGTGCTGTGCCCTGCCCTGTGCCAAGATGGGTAGCGTGTCCCTGCCTTCTGGGAACTTCTCATCCAAAGCATTTACAAAGCACTACTAAGTGTGGGAGATGTCTCTGACAGAAATGGTTCCTAACCTCTTGTTTAGGATCTATGGATGTGCTTATACAAATGCTACTGTTCTGGTAAAAAAAAAAAAAGTCTTTTTGTTCTTCCACGGAGGAAGAAAAGCAAAATGTTTTCCAGGACGAGTAATTGGGTTTGTGGGTAAATCCACCTCAAAAATGAAAATTATTGATTTAGTGGTACTGTCTCTCTGACTTCTGGGGTACCTGGGAGAGCAGCCTAGTAGGTTTAATCTTCAGGAAACTCAAGAGAAGTCCTACTGAGAGTGACCCAGTGGGGGAGTGACGACCCAACAAGGATAACGGTGCATTGTTGATCTGGTTTACTGTGACCAACCCAAGAAAGCAGATGTTTTCTTCACTCTCAACAAGGGGAGCCTAAGTAGACATTTTATTTCTGGTTTTTCACCAAAGAAGTTCTATTTATTTCAACAAATATTTATTTTCTAATAAGTGCAAAGTTCTATGCTGGGTCCAGGGAACACAAGTATGAAAAAATAAAGTCATCTTTGTCTTCAGGGAGCTCACTCTCTCACAGGAAAATAGAACATGCACACAGAGAAGAATAGTACAAGATAGAAGATGATGGAAGCTGGGGAACAATCCCAAGTGCTCGAGGGGACTTTGAGAAGGGAAAGAAGCACATGTAGCAGGAGGCAGCAGTGTGTGACATGGGTAATGTGGCATAAGGCTAGAAAGACAGGATGAAACTGGCCTATGGAGGTTCTTAAATGCCTGGGGAAGGAATATGGATTTTTTCCTGCAGGTCTCAGGGAGCCATGGAAGGTTTTTAGGCAGGGGAATGATATGAAGAATCAGAAACTCTCAGAGTTGTAAGGGACCTGAGAGTCTTTTATTTAAAAAAAATTTTTTTTTACTTTTAAAAAATTCCAACTAATTAATTTATAGCTTTTAGCATTCACTTCCATAAGATTTTGAATTCCAGATTTTCTCTCCATCCCTTCCCTCCCCCACCCCAAGACAGCATGCAATCTGAGACAGGCTCTACATATATCTTCATATTCAACATATTTTCACATTAGCCATGTTATAAAGAAGAATTAGAACCAATGAGATAAACCACAAGAAAGAAGAAACAAAAAAAAGAGAGAAAAAGCAAATAGTATGCTTCAATCTGCATTTAGACTCCATAGTTCTTTTTCTGGGTGTGGATAGCATTTTCCATCATGAGTCATTTGGAATTGTCTTAGATCCTTACACTGCTAAACAGAGTTAAGTCTCTCAAAGTCGATCATCACACAGTGTTGCTGTTACTGTGTAAAATGGTCTTCTGATTCTGCTCACTTTACTCAGCATCAGTTCATGTAAGTCTTTCCAGGTTTTTCTGAAGTCTGCCTGGTCATCATTTCTTATGGCATAACAGCATTCCATTGCATGCATATATCATAACTTGTTCAGTTATTCCCCAATGTGGGGGAATTTCCATTTCTTGGCCACCACAAAAAGAGCTGCTATAAATATTTTTATACATGTGGATCCATTACCTGTGTTTATGATCTCTTTGGGATACAAACCTATAAGTGGTATTGCCAGGTCAAAGAGTATGCAGTTTTATAGCCCCTTGTGCATACTTCCAAATTACTCTCCAGAATGGTTGGATCAGTTCACAACTCCACCAAAAATGTATAGGTGTTCCAATTTCCCTACACCTTTTCCATCATTTATCTGAGATGTCTTTTAGTGCCACTCCTAAACAAGAATCCCTTCACTAGGTGGTTAGACAGTCATTGATAATTTCCAGGGATGGGAAACCTACTACCTCCTAAAACAGCTAGTTCTATTTTTGGATAGCTCTAAATGTTAGAATGTTTTTCTTTGCATAAAATTTGCCTCTTGCAATGCCCCCTGTTTTTCCTAAAATTTCCCTCTATGGTCAAGCAGAACAATATTAAGGTTTTCTTCATTTTAAAGTCTTTCAAATGCTTTGAAGACAGCTGTTGCATCCTCCTAATCCTTTTCTTCAAGTGAAATGTTCCCAATTACTTCAACTGCTCCTCATATAGCATGAGGATCCCTCTTCTGGATACTCCCCAGTGTTCTTAAAATGTGGCAGCCAGAACTGAATCCAATACTACAGATGGTATCTGACCAGGACAGAGGAGAGTGGAACTCTTACCTCCCCAGAGCCAGACACTATGTCTCTCCAGAATGCAGTCTGAGATTTCATGAGCTTCTTTGGTTTGCCATATCATGTGGGTGATTCACATTTTGAGTTAGTAGTTCATTAAAACACTCAGACCTTTTTCAGATAGACTGCTGCTGCCTGACTGTGCTTCCCTCATCTTGCACATGTGAAATTTATTTTTTTGAACCTAACTGATCCAACCATTCTGGAGAGTAATTTTTGTACCTAAGACATGGTCGGGAAGATCAATTTGATAGCAAATGGATGTTGTGATCAAGGATGGATCTCTAATCTACATAAATGAATATATATTTAGAATAAATAAATATATGTATGTATGTGTATATGCATCTCAGGTAATTTTGTAACCAAAGTAGGAGAAAGCATTTGTTACACTAGATTATTTATAGATAATCTTCCATAATCTGATTAATAAAATATTTGATGCAGAGAGAGAATTAGGAGAGGTTTTTTGTTTTGGTTTTGTTTTAATAGCTGAGCAATTCTTCACACTAGAAATACCGCCTTGTTCCACGAGCCATAGTGATTCTGGTGCGGCTTCATTGATCGGGTTACAAAGGACTTCAGAACACTCAGCAGTTTGCAGAGAAGTATGCTGCTGCCAAGCATTTTGGAAGACTGAATTTAAAGGTTATGAAGCTTTTACCCGGTGATCTTTGTTTATAAAGTGTGTGTGTGTGTGTGTGTGTGTGTGTTTGAGAGCTCTGTGTATACTGGGAAGAAGACAATCTGCATTGCCATGCATCTGTCAATCAGGGAATGTTCACTGGAGAAAGGACTGAAGAAAACACAGCCAAAGCAAACCATGCCAGCTCTCTTCATGTGGCTGAAAGTCCTGTTATTAGTAGGGGTGGGGCTGTACACAGAGGAAGAGACAGACTGAACCGGGATTACAACTGCATGTTTGGGGAATCTTCATCAGCAGCACTCTTTCCAACACATATTACACACAAATCACCTGTGAATCACAAAGGGCTGGGGCAGAGGCCCTGCTACCAGGACCTCCCTGCCAGATCGAGGGGACTGCAGGGCCTTGACCAAGAATGACTCTAACAACTCAAGGGAAGCCATTTCCACCTAGCCAAAGGAAACCAGAATCCTCAAAGGAAGTCCAGACTTACATGGAGAACATCACACTACCCACAAATGTTGACAGAAAAGGGTCCCAGGTGGAAGAGGACCCAATTAGTAGGAGAACCAGCAGGAAGGAACAGATTCTTTATGGCTTGCTGGGCTCTGCCTCTATAGACAAGAGAACTGTTTGCTCCTGTCTAGCCTCAGAGCAATGAGATTCCTTTGGATCCTCCAATTCATCCATCTTATCTGTCCACAGTTATCTGAATTTTGTCTCTCCCATGAGACTATAAGCTCCTTGAGGGCAGGTACTTTCATTTGCCTTTGTACCACCAGTGCTTAAAACAATGCCTCAGGGGCAGCTAGGTGATGCAGTGAATAGAGCACCAGCCCTGAAGTCAGGAGGACCTGAGTTCAAATCTGGCCTCAAACACTTAACACTTACTAACCATGTGACCTTGGGCAAGTCACTTAACCCCAATTGCCCTGCCTTCCCCTCCAAAAAAAAGCAAAAAAACCCCCAAAACCCACAATGCTTTGCATATAGTAGGTCCTTAAAATTCTATAATCCTAAATTTTCCCTGATATTGTCCTTGCTGGTACCAATTCTGCCTCAAGACTGAGTTGTATAGGTGGTTACAACACATACACTCCCCCTCGAAGGTGCAAACACACCCTGCTTTACATCCACTGGATGCTTAGTCCTTCTGCTGCCAGGGCTTCTCAAACTAATCGATGTTAACAAGCTTTTATTAAGTGACAGCTAGGTGGCACAGTGGATAGAGGGCTGGAAGAGTTCAAATCTGTCCTCAGACACTTTATCAGATGCATGACCCTGGATAAGTCACTTAACCTTGCTTGCCTCAGTTTCCTCATCTGTAAAATGAGCTGGCGAAGGAGATGGCAAACTGCTCCAGTGTCTTGGCCAAGAAAACCCCACATGGGGTCATGAAGAGTCAGACAGACTGAAAAAAACTGACTGAAGAACATGTATTTAGCACATGGTACTCCATACTGAGGCTATGAATATAAAGATGGTCCCTGCCCTCAAAGAGTTTATATTCTCCCAAGTGAAATACAATAGATTCACTAGTCAGTTAATACACAATAGATAAAAAAATAAAGAAAAATTGATTTGGTGGGGCAGGGGTACTAAAAATGGGGAATCAGAAAAGACCTTTTATAGGACTGAACGGGAATTGAGCCTTAAAGGGAGCCCAAGGTGGGGGTGAGGAGAGAGTATTCTAGGTTTGATGGATAGTCCAGGTAAAGGTAAAGGTAGTGCAAGATGGAATCTGGGACAGTGAGTAGGATGACTGGGAGAGACAGACAGACAGACAGACAGAGACAGAGAGAGAGACAGAAAGACAGAGACAGAAAGACACAGAGACACAGAGGGAGAGACAGAGAGAGAGACAGAGAGAGAGAGAGAGTTTAAGTTGGGGTTCTTAATCTGAGTCTGTGGATAGATTTCAGATGGGGATAAGGAAGAGACCTGTAAACTTGAATGGGAAAAAAATTACATCCTTACACTAATTGCACCAACTTGTAACTGAAACTTGGTGTTTTATCAACTATGACTTTTTTTTTAAAAAACACAGCAGTCCAAGGAGTTCAAAGGTTTTATAAGACTGTCCAGAGAGTCCATGATGCACAAAAAAGTCAAGAACTCCTGGATTATAAGGAACCAGATTGTGAAAGGCTTCAAAAGCTGAATAGAGGAGTTTATATTTTAACCTTAGGTTTTTCAATCAGGAAGTAGTTTAATGTGCTGTGCTTTAGCGATATCACTCTGGCAAGCTATGTGGGGGATGGGCAAGAGAGGGAGAGACCTGAGGCTGGGAGATCAATTAGGAATCTACTGCACTAGTAAAGGCAAGATGGGCTCAACTAGATTAGTGGCCCTTTGAGTAGAGAGGAGCAATAGATGGCTGATTTATGAGGAGGTGGAGCAAGTCTCAGTAATGGATTGGATATGGGGTCAGAATGAGAGTGAGAATCTTAGGTTGTAAACCTGGGGGACTGGAAGATTGGGTATACCCTCAGCACAAAGAGTAAAGTTGGGGGGAGGGGCTGGTTTATAGAGAAAAACAATGAGTTTAGTGTTGGACATGTTGAGTTTAAGATGCCTATTGGGCATCTAGGTGGAGATGCTCATAGACAGAGATGGGATTCTAGAGGTGAGGTCAGATTGGGATTCCTCTCTAGATGATATCAGAATCCATGGAAATTAATGAGATCGCTGAAAGAGAATATAAAAAAATTTCCAATGATTTGCTCATGCAAAGGAGAGAGATACAGGTGAAAAGAGAACCAAGGCAAATACATTTCACAAAAACCCCAGGGAGGAGATAGTATCCATTAGGAAGGATTAGACAGCTGTCAAATGTTAAAATCAAGAATTACAAAAGGCCACTGAATTTTGTAATAAAGAGATCAGTAGTGATATTGGATAGAGTGGTTTCCTTAATGTGATGAGGAATGAGGCAATGTCACACCGTCTGGAGGAGTGAGAGATGAGAAAGTAGAGGGAAGGAGTAGAAGTAACTTCTAGGAGTTTAGCTGTGGGAGGAAGGACAGTTATGACTTGAGGGGATGGTAGAGGGGAGCAAAAGATTTTGGATAAGTCTGGTGGACATATAGGCATTTCTGTAGGCAGCAGGAAAGAGCCTGTGGTTGAGAAGTTGAAAATTATGGGGGTAGAGAAGATTACTGAAGAGGCAGACTGCCAGAAGTCACAAGCAGGGATGGAATTGAGGGCAGAAGTTGAGAGATGGAAGGCCTTAAGTACAAGGGTTGGGGTTTGAGTGGAGAAAGGAACTGTGGGCCAGGCATTGAACAACCTGAGGAAGGAAGAAGGATGATGTGAATGGGGAAAAAGAATGGCCAAGAAGGTGTGGATGGTGGTAGGAAGGGACCCTGGAAATGGCAGGGAGGAACAAGAAGTAACCCATTCCCCACAGGACATAGTATCCTTATTCAATCAATACTGTCATTACTGGAAGGTTGTGTGGCTTATTAGGTAGAGTGTTGGCCTTGGAGTGAGGAAGACCTAGGTTCAGCCTGTGACTCACTTAAGCAGCTCCCCAGTACTTACGTGCTGAGAAATAGGATGTGATCCCAGAGAGAAACTTCCCATTTTGAGAAAAACCACAGATTCCTTTAATATTACTATTAGTGATCTTCTGGGGAATTTTAACAACAAGCCTGATAGTACTAATAGAGTCAGATATGAATACATAATGTTCTGCATTCACATTATGTGTAAGCAAAGTACATAATAAACAATTTAAAAAAATGTGAACTTGGGGGCAGCCAGGTGTCGCAGTGAATAAAACACTGGCCCTGGAATCAAGAGGACTTGAGTTCAAATCTGACCTCAGACACTTAACACACACACACACACACACACACACACACACAACTAGCTATGTGACCTTGGGCAAGTCACTTAATCCCAAATGCCCTACTTTCCCCCCTCCAAAAAAAAAAAAAAAAAAAAAAAGTCAACTTGTCAATTGAAAACAGTAGGCTGCTAGGTTAATCAGACTTCTGAAAACTGTAGGTATAGGACAGGTTGAGTTTGTATGGAAATTATCTCCCCACTGTCTCCTTAATTTTCAGGGAGTGGCTATTCTCATAGATTCCATCCTTGCAGGACATGAGCATGCTTATTTTAAGTGAGGAGGTGCACAAAGTATTTTGATTAGTATTATAATATTGTTGCGGCACTTATTACTGTATGGCATATTGAGTGTTTTATAAATACTTTAATCCAGAAGTGGGGAACCTGCGACCTCAAGGCCACATTGTGGCCCTCTAGGTCCTCAAGTGCATCCTTTTGATGGAATCCAAACTTCACAGAACAAATCCTTGTGGCTGCACTTGAGGACCTGGAGGGCCACATGTGGCCTCAGGGTTGAAGGTTCCCCAGCCCTGGGTTTATCTCTTTCTAGCTTATTCAAATTGATCTAACACTAACCCCGCAGACTGCCATCAAATACATTCTGCGGACCATAGTCTTAATTTCTTTCACGAAGAAGCAGCAATGATTTAAAAGCTCTGTTGTTGGTTTGGGGTGACTCACCAGACTCCTGACTATCCCTAGGAAGGAAAAATGGTTCTTACCTCTGCAAGTTCTTGTCTTCTCATTCCTCACTGTTGGGAGCTGCCTCACTCCCAACCCCCTCACTCCTGCTCCAGCCAGGGGCAGTGACTTGTCTCCACCTGCAGATTTAGGCCTGCCCACACTTGGAGGTCAGTTCTGACTTCAGACTGGAAGCACCTAATGGGCCTTTGCCTCAGAAAGCAGTTGGCATGTTATCAACGTCCGTTCTTCCTGCTGGCGCCCTGTGCCTATTATTCCCCAGTCTTTTGCTCTTGCTTATCTCTGTCTGCCTAGGTGGCTCCCCCCCTCCAGTCAGCCTCCTCTCTGTGCCTGCTCTCTGCTCTGTTAGCACAGGCGATAGATAAGGCGCTGGACTGGGAGAAGGTAGCATTGTTGGGGGACTAGAAGACCTAGTTTCAAACCCTGGCTCTGCTAATTACTACCTTAGTGATTTAGGGGAAGTCCTTTACCTCTCTAGACCTTGGCTTCTTTGTCTAAAAATAGAGGCTGAACCGTGTGATCTCTGAAATCCCTTCCAGCCTCTAAAATGCCCTGCTCTTTCACTGGCTTTCATGCCTAGCTCCTTGTCTTGAGTGCCATTCTGTGCTTGCCACCCTTGGATAGGTGCCAATAATTAACAGTCAGTATGACAATGTTGATGTATGTATAAATATATATAGAGTGCTTTGTCATCATGCAGTGAGCCCATCTACCTTAGAGGGCTCTTCTAAGGAAAGCATTTTGTCAACCTTAAGGAATCGTGCAAACATGAACGATTATTATATAAAGGGAAGCTATTGCCATTAAGCAGGAGTTGGGTTTGTTTTTTGTTTTTTTTTTGCTAAATTGCCAGCTCCTTGACAGAAGCCACAGAATCCTTGAAGAATGCTGTTTTTGCATTTTTGTATTCTCAGTGCCTCACACCTCATAAGTACTAGGCCAATGTTTGTATCCACAGTATTATGACACTGTACTACTCTGCTTGCGGCTCTCAAACCTTTCCATCTCAGGACTCCTTTATTTTCTTAAAAATTATTGAGTACTCCCCAAAGAGGTATTTTTTAAAATGTAAGTTATATCTTGATATTTACCATATTAAAAAAGAAAATATCTTAATATTATTATGGAAATAGTTTTTACTCATGGACCCTCAAAAGGGTCTTGGGAGACCCTCAGGGGTGCCTGGACCACACTTTGAAAACTGCTGTACTAGACAATACCAATTATTGTTTTTCCTTTTCCCTCTTCTCATTCTCCTTGTAGAAATTCCAAGCTAACCCTCCAGTGACCCCTTTCATCTTTTTCTGTCTCCATTATATCCTGTAATAGTTTCCTCCTCCTACTTCACTCCCTTCCTTCATAGATGGCAGCTATTTCTATCCTTGAGCCCTTCCACATCTCCATGAGTCCTGTAGCAGTCGTCACTTCAAGCATATACACAAAGAAACAAGGCCTAGGGAAGAGTGACTTGTCCAAGGTTACACAATTCCTCAATGATAAAACCAGATAGAAAAACTCTACCCCATTTTGTATGTTACCTTGTCTCTAGTTCTCCACTTTATTACCTAATTCCCCCTGCCCCCACATTTTTATTGACATTTAATCTTGTTATTGCTCTTCCTCAGAGGTGAGGGTGAAGATAGAAAATGTGGTCCCTGACCTCACAAAGCCTAATGTCTACTAAGGGGGTAAGAAAAAAAGCACAGACAACTCCAATATACAATATTACCTGAGGGAGCTGAGGAGAAATGTGGGGGAGAGGCAGAATCACTTCTTTCATAGAGAACCTTGGATATTTTTCTGTTAATTTTTGAAAAGAAACTCACCTAATGCTAAACAGGATCTGGAGAAACATCACTGATGAAAAATGTGGGAATGTTACTGGCTTTTTCTCCAGAAAGATTATCTTCTCTTGAATTATATACACACAGAGGATACACTATACATATATATATATATATATATATGTCCTATGTGTGTATATACACATACATACACACACAAATATGTATATACACATATCTACACATGCACACAGCAGATGCTGAGTTATTAGAGTCTTCTTCAAGTCAATTCAGCAAGCATTTATTAACCCCCTATTATGTGCTAGGCACTACGATAAGCATAAAATGGCAAAGAGATAGCCCCTGTCTTCAAGGAGCTTATGGTCTAAATGGAATAGACTATACATGAAAACTACTATGGACAAGCAAAATATATCCAGGATAAATTGGAAATTACTAGCAGAGGGAAGGAATGAGCATTAAGGGAGATTGTGAAAGCCTTCTTGTGGAAGGTGGGATTTTCCTTGGCCATTGAAGGAGAGCCAGGGAAGCCAGGAGGTAGAGATGAGGAGGTAGAGAAATCCAGCCTTTGGGACAGCCAGTGAAAAGGGTCCATGTCCTGAGATGGGAATGTCTTATGTGAGGAATAGAAAGGGGCCCAATGTCATTGGTTCATAAAGTATGTGGAAGGTCTAAGAAAACTGGAAAGGGGGACATGTTATGAACAGTTTTAAAAGCTAAACAGAGGAATTTATATTTGATCTGGAAGGTGGTAGGAAGCCACTGGGGTTTTTTGACTAGGGAATGACAGTCAGGCAGACGGACCAGCAGGCTAGTGCAACAGGCCAGGTGCAAGGTGCTCAGGGACTGAACCAGGGGGTAGTACTGACTACTACTGGTAGTAGATGGAGGCAGGATCCTGGTCCAGGCCTTGACCTCCCCACTGGGCAGTGCCAGTATACACCCTTGAAGGATTCCCAAACATAAGCTAACTACTTGCTCTGGAACCAACAAGAAAACAACTGGCAGGAAAAAAACTCAGCTTTACTTGCTGGGCCAGTGGTTTCCCCAGGTGCCAGGGTTTTCCCTACCAGTGAAGATATGTAGCCAATTAAAGCTGCCAGCCAGGCTTGGGAGTTTATTTGGTTTTATTTTATTGCTACAACCTGTACATCAATTCACAACAGGTATTGTTTCCAGCTTTATCAACTAGTGCAAACATCTTTTGTGGCTAACAGAGGTCTCCCATCAACTAGATGGTGTTTTCCCCATGTACAATCATGTCTGGTCCCAGAGAGCCCATTAGTTTTTTCAGAGCTCTTAACATTACCTCTCCTTCATCCACTGGGTTTAGGTTCTTAGCTTCTGATTAACGGAAAAGTTAGATTCTCAGAAACAGAAGCTTTACATTTCAATGCAGATTAGAATTAGCAAAGGTTGGGCAGACAGAAATTTGAAAGGGGGTTATAGCATATGCCTGTTGGGACCAATTATTTTCTGATTCAGCCTTTCCCTTGAGCAGAGAGGAGAGCTTAACTGGAGGAAGTGGGATGCAAATCTCTACCCCAGTCTCTATCGTTCTGAATTGCCCTCCCAGTGTGGAATGGCTGCTCTGCTCCTCCAGTATAAGCCTACAGAGCTTAGGAAGACAAGCTAGTTTACATAGCACTCCTCTTGCTAGAACACAATATCCCTGCTTGCTTGCTAACCCCCAAAATCCCTCCCCCCAAGAGTTTCAGACTTAAAGGGTCTCCAGTCTCTGTTTGCAATGGTCCTGTTTGTCACAGATGTTTCACAATCTCAAATAAAAACAAACCTGCCTTTCCCCCTTACTACAAAGCATATATAGTCAGCTTACCCATTGAGGGTGTTGACTAGCTGCAAATAAGAAAAATTTTAATTTATCTAATAGGTTTGCCAACAAGAATTTCTTTAGGATTAACAAGCTGGCAAGTCTAATCAACAGACAGCAAAGTAGAGGGTTTCGTACAACTGGGAAATATCACTAATCTGGTGGCAGCCGAATGAATGACAGCCTGACACCTTTAGAAACAGAAAAAGGGTATTTTTTTAAACTAGTCCAATCCAAGCAAAATATGCCACCCCCCCCACGCCCAGTTATCAGGGCTCTTCAGGCAGAATTCAATTATACCTACAATTAGTAAGAGGGCAGCTCCATTTGGGAGGCACATCTCAACTGGCGACAGACAATAGTACAGGTATTTCCAGCCCGGCTAAGTCTTATCTTCTTAGCAGATGTATCTGGCTCAGATGCCAATGTCTGGATGAAGTCGATCTGTTGCAAATAACAGCTCTGGAATGTTAAGTGGTTTCAGGAGTCGCGTGGACAGAACAATTACCTAAGAACAGGAGGGGGGAAACACCACATACAATTAGGGGGAAAGAATCGAAGCCTGACTTATCCATGATGAAAGAAATGAAAGGGCATGGATTTTTTTTTTTAAAGAACTGGAGTTGTGGGGGATACAGACCTTACTTCCCAAGTTTCAAGAATGGAATGTGATCCAATTTAAGATTTCCTGGGGTTCATGGCTTGGGGGAGCATGATGATGGCTGCAATGTGCCCCATCTCAGAACCTGTGTTCTGTGTCTACCCACCTTAGGCCAGTACTTGGACACTCTGCTGGGTTCTGGTCTCCACTGCTTTCGATAGCAATTCTACTGCAGAGAATTTGGTCAAGTGGTTTTACATTTGTTTCTGCTTTGTTAGAATTTCTGCCTCCTCCTTATATGACCCCCTGGCTCCTCAAAGCAACAGAAGAATGGAATGCCTTCAAAACTGAATAGGCTGCTCCCTTTTGCACAGTCTCATGTATAATTTTCAGGCATATTCTAGCCTGGGGTCCTGATAGCCTGTCAGTGTGGAGACAGGCATGGGTGGAATGATGCTCTGGCCCCTCCGACCCCCAACATATACCTTTCCTCTGATTCGGGCCTCCATCCCTGGAGCAGTTCCTTTCCTGTACAAAGCCTAGAAAGCACATGGGGCCTTCCAGAGCCAAGTAGGCACTGGTGGTGACCTTTGCTTTGGGCATTTCTGCCCTAGAAAGGATTTAGTGTGGTACACTGGAAAGTGCTGGATTTGGAACTGGAGGCCACAGATTCAAATCCCAGATTTGTAGCATTTGCAGTCAGTCCTTTGCCTTCCTTTTGGGTTAAATGAAGGAGTTGCATTAGTTGGCTTCTAAAGCACCTTCCAGCTCTAACTTTATGGTCCAAGAGTAATGACAGCCAGGATGAGGTGAGGGCAAGGACTTTGTACACCGGAGGGAATTTAATAAAGGAGAAGTAGTATGGCATGCTCGATGGTGTGTGGTACTTGATGTCATCAAGCTTCTGGCTTGGAGTCATATCCTTCCACTGGACATTGCGAGCTATGAGACCACAGTTCAGATGGTTCCTAAACCCCTCAGCCTTAGTTTCTTCATCTATAAAGTGGGGATTATAATGTCAGCATTATCTCCCTTGAAGTGTTGTTGTAACTGATAAAATGATGAAATGTGATTTTCAAATGTTTATGGCACAGTGGATGGAGTGCTGTGCCTGGAGTCATAAGACTCATCTTCTTGAATTGAAAACCAACCTCAAACACTTGTGTGATCCTGGGCAAGTTACTTAACCCTGCTTGCCTCACTTTCCTCATCTGTCATATGAGCTGGAAAGGGAAATGGCAAACCACTCCAGCGTCTTTGTCAAGAAAACCCCAAACGGGGTGGCTAGGTGGCACAGTGAGTAAAGTGCCAGCCCTGGAGTCAGGAGGACATGAGTTAGGTT
This sequence comes from Petaurus breviceps papuanus, assembly GCF_028583685.1. Lineage (NCBI taxonomy): Eukaryota > Metazoa > Chordata > Mammalia > Diprotodontia > Petauridae > Petaurus > Petaurus breviceps. Next base: position 10,261,752 of record NW_027186473.1, read on the forward strand.
CTGGCCTCAGACACTTAACACCCACACAAAAAAAAAACTAGCCCCGTAACCTTGGGCAAGTTACTTAACCCCAATTGCCCTCCAAAAGGCAAAAAACAAACAAACAAACAAACAAAAACCAAACCAGGAGGCTAGGTGGAAGTGAATAGAGCACCAGCCCTGGAGTCAGGAGGCCCTGAGTTCAAATCCAGCCTCAGACACTTGACACACTTACTTAGCCATGTGACTTTGGGCAAGTCACTTAACTCCAATTGCCCTCCAAAAAGAAAAAAAAAAAGAAAGGAAAACCCCAAATGGAGTCACAAAGAGTCAGACATGGCTAAAATAACTGAACAACAGAAGTACTATATAAATTTCAGTTATCATGTGACATTGAAGCTTTCTACAGCTTAGTGGCACAGGGGACTGAGCATGGGACTTGAATCAGGAAGTTCTAACTTTAAATACAGATACAGATTCCTCCTAGTTGTGAGTCAAGACATCATTCCAAATAGAGTTAGTCCTCTTCAAAAACAAAGAAATGAACAACTGACATTGGACAAATCACTTAACCTTTGCTGCCTTGGTTTCCTTATCTGTAAAATGTAGATAATAGCACCTGCTCTTATTGCTATGAGTATCAGATGAGATATTTATAAAGTGCTTTGAAAACCTTAAGGCATTATATAAATGCTGTCTATTGTATTACTTTATTATTACTATTATTAGGGATTACGATGTAAAAATGCAAAAAAAAAAAAAGTGTCTGAGGTTAGATTTGAACTCAGATCCTCCTGACTCCAGGGCCGGTGCTCTATTCACTGAGCCACCTAGTCGCCCCCCTTTGGAGTTTTCTTGACAAAGACACTGGAGTGGTTTGCCATTTCCCTCTCCAACTCATATGACAGAGGAGAAAAAAAAATGTGGGAGATTCCCACATTTGTGACTGAATTTAGCAGATCAACAACTGAGAGAAGAAAGAAAACCCAACTAGGGAATTGGAATCCAAAGGATAACTGGCAGCCTCTACTCATTCTAGTTTAAATACAGGCCCTGCCCTTAAATTAAAAAAACAAAACCCAAAAAACTCTTTCAAAGTAAAAATATATGTAGGAATATTGTGGAAAATAACATTGCTCACCGAGGCCACACTTGGGTTTTATGCAAGATAGATTCTGGAGGAAGGGCTAGTCTCTACAACACTTGCATATTTTACTCCCTTTTGAAAGGGAAAATACCTTTTTAGAATCAATATGGTACCATCCTTGCTATTTTTGAGGCAGAAAAAAAAAGTTCTAAAAAAAAGAATGACAAGTCCTTATATGGACTTTTTTCCTGAAAAGAATAAAGTCCCAGCTCAAGCACATCACTTCTAAACTTATAGTTTACATAATCTCACTATCAACAAAGCCTGCTGAGTTTGTGGCACAGTGTGAAGTTCTGTAAAGATATCAAATTCCAGACTGTTTCTAGCCTCCAGAATTTAAAATCTAGAACATAATATTATTTCTAAGGATTCTATGCAACTCTCTCCATTAATAAAAGAATTTGGTCCTTACTTTCTGGATATATGGTCTTTCTTTTAGTTTGCTGTGGTCCTAGAAATCAAATTACTGTTGTTGTTCAGCCATTTTCAGTCATGTCTGACTCTTCATGACCCCATTCAGGATTTTCTCGGCAGAGATACTGCAGTGGTTTGCCATTTCCTTTTCCAGCTCATTTTATAGATGAAGAAACTGAGGTAAACAGGGTGAAGTGACTTACCGAGGGTCAAACAGCTAGTAAGCATCTGAGGCCAGATTGGAATCAGGAAGATGAATCTTCCAGACTCCAGGCCTGACACTCTATCTACTGTTTACACCTAGCTGACTCTATCGCAACCCCAGATCACTGCTCATGGTATTTTCCACTGACAAATCTTAGTCACCTTGTTCTCAAAGGAATTAGAGATGGTCCCTGTATGATTACAGGTAGGTCAGATGTAAAGGCAAAATCACAGGATCACAAAATGTTCCCCCCAACTTTACAGATGAGAGAACTGAGGCCTAGGGAAGTGAAATAGCTTGTCCTTAGTCATTCAGCTCATTTGTGTCAGAACCAAAGTTCTCAGACAAGGTCAATTTTACTACCATAGAGTTGCCTGCCACATTCCCAGTGTACCTGAATGACATTAAAATATAACTGGGAAATATTTAGCGAAATAAATAAAACTACAATAGAATACATTTTATGTTAGTATGTGGTTTTCTAAGTCAATAGGAAGCCCATGGTTTATTGGCCCTCCTCTCTGAGTTAGACACCACTTTATTACAATATACTGTCTATAACAAGTTGGTGGAAGCTTCAGCCATGGTGGTTTTGGAGGAGATGGTATGTAGGGAGGGAAGAAGAAAGGTAAGGCTAGATGGGAGTCAACATATTGACAATGAGCAAAAAAATTCACTCCCACCAGTCTACACACTATTTTTGTCCATAGCTGATAGAAAATGTATACCATATACATATACAATATACTCAACTAGAACAGACAGACAAGTTCCCCCAAATAATCAAAGCACATCAGCTTTAGGCTTTGAGAATGTTGGCCCTAGAAATATAGGAAGGTATCTCATTGGGAAGGGAAGGGAAAATTGACTGAACATGTAGTTGAAACTTCATGAGCACCATGTTGTTTAGGAGTAGGAAAAACATGACTGGGTTTTAGCACTTCTGTGTCTTAAAACCTCTCCAGTTCAATAAACGGAGACCTTCTGGTCCACACAGAACCAGATGATAAAAAAGGCTCTTTAGGCCTTGCAACCTGAGCTTGGCCTGGGTCTCTCCTCTGTGAGGCAGACAATTCTCCCATTTCTAACCTGAGGGCCCTGAGACGGGTAATCAGAAGAGCAGCTCCTCATCTAATCTAACCTCTACATTTTCTAGATAAGGAAACCAGTAGAGGCCAAATGATGACTCACACTCAGGTCTTTGAACTCTCTCTCCCATGTTCTTTTCACTAAATGGACCTGCCCCATCAGTCTCATCATACCAGTAGGCCCTCAGGAATGAAACTGATGGCCTGGTGTCCTAGAGTTGCAACCAAGGAAACTGTTGGTAGAAATCTGCTGTTGACTGATATAGATAAAACTTTCTCTTCTCTCTCTCTTCTTTTCTTTTTCCTTCCCTTTTTTGTTCTCTGTAATCTTTGCCTTAAAGGGTCTGATTAGTGGGAGCCCAGGTGACTGATAGTACCCAAGGCTAAAGACCTCCCATGAAGGAGGCAGTATGGTTTAGTGGATGATCTAGGTTTGGATTCCAGCTTTGTCTTTTACTTGCTATGTGCAAAACCTCAGTTTCTTCATCTGTAAACCTGGGATAATAGTAATTACTGACCTGCTTCATATGGATGTTATGAGAAAAGTATTTGTTGAACCTTAGAGAGCTAGAGAAACAAGTTATTATTATTATTATCTTGGTAGTATCCTTAGTACCTAGCACAGTGTCATAGATATAGGAAATATTTATACCTGTTTTTTGAATGAGTGCAGATGCCAAGTCTGAGCCAGGGTTCAACCCCCAGTAACATAATAATATTATTACTTGGTCCAGAGGTTCTTAATCTTTTTTGCATCATGAACCATTTTGGCAGACTGGTAAAATCTATGGGAGCCCTTTTCTCAGAATGGTTTTTTTTTTTTTGTTGTTTTCTTTTAAATTTATAATTGAAGGAAATGCTAAGTTTCAGCTAAACATTAATGAAAATAAAAGTATATTCCCCCCCCCATGAAAGTTCATAGACCTTCCCCCCTGAAATCTATCTATTCATGGACTCTCAAAGGCTTAGGAGCCACTGACAAGTGGCTGGCATTAAACTACCTTGAGATTTGTCACTTTTCCTAGTGACTGGAGTGAAGGTTATATTTAAGTGGGTCATAGGATCATATATAATTGGGCTGGAAGGAACCTCAGAGGCCAATGAAGATTTCTTTTTTTGTTGTGGGAGGGAGAAGGAATATTATCTACTTAACCTTCCTTTTTCTGTTCATCCATTCATTCATTAACATTTATGGAACAGCCACTATGAGCAACGAAAAGTGCTAGGTTAGAAATGGGGAACCTCTGCCTCAAGGCCACTGGAGGTTCCAGGCCCCTGTGCTAGATGATCAATCTATTAATTAGATTATTCCATCTGACTAAAGGAGGGGAAAGAGAAGACCTGGGGTGGCTAGGTATCGAAGTAAACAGAATACTGGCCCTGGAGTCAGGAGGACCTGACTTCAAATCCTGCCTCAGACACTTAACACTTGCTAGCTGTGTGACCCTTAGGCAAGTCACTTAACCCCAATTGCCCTGCCTTCCCACCTCCAAAAAGCAAAAAAAAAAAAAAAAAAAGGGAAAAACAAGTAAAAAGAGGGGGAGACTTCATTTGACTCAAATGGATTATACTCTTAAATATGAAAATAAGTGTATTTGAGACAAATCCAACAATTTCTTAAGGAGCTCATGAGCGCTGCAGCCTCAGGGCAACTATAATTTGCATGTCAACAAGCTTGGGTGATTTCAGACAACTACATCCTGAAGAACTTTATGATGCTGCTCATACATGAGGAATAGGTGTCCAGAGCCAAAGTGAGATCAGCAAGCAAAAACATTTCCTGGAGGGTGGAGGGGGCTGAAAAACATTAATAGTAGTAAGATGGCCACAGGGCTGTGTGAGGCTCAAACTACCCCGTGGCCTTCTGGGCTGTTCTCTCTCGCTGAGTGGAGCTGGGAGCTAAAGAAAAAGACAAAGACAACTATCTACAGACGGCTTTTGTGATGACATCCCCACTATCCTCCCACACAAACAGCTCAGCCCACTGACAGGGACTATTCTCTTTGTTTTCTCTTCTCCAAGTTGTCTCTTTTAATTTGCAGGTGCCAGAGACTTCCTGTTTCTAAGTCTGCTATAGAGCAGGAAACACTTGGGATGCTCAGTTAGCTGAGCTCCTCATTCTTGGCCTCTCTAATTTCCTACCATTGAGAAACTGTGGAGGGTGGGACACTAAGGCTCTTTCTCCCACTTCTCTTTTGAAATCTTTCAGGTTAAAAGTATGCATCTGTGTGCCCTTGCATGCACTCACTCTTTCTCTCTCTGTCTCTGTCTGTCTCTTTGTCTCTGTCTCTCTGTCTCTGTCTCTGTCTCTGTCTCTGTCTCTCTCTCCCTCTCCCTCTCCTCTTCCTCCTCCCCACCTCTCTCCCTTCCTGTAGAAGGAGGAGGCTGGACCACATTATTTCAAAATTCCCTTCTAGTTCTAAATCCTATGTGTCTATGAACATGCAAGGTGCTTGAAAAAAATGAAAAGGCCTTCTTTGGGTAGCAATGTGACCAGTTCCAAGCTGGTCCCCAGTTTCTGAAAGGGCTATGCCTTCCTGCTCTACCTGTAGGATTTTTCTGGGAAGCTCAGGTAGGAACTGGAAATCAACCATGTCAATTTCTCTTCTATTGTTGATCTCAAAAGGAAGTTAGATCCTCTGCCTTTGGAGAATAATATGGAATCTGATCTTGATTAGAGGCTTCAGAAAAAGCTGTTAATGATTCTAGCCGCCAGACTAGGCCTTATTTCCCCTTCAAACATAGATAATTAGGTAAAATCATCATCCTTTTTTGAAACTTACTACCTGTAAGGGCACTACTTAAATTCTGCTGGATGTTAAGGGAAAGAAGTCAGATGAAACCACCTAAAAAGACAGGACTAGGATTTTTTTTTCTATCTCTTCTGTCTCTCACTCAAGCTTTACAAACACACAGCAGCTGTTAATAATAAAATTTTAACTATTCCAAGACAGGGGAACCATTTGGAAGAGCCTGCTTGATTAACTCAATAAACATTTATTGAGTACCTACAATGTGCAAGTCTTGTGTTGTGTGCCTGGGGAAACAAACAAACAAACAAACAAAATGAACATAAGACCCCTTCCCTCAAGGAGCTTACAATCTAATAGACTGTAACAGAAGAATTACTTTGATGTTCCTGCATGTCCAATTTTATTTATGTGTTATCATGCTAAAAAATGTTGATTGTTGATTTTGTCTGGCAGTCCCCCATTTGTGGAATGCCTTTTTCCCCCTCATCTCCACCTACTGGACTCCCTGGCTTCCTTCAAGTCCCAAATGAAGTTGTACCTCCTACAGGAAGCCTTTTCCAGCCCTTCTGAATTCTAGTGCCTTCCCTCTGTTCATTTTTTCCCTATTTTTCTTACATATGGTTTGTTTGTAAATATTTGCTGCCTTGTTGTCTCTTCCCTTAGACTGAAAGCTCCTTGAGGGCAAGAGCTGTCTTTTGCCATTTTCTGTACCCAGAGCACTTAGTATGGTGCCTCACACATAGCAGGAGCTTAATAAATGTTTACTGACAATGTAATGAGCACTCCCTGGCTTTGGAGTTAGAGGATCTGGGTTCAAATCCCACCTCTGATGTTTACTACTTATGTGACCTAGGACATTTATTTAACCTCTGTGGGCCTTAGTTTCTCTCTTTGTAAAGTGAAGGGGTTAGCCTCTATAGCCCCTGAGGTCTCACCTGGCTGCATATCTATGATCCGATGATTAAATGTGGTACAGTCTGATCCTCTGATCCTTTTCTGAAGTACCTAGCCCTGGGCCCTTTTGGACTATCTCCTGCTTTCTCAGTTTGTCTTCCCTTCCCCAGGGTACTACAGCTGGCCCTCTTGTATATCCTATACATTCTGTTAATGTCCGATATCCTCAAATCCCTAAAAAGTTAGAATGAGTTCTAACCCTGGCCTCCTGGTTCCCCTTTCTTTACTGGATGTAAAAATATCTGGTGGTAGTCAGATCTAAGTTGTGGATCTCTGTACTGAGTGGGGAGGAAAAAGATGGGAAGGGAGGAGGGCAGGAAAGGGAGGAGCACCTACTATGTGCAAGTCATGTGTTGTGTGCTTGGGAAACAAAAAAATGAACATTTCTTCTTTGGGGAAGAGAATAGAGGGAAGGGGAAGAGGAGGAGGAGAGGGAGAAGGAGAATAAGGAAGAGAACAGGAGGAGGGGAGGGGAGGAAAGGGAGGAGGGGTGAGCAAGGAAAGGAAAGATAGGTATTTGGGTGAGATAGTATGGAGACAGATAGTGACCTCTGGGTTCAGAAATAAGCTAAATGCAGTAGATAGTATAATAAAGATTCTGTGGTAACTCAATTTCTTAAAGGAGGAGTTGATGACTACATATTGCACTACAAAAACAAAGAGTTACTGCTTCTTAAAATGCAAAGAATTAACCCACCCACTTCCTGCCTTCATCTTTTCCAGCTGCCTTCCCCTTTTTCAGGTTAAGTCTCCTCCTCACTATTTCCTCTGAGTGCTCCCAGGCACCATGCCCTCCTCTCATTCATGGGCTTCCGGAGCCATCCATGCCATCCTCACGAGGTGCGCTCTGCCAGGAATGCTTGGCAGGGGAGGCTAGACGTCAATGAGTGAGTACAAAGGCTGAAGGCTGTAGGATGGAAACATTCAGCCAAGCTCCAGAACAAAGGATGCCTGAAAATATGCCTGATTTACACAGAAGACACCAGCGATGGGGGTGGGGCTGAGGGGGAGTGGAAGGAGTTGGGAGATTTGTTCTCTTATCTACAACCAAGTCTTAAAGATGAGTCAGAGAAGTGGGGGAGGGGTAATCATTAACCTGGACTCTTAACTTCTTTACTTTCTTCTTTCTCCTTTTGGCCACTTTTTTTTTTTTTTTTGGCTATTGATCAACACATCCATCAATGGATGAGTAGAGAAAAGAGAGAGAACAAAAATTAATAAACTTTATAATGCGATTGTAGTTCTAAAAGATTTGGCAGATGATAAGTGAAGAAAGTTATCAGGAAACTCATAGAATCATTGAACATTAGAATCAGAAGGCCCCTCAAAGATCCATTTTTCACCAGAAGCATAAATCTCCTTTCCATCATCTCAAAGACCACATAGCCTCCACTTTGGGGTCACCAATGACAGAGAACCCACTATCTGCTGGGTCAACCCATTTGATTTTTGAAGGTTTCTGGATTTCTTCCATGTCATACACTCACCTACTTTTACAAAGGTTAGTTCCTTTTTGAATGTACCTTAAAAAAAAAACAACCTTCATCTGTTTCCATGAGTGATGAGGATTATGTACAAGTCATTCTTGTTATTCAATCAGGTTTGAAAATGCTTCTATTTATTTTGGTAAGCACAAATGCACCCAGTCTCCCATATAAATGCCTTGCTCAAAAAGCCACTGAATGTAGTGTGGTTTCTGTATTTGGCCTGCACAAAATACTAGGCACCAAAGTCCTTTTTCCTTTTTGCTCCAAACAGCTGAAGACTAAATGTATCTCAGGTCTAAGCAACAGCAAAGCTCCAGACTGGGGCAGCTGAATATCCAGCTCTTTGAAAACAGAATAATCCTAAACAGGTGGCTTAGCCTTTTGGTTTCCTTGTAGAAACCTAGGTAATCCAACTCACTCTATCAAAAACTGTGAGGGGTCGGGCGGGGATGGAGGGCTCACAAATAAATAAATGAGCTGCTCAGTGTTTTTCTGTTGGGCTGTCTGTTCTTGGACTCTTTTTCTGGAGACCCTTAACCCCTTGATGGAGTGTTTTTTATACAAAGGACAAGTGACATTAAAAGCTATAGTTTAAGCTCTAAATCATTTGGCAACCCATCTCAGTGGACAAGCTGACACTGAGGTCAAACCAGATCAAAGTCACTCTCGATTCTCTGTCCTTGCTGTCAAATGTCCAACCTTTAGAAAAAGGTTGCTCCCAAGCCCTATGCAGTTTTGAAAACCTCTCTTTCCCTTACTCACAAATGCTTTGCTATTCTCTTTGACTGCATTTAATGTGTTTAGGGACTGGATTAGCTTGTCGGTCAGGGCATCACCATTCAATTACTCTAAAGAGAAGCCAGAAATTTGGTTCAATGTGATTGGGAGGGAAGTGAGAAGCTAATTGGAGAGAAGCAGGGTGTTTAATCACCTCTGGAATGAACTCTTAACAAAGAGAGTGCTGCTGAAGAGGAGAATGGCTGTTTGAGGCTTTTGGGTTAATGATGCAGCATTCACTTGGTTTGCCTTGTCAGAATCTCCACCAGCTGTGAACATGGCAGGTGATTTTCAGGGTGGAGATAGGTACGATCAATGATTGACTACTATCCCTAATCACTACCTTATCAAATTTTAATTTCAAAGTTTGGTATTCAAATAACTAAATGAACCGGTTTTCTTCTACCCCATCAACCTTTTTTCCTATCACTCCCCAACAAGTTCCACTAAAATTAGGCTAATTTTTTCATCAGTCGAGCACTTATTCACTTTCTGCCTGTTGAAATTTTCCCCAGGCCTGGAGACACAGCTCAAATGCCACTTCCTCCATGATCCTTCTCTGATCACCTGACAGAAAGGATTTCTTGATTTCTAGACTCTCATAGTACCTTGCCTAAAACTCTGTTATTGTTGTTTTCTGGGGTGCGGTCCTATAATTTCCTTATGTGCTTAGGTTCTTTGTATAATTATCTCACCCTCCTTACTAGAATATCAACCCCACAGGGAATTATTTTGCTTTTTGTCTTTCTTTCCCTGGGCCTAGATCAGTATTTTGGCTTTTTGTGAAGCAGTTCTGTGGAATTGTGGACATCGTGATGGATGGAAGTTGGGTAGGCCTGAGTTGTTAGCCTGTTGGTTACTAGCTACAGTGGCCTTGGCCAAGTTATTTATTTATGTAAAATGGGGGAGGGGAGTTAATAACAGCACCTACCTCAGAGCATTGTTATGAGGATCAAATGAGACAATACATACAAAGTAATATTTACTTTAAGGTGCTATATAAATGATAGCTGTCATTTTTACTTGCTGTTTCGTATACGGTAAGCATTTAATAAATAATTGAACAATTTGCTAAATGGCTATAATGTACCTTCCATTGTGGGATATATGATAGATATATGGATGTGATATACGAGCCAGCAACCACTAAGGTCTGTTGTGGAATCACTCCTAGATTGTTAAAGTCAGATAACAAACAGTTATTAAATGCTTATTATGTGTCGCACTGAGTTAAGTGCTATGAATACAAAGACCAATGAAAAGAAAGGTAGTTCCTGGCCTTTTGTATCCCCAGAGCTTAGCACAGTGCCTGGAACATAGGAGGCACCTTAATAAATGTTTATTGATTGGTGGGCACATAGTAGTGTAAGTAAGGTGGATTTTAGTGTGTGTAACAGGGAGTTTTGTTACTATTTCTAAGAGTTCAGTTTCCCAGGATCTATAGTCATGACAATGTCTTGTTCCCAGGTATTAGAAAAGAGTTCTCATGATTATGGTTCAAAACATCTCTACCATGCTTGCACAGCATTATATAATGATAAATGATATAAACATTTGTGCTTAAATTGTAAACATACACTGTGACTGTGCAGTGAGATACAGGGATAAGGTGATGGAACTTTGTGAGACTATTGCTGGCAATACACCTTCTTTGTCAGTTACCCTATAAAGCAGGTGGACATGGTCAGCAAGTGGGGAACCTTGGGTTGAATGCACAAGCTAGAATGCTGTGTGTGCCTTGAGTGGCCCCCATCAAGACTTGGGGGAAATTTGTGCTTTCCCCAACCAGCCCCCACTAAGGCTTGAGGGGATTTAGGGGAATGCACAAGCTGTGCCTGTCTAGATTGACCCCCATCAAGATGTAGGGGTAGTTGCCCCTTCTTTGCACCTACCCCTGCAAGACAGGTTATTTGTAGGAGTTATGCTTTCATTATCAGCAACCCTTATAAGAAGACTAGACTAGAATAAAGTAAGCTTATTAACTCAGTCTTTCCTGTCTGACCAGAACAAGAATGAACTTGTGCTAGCAGCCCTCCTGTGTGCTAGTATTATCTGTCTTACAAGTAAGCATTAAATAAAAGCTTATCACTGACTGAACATTTGCATGGGAAAGACTAGAATTTAGAACCTAGGGTGTGAGATGGAAGAATGGAGGCTCTTCAGTTCTTGTCCTCCCCTAGGGTGGGGGTGGGGAGGGGAAGGGGCACCTCATTTATTTACACAAAAGAACAGGAGGATCTTAGTAAACTGTGGGAAACTGAGATGCCTTTTATCCACCCAAATGAGAAGGAAAGAACAAAAATGTCACAGGAAGTTGTTGAGAGGATATGTGTTCTGTATTTCTACTTTTCCACATGTAGGTGTGACCAGCCATAAACTTCTCAGGGTTTGGAGTTAAGAGAAAAGAGAAAGCTTCCTGGGTTAGAGCAGTCAGAGAATGAGAGCTTCAGCGAGGCCCTGAAGGATGACTAGGATTTAATGGAGCTGAGTGGTGGGGGTGGACATTTTAGGCATGGGAAATGGCTGCCTTGAGTCAAGGATGGCTCTGGAGGAGAAAGTGAGGCTGGTGACTCTGCACAGCCCTCCTTCACTTAAATCCAATTCACTTGCATGTCATGGCATTATCCTCCTGATGGTCATGGTCCTCTTTGAGAATGAAGGACAAACAGCAACGCAAGCCATTAAATCTTGGTACGGTGAATAGACACAGGGGGGTCCTGGATGATGGAAGTAACCATCCCCCTGTACTCTGCCCTGGTCAGAGCACTGCAGCAGTATCATACTCAGTTTTCAGCACCACCATTTAGGAAGATCATGGCCAGCATGGGACTTGTCCAGAGCAGCATACTGATCATAGCTGGCATTTATATAGTGCAGAGTGCAATACGTCCTACTTCATCTGATCTTCCCAACAATCCTGGGAAGTAGATGCTAGGATCATCATCTCTGTGTGACAGAGGAGGAAACTGAGACTGAGAAAGGTAAAATAACTTGTCCAGGGTCACAGGAAAATGCTCATGACATGTGAGGATAGCTTGAAAGCATCTTGGAGAAGATGACTTAGGGTGGACATGAAAGATGCTTTCTATTGTTTAAAGGGCTCTCCGATGGGAGAGAAAGATGACTTATTCTTCTGGGCCCTAAAAGTCAGAACCAGGAGCAATAAACAGGCAGAAGAGGCTGAGACGTGGCCTCAGCTATAAACTAGGAAAAACTACAAAACAATTAGAGTTACTCAAAAAATGGAACAGGTTCTATTTCAGGAGGTAGTGAACTTCCCATCACAAAGGATCCTTAAGCAGTGTCTACATGCCCACCCTTGATGGATGGTGAGGAGGGGATTCATAGCTAAGCAGGCATCACTTACTTCTGATGATTTGAGATTTCCAAGCTTTTGTGAAGGTTAATGTGGAATGGGATCTCTGTCTTCTAACAGATGAAGGTTTGCCAGGTAGGATTTTTCTGCAGTGAATGCAGATGACAGTTTTGGTTTATTATAAAAGAAAAGTTTCTAATAATTAGCGCTGCTTCCAAAAAGGAATGGATTGTCTTGGGCTGTGGTGAGTTCCCCATCATGGGAGGTCTTCCAGCAAAGGCTGTCTGACCACTTCTCAGGTCAGATGAAAGCCTCAGTTGGTGGAGAAGACAGTATATACACAGAGCAGTAAATGAAAATATGTACCATGTAAATAGAAAGTAATTCTTTGGTGGTGAGGGTGAACTTTAGTAATGGAAGATATCAGGAAGGGCTCAAAGTAGGTGGTGGTGCTTGAACTAAGCCTTAAAGGAAGCCAAGAAGGATCTTCTGTAAGTGTCTTTGACTTGGAAATGGCCAAATCCTGGGATTCAGGCAGGTGTGATCAAGGTAGGAAATACTATTTTTGGTCAAAGAAGGAAAAGGTGATCATCACCTTTTCATGTTTGGTTTGTGAGTGGGCTCTGAAGGTGATTTCAAAAGAAGAGGTTCAAGATTGTTTTTAGAGATGGCAGAATTGGAGTAAATATCTTGGGGGGAGTGCACTCATTTGGATAATAATGATAATAGCTAGTGCTTATAGAGTGCTTTGAGGTTTGTAAAGGGCTCTACATATGAAAATTAACATCTTTGCTTATGGTCATATTAAGTATTATCTTCTGGGGGCAGAGTCAAGATGGAGGAGTAGAATCAGGACCTTCGCAAGGCTCCAGCTTCCACCTTCCCCAATTCATGTAAAAGGGGACTCTGAACAAACTTTGAATCTATAGAACCCACAAAATTACACAGAGAAGCTAACCTCCTGCTGAGGACAGCCCGGCAGGCCTGCAGGAATCAGCCAGCACAGCACTCTGGGAGCCGAGCCCAGCTCCACCTGAGGTTTTAGCCCCAGGGTGGGCCTGACCAGCCCCTGGCTGGAGGGACTCCAGATCAGCAGCAGCTGTGGCCATTTTAAGATTTATCAACACAAGATGCTAAGGACAAAGTGAGAGGTCAGTGCAGTGTGGACTTTGGGACCCAGTAGTTGGGAGTACATCGGCTTTTGCCCCCCCGGGGTGAGAAGCCGCTGCGGCGCTGCGGCTGTGCAGCCGCCCCCACGTGGCAGCTTCAGTTCCTGGCCTGCAGAGTGCAGGGGGACCAAGCGACCAGTTTGAGGGGTAATTGCTCTTGCTTTAACTTGCTTGGATCTGGATTGCGGTCTAGGGTGGAGGGCCTGGGGTATGTGTCCAGTTTGCTGGAATTCAAAGTTTTAAAATCAAATGTTTAAAAAAATACACACACACACACACACACACACACACACACACACATATATATATATATATATATATATATACTATTATTAATACTATTTTACACATAAATGGGAAATAAGATATATAGGCACTGGGGCATAGAGATCCACCATGCCCTACTGGAAAAGTCAAAAGGTGTATGGGAGAGAGCAGATTGGAGGAGGGGATTCCTGTGGGACTGCTATTTTGGGGCGGTGGGTAGGGGAAAAATGGGGAGAAAATTTGTAACTCAAAATCTGGTGGAAATGAACAATGTAAATCAGGAGTTAATCTATTAACTTCTTTTATATTTCATTTGAAAAATAAAAAACAAAAAGAATTATCTTCTGACCAGCATTGCCTGAGCTTATTGGCAGTAGCTAAGTATAAATACTTGGTGACTTATAAGAAGACTCAGTTATGGCCTATTCTTTGTGACCCCATTTGGGATTTTCTTGGCAAAAATACTAAAGTGGTTTTCCATTTCCTTCTTCAGATAATTTTAAAGACAAGGAAACTGAGGCAGACAGGATTAAGTGACTTGCCCAGGGTCACACAGCTAGTGTCTTTGGCCAGATTTTTTAATTAATTATTTAAACATAGGTCTTTTTGAGTCAAGACCTGATACTCTATCCACTGTGCCACCTAGCTGCCAATAACAACAATAGCCAACATTCATATAGTGCTTACTATGTGCCAGGCACAGTGTTTTACAATGATTATCTCATTTGATCCTCCCAACAAACCCAGGAGATAGGGGCTATTATAAACCCTATTTTACCAATGAGGAAACTGAAGCAAACAGAGGTGAAGTGATTTGCCCAGAGTCACACATCTAGTTAAGTGTTGAAGGGCAGATTTGAACTCAGGTCTTCCTGACTCCAAGCCCCAGTATTCTATCCACTGTGCTTCTACCCTTTCTGGTGCTGTGATAGTAAAGCTCTTGGCTCCTGGAATGGCAGCAAATTAGCCATGGCACTAGACATCTGCTCTAAGAAAAGGTAGTAGTAATAATTAATAATAACATCTGACATTTACATGGTGCTTCCCAGTTTCCAAAGTCCTTTATATAAATCATCTCTTTGGACGCTAACCCCAAACCTCAGACCCATTCTTGTAGGTACAGCCAGACTCTTAAAAGTGCCATCTCCTTTACCCTTCATCATCCCCCACTCAGGAAGATTCATTTCCAATTATTTAGGACCCAGTACCTGTGTTCCTGGCTTCAAAGATGAGACAAGATCTTTCACCATTTTGGCCTCCGAGATTGTCACCCCACCAACCACGAAGAGGATCAGGAGCGAATGGTCACTGGGATGAGGGCGGCTCACCTGCAATACAGTCATTCCAGTCAAGACATGGTTAGTATTCAAACATGTCACCTCCATTCTATGACTTTATGAATTCATTCTATGAATAAAGTTGTGTTGCTACAGATGAGCCATATAAAATCCAAGTGAAAATATATGACTCATTAATTATCAGATACATCAGTGCCACAGCTTGAGTTAGGATACGTCTCTACATTTTCAGCCACAGAATCACAAGTTTTGACCTGGAAAGAACCTTAGAGGTCATCTAATTCAACTCTTTCATTTTACAGATGAGGAAATTAAGGCTCAGGGAGTTTAAGTGATAATGAAGGTCATGCAAGTAAGAAATAAATAACAGACCAAAATCTTTATTTCATTACAGTGTCTTTCCCCTACCCCCATTCCACCACCTTTTTTTTTTTTAAAGGAGTAAATATGTTAAAATGTAGGTTAAAGCACATGGGGTTAAGGTATAGAAATGAATGCTTAGAAATGACATGATAGTGTTAACTAACAGAGGACCTGGGTTTGAATCTTGGCTCTGCCACTTACAACCTGTGTGCACTTGGACAAGATATGAAATCTTTCTCTGTAAAATATGAGGGTTCAACTAGGAACCCCACAAGATGCCTGCCAACTCAAAATCTATGATGTTGTGATCCTACTTGGAAACAAATAGTTCCTGAGGGCTTGCTCTCTGTGGAGCAAAAGTGATAGCATCTGTCTTAGAGAAACTTATCTTATGGAAAAACATGAGAACTTCAACTAAGTAGCATATCAAGAAACCCAAATTAAATATGTAAACTTGAGGACTCAGCAGACAAGGAAAAGTTTTGTTTTTTTTAATGAACTTAATCATCTCAATGTACAAGAAAATTATATGAGAATGCAAACTTTTATGTACAGTTTAAAAAGGTTTTTTAAATGTGTATATTAGGTTTAATATGGAACTAACAAAATTGCCCTTTGTATTCCTTTCTGAAATTCTTTTTTTTTGCTTTTTGGAGGTGGGAGGGCAGGGCATTTGGGGTTAAGTGACTTGCCCAAGGCCACACAGCTAGTAAGTGTTAAGTGTCTGAGGCCAGATTTGAACTCAGGTCCTCCTAACTCCAGGCCTGGTACTTTGTTCACTGTGCCCAGGTTATGTGTATAACAACTTGAGCTCTGTGGGACAAAATGTACTATAGAAAGGCAAGGAAAAGAACTGGAATTTGAGGGGATGTCCACCAATTGGGGAGTGGGGAAACAAGTTGTGGTATATGATTGTGATGGAATACTACTGTCTTGTAAGAAATGGTGAGCTGAGGGGCGGCTAGGTGGCACAGTGAATAGAGTGCCGGCCCTGGAGTCAGGAGGACCTGGGTTCAGATCTGGCCTCAGACACTTAAGATACACACACACACACACACAAAAACCAGCCATGTGACCTTGGGTAAGTCACTTAACCCCAGTTGCCCTCCAAAAAGCAAAAAAAAAAGATGATTTTAGAAAAACTCCATGGAAAGACTTGCAGGAAATAAGAGTGAAATGTGAAGAACCAAGAGAATGTTGTATACAGTAACAGCAATATTGTACATAGTATAACTGTGAATGACTAAATTATTCTGAGCATTAAAAATACTCAAATCAACTACAAAGGACCCATGAAGGAAGATGCTATCCATCTCCAGAGAAAGAACTGATAATTAGAAGTATGCAGAGTATGGTTTTACATACATACATACATACACACACATACATATATACACAATGTGTCAAATGGTAGCCTTTTCTAGTGCAGTGTGGGGAGGGAGAGAAGGAGAGAGTTTAGAACTTAAAATGTACCAAAAAAAAATTAATCGATTTAATTTTTAAAAAGAAACTCAAGGTAGAAACAAAAAAATCTATAAGAATTTCTTAACATCAAAGTATGGGAAACCCTGGAATAGGTTGTACAGGCTGAGTGTGGAAATCACTTGCTTGGCGATCTCTAGGAAAAAAAAATATCCTGATCAGGAGTGGCTTGTACATGATTTTGCCTAGAAGTAAAGGCAAGGCTCCTGGCATCCACCCTTTTGCCTTACAAGAATGAGTTCTTTTTCTATTAATGCTGGTCCATAGATAGATAGTCTCAGGGTCTCATAATGGTACAGTGTGTTCCCAAGTACATATGCTTTCTATAAGAGATTCTGCATTCAATACTATAAGATAAAAAGGCAGAAATGAAAAATAACAACAGAGAAAACGCCACAGGGGTGGGGATGGGGGAGGAGAAAAAGGAAGGCATGCTTGTTTCTTTATAAATAAACAGGTTCAATTACTTCATGTTTACATTTGCTATTCTTGGTTCTTTCAAGATTCGTTTTCTGATACAAGGCATTTCCTCATATAGCTTTTCAAATTGAGGGTCATTTTGAAGCACAACAAATTGACCCATAGAATCTTCTCTCTTGTCATGATAATACATTCCTTACAATCAACTAAAGAGCAATGAGTTCAATGGTGGACTGTTTGTCAAGAAGCAGAGATCAAATAAGGTACATAAATGCTAAGTATCATTACTACAAACTGTGAATGAAATGGATTAAAAGAGTATATCAGCATCTCCTTGTTCTACTTCCCTCCCACCCCTTGTCTTTTACTGGTTGTGATATTAAGACATCATTTCAGGTTGGAGGAGTTCGCTTCTCTTGACCAATATGACCCTGACCTTTGAAGCCTTCAGCCTGGCTTGGAGGCTTTCTCTGTAGACACCCTGCTCAGTGGGACCCCTTTGATGTCCACACTGGTCTCTGTCTGGTGGAGTTCCCAGGTGCAAGGTTCCCGCTGCGTCTGATTTCTTCACAGCTCTCGATGGGGTACCATCGAGCTGTTGCTGACTCCTCTTCTCCACAATCCTCTGCTGTTTCCTTCCTTTGCCTGCTTCCCTCTGTGACCTGCTTCTCTCTAGAATGTGCAAGGGTCAGATCCCCCTAGTTTTCTCCCCATGTTTTCCAACATTTCACTGGTCCTTCAATCATCTCCCCACATTGGGTCTTAACTGATGATGGGTCATCCAACAGGAAAAGATGACATTAGTTACAGTGCCTTTGAACAGAAAGGACAATAAACCTCAAGCTGAATGCTTTCTTTGGGACAAAGTCTTGGTTACTGATTAACCAATGTGACCCAGGAAGCATCTAACAGTTTTTTTCTCAACTAATTTACATGAAGAGCTTTCCAAAATGAAGGAAATTAAGAACAAAACTAAACTAAGTTCTATTTCTCAGAGCCCTTAGTTTCATCATCCTTTAGAAAAAATCTGCCAGTTACCTAGTTCTTGTTGGAAAATAGTGGTTTTTGTTAAATTTGCATAGAATATGCCTAAACCAAATTAGAAGGAAACCAACCTTCCTTCTCTACCAAACTCTAATATTATTATCTCACTGTAGACTACAGGCTCTGTTTAGCTTGGTCACGGCATTTTTCTGTAGGGCAGAGTAAACGATTCAGCAGCGGTAAATGTGTTCAAGATTATCAATAATAATTCATGGTGGTGATAGATGACATTGCAATTTCCAAAGTGCTTTACAATTCTATTCACTCATCTCGTTTTCATAACAACCTGTAAAGGAGGTAACAATAGTAATAATAACAGCGAATCTCCTTTATATTGATCTTTAAATATTTCTGTCTAAATAAACATTTTGGTGATTTTTTTTCCTTAACATGTCACTTCCCAATGACTTTTACCCACCACAGCATTCTCCTTTGCAACAATGATAATTAAACTAAACCAATATGTTGACCATTCCTGATGATGTACCTATAGCTTACTATCTCTATGCTGAGATGAGGGAGACTTGTTTTGCCATAAGATCATAACTAGAAAAGGCCTTAGAGAGGCCGTCTGGTCCAAACCTACCCCTCATTTTACTGATGGGGGGACTAAGGGCCAGGAAGTTAAGTGACTTGACCAAGGTCACACAGATAGTGACTGAGGTAGGATCTGAACCTATGTCCAATATCCCAAAAGTCATTACTCTTAACACTGTAGTGTAAGCTCTCTCGTCCTCTTAGACGCTGCTAGGTGGTATCATACTGCACAGAGGACTGGACCTGGAGTTAGGAAGACAGGAGTTCAAATCTGGCCTCAGACCCTTACTAGTTCTGTGACCCTGGGCAAGTCACTTGCCTAAAAAAAAAAATCACTGCCAGCCTCAGTCTCATCTGTAAGATGGGAATAATAATAGCACCTAGCATCCAGTGTTGTTGTGAGGAGCAAATGAGATGTTTGTAAAATTCTTAGCAAACCTTAAAGTACAACATAAATGCTAGCTATCATTGCTATTGTTATTGTTAAGTCAAGATTGGTAGTTGCATTAATTAATATACTTATACCATTCACAGTTATTTCCCTTTCCATTATATCAGTCACTGTGGAAATTGTTCCATTTTGGTTTACTTTGCATCAGTTCATGCAAGTCTGCTCAAGTTTTTCTAATTTCCTCATATTCATCATTTCTTTTTGCACAATAATATTCCATTACATTCATATGTCACAGTTTGTTTAATTTTAAATTTAAGTTAATTTCTCCCTTGAATTCATTAACATTATACTTTCACTGTGTCCCCCTGAGTTTGTGTGGGTGACTGCTCTCCCCAGCTGCTGCCATTTTAGAGAATTGTGTCAAAGGCCCCAGAAAGCACCCCTTGGTTCCCTTATTAGACTTAAAAAAAAATCTACCTCTGTAGCCATGAATGTGGATGCACTAAACACAACAGCATCTTTGAAACAGGAAACTTGTTAAAAAGAGAACCTACAAGAAATAAACTAGGCCTGCATTGTTTCGTTAGATAAAACCCACCCTACCCTCATGGCAACTTCTGCAGAGAAAACATCTTGACAAATCATTTCTTTCAGTCAAAACAAGCCTGGGTCCAAACACATGGAGTCTATATAAAAAGATATTATTTTTCAGGAGACCAAAATCCAAACCACAAATTCCAGAAATGCACATAAAGCGTACTGCCCATTAGACATGCAAGCCCTAAATTAAATTAAAGCTGTAGCAAAAAGGGCTGAGGTATGTTATTGATTTATTAATTCGATTGCTATCTAACTTTTCTGCTAAGAGCCCAAGGTGCTGCAGAGGCCCAAGTGTTTGAGGCGGATGGCTCCTCTGGGTACAGAATGGGAGGCTGCTTGAAGAATGTGAGTTCTTGCCAGTACATCTTCCCTCCAACTGATAGCACAACCCCAAAGGCTTTCTTTTTGAAGCCAAGAGCTTTATGTGGCTAACCACAGTCTATCCTTTGGTTGATCATCAGACTCCAGTGGACTTGAAACACTTTCTCAGTATCTCAGGGAGGCACATACGCGCTAACTTGTGGCTCATAGCCTTCTTCTGTTCCCTAGATCGCCGTGTACAAGGAGCCTTGATGGAGTACATCTGGGAGATCAAAACACCACAACTCAGTTTCCTGTGAACTAGGAAGCATGCTGGGTTTTCAAAAACACAGAGAAAAAAATAATATGCAGGAAGACAGCGGGCTGTCTGTCTGCCTGTCTTTTCATTACTGAAGCCTCTCTGGTCTCACAGAGTTTGAACATAGGCCAGGCTTGTTAAGTCAACTTTCTGAACTCAGCGAGGGGAGGAAAAGATCTCTTGGTTTCATCCTTGGCATGCCACACAGGCCTGTGCAATTTACAAGGACACACAAAACAGTCCAACAAACTGAATTCAGTCTGATATTGCCCAAGAGACCGTTTGCTTTTCAAGTGGCAAAAACAGAACACAATGTTCTTCAGCTAGAGAAGGCAAAGTAATTTAAAGAAATGAATCCTGGCAAACTTCAGAATGAAGCAGCTATGGGGAGAAATACCTCCTATTTCAACAAGGAGAGAAACAAGATGCCACATAGTTCCTGCCCTCTGAAATGAAGGCACCACTTAATACTGAGAAACAAATGCAAAGGCATCCTTACTGCCTGGAGAAATTTTACCATACTTAAAAAAAAAATTAATGTGTTGGATCCACTTCAAAGTGTCTGGAACCAAGGTTTCCATTTCCCTGCAGCCCAGAAGCTGCCTTTCGAGCTGTCACCAAAGCCCCACCAAGCATCTGTGCATTCAAAAGCACAGGCCAAGACACTCAGGAGACTACCATCTGGAAAGAGAAAACATACTCCTAAAATCTTAAGAAGTATTAGAAGCCAAAGTTATTCTGGGGCTTCTGGCTGTGTCTTGGGAGTCTGGCTCATTGTAGAATCTCTTCCAATTTCTAGGCATCTCTTCTTAATCCGTCAGCTAAGTGATAAATCACAAAGATCCCTAGAGCGTGGCCCTATAGGAGCTGGCCAAGGTGTCCAAAGATAAGGAAGGGGACAAGTGGGCTGTCTGAGAGAGGGATGTGTTCCAGAAGAAGGAAGATGCCTCTGCCCAGAAATACACAGTTCCTCAAAGCTTCAGAAGTCACTGCCCTCTGTAGGAAGCATCCCAGCTTCCTGGCAGTACTGTGGCAATGACCAAATTCACAGACTTTCCATAAACGGAAGGCTATCTGTCCAAGGGGAGGCTGGCTATCTGAATTCTGTAGAGAATCCTAGAGTTGGGAGGAATCCCAAGAGGTCATCCAGGGCATCCCTCTCCCTTCAGAAAAGATCATATCTGAACCATCTTAGAAAACCTACCTTGATTTTTAAAATATCAGAAATCTTTTTTAAAGGGAACCAGTGTAGCAAAGCAGATAGAAAGCTTGCCTTGGATTTGAGGGCAGCAGCAAAGAAGGAAAGACTCGGTGACTAGAAGAAAATGGACTTGTTTCTGGCTAAGCTCGTGTCCAGGGAAGCCAGCGCTGCCTCTTTAGTTCATATCATGCCTGGGGAACTCTCTATCTGCTTTTCTTGTATTGTCTCCTGAGAAGGCTCTGAGGGGGACAAGGGGCTATCCTGGTGAAACATGCCAGAAAGCTTCCAACGATCGCTAACCTTCCTTAGCCACAGAAAGACTGCAGCCAGGATCCTTTAACCAAACTCTGTCTTCTCGTTTTTTGCTGTATGTACAACTTCACTGAAGAGAGGCAGGGTAGTTGGTCCCAGATCCAGAGCGGAGTAGCAGTAGAAACTGCTATGAACAGCAAGAGAGGATCCCCTCCCAACAACAACGCCAACCTGGCTTCCATTCTGCTGATACAGGAAGAAAATACTGTGTGAGGCAAAGTCAAAAGGTAGACGGTCTGTACTCTCCTGGAGGGCACTGCTGACACATCCCACGCGGGAGCCTCATAGGAGAAGGCGACCCCAGGATGCTGAGAGGGAATTTGTGTCCCTGTAAAACCAGACAGTCGGGCAGTAATGACAATAATAAACAACACAATAAGCATTTATCTCGTGCTTATCGTGTGCCAGACACTGTCCTAAGCGCTTTACAATTGGTATCTCATTTTTTTATCCTCACAACAACCCAGGGAGGTAGGTGCCATTATGATCCCCATTTTATAGTTGAGGAAACTGAGGCAGGCAGAGGTTAAGTGACTTGCTTAGGGTCACACAGTAACAATAATAATAGCTAACATTTACATAGTAACAACTATATGCCAGGCAGTGTCCTAGGAGCTTTACAATTGCTATCTCATTTTTTTATCCTCATAACAACCCTGGGAGGTAGGTGCCATTATGATCCCCATTTTACAGATTTTTATAGAAGGCAAACCTGAGGTTAAGTGATTTGTAGGGGGTCACACAGCTAGTATTTGAAGCTGGATTTGAACTCTGGTCTTCCTAACTCTTTTTTTTTTTTTTTGGAGGGAGGAAGGTAGGGCAATGACGAGTTTTTTTTTGTGTTAAATGTCTGAGGCCGCATTTGAACTCAGGTCCTCCTGACTCCAGGGCCGGTGCTCTATTCACTGTGCCACCTAGCTGCCCCTTCCTAACTCCTGGTGTAGCACTGTGCTACCAAGCTGCCTCTAAGGTAAGCTGAACAGATAGAACCTGGATATGGGAAGCACTTGCTACTAATAAATAACCATCAAGGAATGTGTGAAGCTGGAAAGCATCCATAGAAGGGCAACCAGGATGACAGAAAGCACTGAATCCATTTCATAAGAAGATGGGGATGCTTAGCCAGAAAAACCAGGGAAAATGAAGAGAAATTGCAAATAGAAAAATTTAGATTTAATTTCAGGAAAACAATTCCCAACAATAAGAACTGGCTCAAAGCAGAAAGGGCTGCCTCAGGAGGTCAAAGGCTCCCCTTCAACTGGGAGTGTTCAAGCAGAGGCTGAATGACGACTTGTCTGGTATAGAACAGGAGGGATTCCTTGGAGAGGTAGATTCAACAAGATAAGCGGTTCTTCTAATTTGTGAACTTTTAATACATATATGTATATATAACATATATTTATAACATATGCATATATACACACACACATATATATTTGATCATTGTATTTCAATATTTTTTTTCTTTATAACCCTATGTATTTTATTTTACTCATTCAAAAACATTCTGAGAAGGGGTCTAGATTACCAAAATGATCTAAGACATAAAAAGAATAAGAACCCCTAGATTACCTAGATTCTGAGGTCCCTTCTAACTCAACATTTTGTGATTATGCAAAAGCATATTTGTCATTTACCACTACTGTGGCCTTAGGCAAGTTTCACAGCCTACTTGGGTCCCAGTTTCCTCATCTATAAGAAGAGGGATTAGACCAGATGACCTTTAAAATCCCATTTCTTGCTCTAAATCTATGATCTTAGGGTCCAAAGGACCCATAATGAAATTCATTTGAAAAATCAAAAGATACAGAATAGCAAGGGGAATGTTGAAAAGAAGAACAAAGAAGAATAGCACCTCCAGACCTCAAATTATATTATAAAGCGGCAGTCATCAAAGCCACCTGATATTGGTTAAATTGATCAAAAGTGGAAAATAGGGGGAAACTCCATATATGAATTTTTTTCTTTTTTTTTATTTTGTATATTTTGTTAAGGAATCGGGGTTAAGTAACTTGCTCAAGGTTACACAGCCAGGTGTTTCTGGGTGGGTGCTAAGTGTCTGAGCCCGGGATTCAATCTCCAGGTCTTCTCAACACTGGAGCCGGTGCTCTTACTCGCTGTGCTACCTGGCCGCCCCTATATATGAATTTTTAAAAAACTGTTGAGAAAAGTAGAAAGCAGTATGGCATAAATTAAGCTTAGACCAACATCTCATATCACACTCCACAATACATTCTGAATGCATATGTAAATTTAATATTAAAGATCACACTATTAAAAAAATCAGACAACAGTCACCTACCACTCACAACTATGATTTAGAGATGCTTTCTTCACCAAACAAATGATAGCAACAATTATAAAAGATAAAATAAATACTTTGATTACATAAAACTGAAAAACTTCTGTATAGACAACTTTAATACATTAAAGAAAGGAAGTGAATGGGGGAAAAATTTTGGATCAAATTTCTCTGAAAAGGGTTTGGTATCCAAGACACACACACACACCCCACACATGTGTATACACACACACATCTATGACTGATAGTTATTTCCCAATAGATTAATGGTCAACAGATATGAACAAACAGTTCTCAAAAGGGGTCTTATTAGGGTCTAAAAGTCTATGAATAACAACATGAAGAATTAAATGAAAAGTACTAAGAAGCAATGGAAAGGTAACAAGACTACGAACTTAGATCTATTCTTGACTCGCTCTTCCTACTGCTCAGCCTTAGATGTGAGAAACATAAGTAATGTTTTCTTCATGAAAATTACATTACCTTAGTTTTTCAGCACAGCCTTTTAGCAAATCACAATTAGGTTTCCCAAAAGGACCACTGCCTGATTCTCATAAAGTCCTGTCTGACTTATTTTAAACCCTGGAAATATAGGCCCAAGCTTATTTTGCTGCCTAGACTCTCTGAAATAAGTATGATAGAGCTAGTAGACAAAGCTCATTTGGAAAGAAAGACCAAGGCTTTGGGTGGGGGCTGGAGGTGGTGAGAGGGATGGTTTTGTGGGCATGCTGATGGCCCTCTAAATCTCCAGCTGACAGATGAGGAGTACTCCTGGCAACTGATAGAAGAGGCCCCTAGCAGCTGAGGGTTAAGGAACAACTCCTGACAGCTGCTGGGAGGGCAAAAATTCCTTTTCCTTAAATCCACTACTTGGGAACCCCTCTTTGAGATCAGTTTCAAGCCGCTGGCGCATTTCCTCATAAGCCCTTCTTCCAGAAGGTGTTTCAGTGGGGGAGAAACAAGGAATAAATGAAATCCTGGCCCAGTGGGTGCCAGAATGGTTTCCAAGATGACACTTCAGTACTTCTGGGATTGGGAAACAGGAAGGCTCACAGTCCCAGGAGGAAACTCAAAAAAGGTGTGATTTTAAAATGTTACTTTCGGGGGTGGCTATTAAAAGTGGGATGCCACATGACATGGGATAAAAGACATCCGGGTACCTGTACAATTCTCAGATGTGATGTCTAGGGCATAAAGGAGGAAAACAAACTCTTCCTACAGGAGAGAATTGGTAGGAGGGGGAAGGAGCAGGGGTGACTCAAGTGAAACATACTGAAGGCAGGGATAGATTGGAGGTCCCTGAGGAAAGGGAAGACTAAGCTTCAGAATCCCAGACGAACCCGTGGACTCAGTCACACTCAGCTCCCAACCCTTCAACCCTTTTTAAGGCAAGAAAGGGTGGAGGAAAGAGTGCATGACCCTGAGATTCCTGGGTTTCATTCCCAACTCAGACACCCAGAATGAGCCATGGGTAAATTCATGGTATCATAACTTTCGAGATGGAAGGGCTCTTTGAGAGAAAAATCTCTCCATTTTTTTTGAGGAGGAAATGATATTCTAGAGATAGATATTAAGTGACTTGCCCAAGGACACATAAGAAACATGTGGCAGAGACAGGATTCAAACCTAGGTTCTCCGACTCTAAATTCAGTGCTTCTTTCACTCCATGAGACTTCACTTCTGACAACCTGAGTTTTCTCATCTGTAAAACGGGGGTATTCTACTATCTATCCTCCAGGGCTACTGGGAGGATTGAAGGAGATGAGTTTTGCACATATTCTAGTGCTTCTGGCTATTACTTATTCTGGAAACATTGATCTGGGTTGCTTTACAATAAAGACACAACCAGAGAAAGAAAACAAGGCACACCACAGATGTGTACACCACTGTGAAGCTGATGGTAACTGGCAGAATCAGGAGAGGGAGCACCCCAGCTTGTTCCCTCTCTAGTTTCACCACATCATCATCAGCGTACTCTGGTTTCTCTCCTTTAGCTCTGGGAGGGAACCACTTTTCCAGGAATATACATTCATGAACTCAAAAAGGCCAGTTCTTCCATGAAGATTAATTTCTTAAAAAGGCAAGTCTTCTATGCAGGTTAATTTCTCAAAAAGACAAGATTTTCCATGCAGATTAATTTGTAATTTCAAAACTGCTTTGAAGATGAAAAAAAACCCAACCCTGTAATTTCTAAGTTTATATAACTGGAATAATAGTAAAGTACAGGAAGGAGGTCAACACATGTCTTGAGCTCATCCTTGGTTTTTTTTTTTTTAATAAAAATGATGAATACTTTATTCAGAAAGAAATCTGGAAGGCCCTTGACATGGAGAGTGATAAATACCCTACCCCCCTCCCCCCAAATAGTAATAGCTTAACAGATAGAAAAAGACAAATTACTGATATGGGAGTCATTTCTAAAAAAAACCTTTTTTTTTTTTTTGCAATTATGTAAATATTTCCATGCTAGCTATTTTGTATAAGAAGACTCTAATAAAGAAAAAAATGAAAGAAAGTGAAAAATAGCATGCTTCAGTTTGTATTCAATCAATATCAGTTCTTTTTCTGGAGGAGGGTAGCATGCTTCATCATGAATCCTTTGGATTATCTTGGATCACTTATTGCTGAGAATAGTTAAGTCATTTACAGCTCTTCATCAAATAATATTGCTGTTACTGTGTGCAACATTCTCCTGGTTCTGTTCAATTCACTATGTATCAGTTCATGTAAGTCTTTCCAGGTTTTTCTGAAATCATTCGGTTTTATCACTTCTTATAGCATAATAATATTCCATTTACAATCATATACCACAGCTTATTTAGCCATTCCCCAATTGATGGACATCCTTTTAGTTTCCAAGTCTTAGCTACCACAAAAGAGCTGCTATAAATATTTATGTACAAATAGATCCTTTTTTTCTCTTAGGGGGATATTGACCTAGCAGTGGTATTGCTGGACTGAAAAGTATGCACAATTTTATAGGCCCTTTGGGCATAGTTCCAAATTGCTCTCCAGAATGGTTGGATCAGCTCACAACTCCACCAAAGTGCATTAGTATCCCAGTTTTCCTACATCCCCTCCAATATCCAACATTTTCCTTTTTTTTTTGTCATATTAGTCACTCTGATGGGTGTGAGGTGGTACTTCAGAGTTGTTTTAATTTACATTTCTCTGACCAATAGTGATTTAGAGCATTTTTTCATATGATTATATGTAGTTTTGATTTGTCTAAAAACTGCCTCTTCATATCCTTTGATCATTTATCAACTGGGGAATGACTTGTATTTCTATAAATTTAACTCAGTCTCTATATATTTTGAGAAATGAGACCTTTGTCAGAGACACTTGTTGCAAACCCCCCCCCCCCAGTTTTCTACTTTCCTTATAATTTTGGTTGCATTGCTTTTGTTTGTACAAAAACTTTTTAATTTTATATACTCAAAATTATCTATTTTACATTTT
Organism: Petaurus breviceps papuanus; assembly: GCF_028583685.1. Taxonomy (NCBI): domain Eukaryota; kingdom Metazoa; phylum Chordata; class Mammalia; order Diprotodontia; family Petauridae; genus Petaurus; species Petaurus breviceps. The sequence goes on from NW_027186473.1 coordinate 10,289,342, forward strand.
GTAATGTCCTCTATAGCTTCTTTGGTCCTAAGTTCTTCCCTTATCCATAAATCTGAAAGATAAACTATTCCATTCTCTCTTAATTTTCTTATAGTATCACCCTTTATGTGTAAATCATGTACCCACTTTGATCTATCCCTCATCTTATTTAGATTCATTTAAATTTAGTAACTTTACAATGCCTTAAACATAGAAAAAAAATTATGGAGGTAGAAGAACAGATTAAACAAAGTGCTTTTTCTCTCTTCACCTCACATCCAGTGTGGCTTAATGTTTAAAATGCCCCCCCCCCAAGTCATAGCAATTAGAGAAATTCTGGATTTCATCATCAAGTTTTCTGTTGAGCAGAAAAAGGTGTTGTTGTCAAGGGAGTGATGGTGTGGGAGCCTGGTCAGACAAGTGACCTAAACCTGAATGCAATCACTCCTCATCCTCCTTATTGAACAGTATATTTCTTATATTCAGCATTTAATGAATGCTTGTTGAGTGAATGAAGTCAATAAGGTGAGTGGTATATGGCCTTAGTCTACACCAAGATATAGTTCCCAACTAGCCAAGTGTTGGGGATGCGGGAGGAAGGGAAAAGTATTTCTATAGTGCCTACTATATGCCAACCACTGTGCTAAGTGCTTTATGTATATTATCTCCTTTGACCCTTACAACAATCCTGCTGCATACGTGCTGTTATCATCATGCCCTTTTATAGCTGAGGAAACTGAGACAGAGATTAAGTGACTTGCTGAAGGTCATACAGTTAGTAAGTGTCTAAAGTCAGTGTTCCTGACTCTAGGTTCAACACTGTGTCCACTGCACCACCCAGAGGCCAATAGCTTAGAAAAAAATGTCTTCATCTACAATTCAATTTAATTCAATAAGTATTTATTAAACCTTTACTATCTGCAAATAATTTTTTTTCTGGGAACCAGGTTTAGGAAGATGAAAGAGAAAAATGGTCTCTGAATTCAAGGGATTTGCTTAAAAAAAAAAGACTGAGTTTCCCTTTCTTTCCCAGACTGCAATACAGGGGCTACTCATCAGCCTGGTCCCACTTTGATCTCCATATTAATACTGAATTTAGAGTGGATGCCAGATTAGCTTAGCCTGATGAAGCTCAAAACTCCCAAGCTCAAGCAATCCACTAGCCTCAGCCTCCTAGGGACAGGGATGCCATGCATGTACTACTGTGATGCCTAGTAACTTTGCATTCTATTGGGAAATAGGCATAATGTGTTAAGGAGATGAGTAAATCTAAGACATTTGAGGAAGAGAAGAGCACTATTAATTGGGGGGGGGGTCAGAAAAAGCTTTAAAGGAAGCTAAGGATTCTAAGGATTATAGATACTAAGACGTATAGAGGAGGAGAGAGCACATTCTTGGTAGGCAGTACAGCCTGGGTAAAGCCATGGAGATGGGAATGATCAGGAATAGCAAGTAGTTTAGTTGTAGGATGCGTGAAGGGGGATGATGTGAAATAAATCTAGAAAGATAGCACGGAGTTAGACTGTAAAGGACTTTAGATGCTAGGCTATGTAGTTTATATTTAATCCTAGAGGCACTTGGGAGCCATAGAAGAATCTAGAGTAGAGGAATAACATATGTTCTTAGAGAACATGTAAATCAACATTTGTCTTCTTCTGCTTAGACAAAGCCAGCTGACCCTGATGTATAAACTGTATGTATATGATGTATAAACTCCAGGATCTGTCACTATATCTCTTCTCAGTCTATAATTTTCATGGGCACAAACATCCCTTGATTATAAAAGAAACAAAGGACTAAAAGCTTCTGAATAGAGTTCACTTGTGCCAATGGTACACTCTCATTTCCATTCTCTGTATACCACAGCTGTTCATCCAGAGGAGGGGCCTGTGAATACAAGATTATCTTCACTTGGCTGCTTTACCTTCATGAACATGCTAAATCCAGTTTTAAGAAGATCAGTGAGGCCTGAAGACATGTGTTCAATATCAACATGATCCGGTCTCTCTGGATTCAATATCTCCTCCACAACCTGCTTCAGCAATGGCTTATAGGTCGCCTGAAAAAATAAAATGGTGCCATGTAAATGAAATGATATATGGCCAATTGATCTCCTGGGATCAAAAGATATACATTTTGGGGGAGGTCAACAATTTTCCAAACCAGAGGGAAAGCAACCATTTCAGCATATGAAATGTTTAGGGATTTTTTTTTTTTTTTAGCATATGAGATGTTGAAAAGTAAAATATAATAGTTTAAATATTGACATGAAGACAGTCTCCAGTCTTTGACAGAGGCACTTGGTATGATGTTCATTATTGCTAGAAACAATGTATCTATTCATTTACAAATTTAGCTAGTCATTAATTTGTTTATTCATCCATCCATCTATTCATTCATTCATCTATCTATCCACTCATTTATTTTATCCATCCATCTATTCATTTATCTCTATCTTTCTATTTTTCTACCTATCAGTCTATCCATTTATCTATCTATCTATCTATCTATCTATCTATCTATCTATCTATCTATCTATCTATCTATCTATCTCTTTGCTGTTAATATCCAGTTGAGCTGTTGTGGAGAGAACATCACCTTTACAGTTAGAAGACTTAGGCATAATTTAACACTTGGATGCCCTTGGGCAAGTCACAACCTCTCTGGGTTTCATGTGACTCTTTTATAGAATAAGGGGGTTGGTTAGAAGGATGATTTATAGGGCCTCTTCTATCTGGAAAAAAACTCCTAAAACAATTATAATACAGATCAGCTGCAAGTAAGTTTTTGCCAGAAAAATTCCAAAGGGCATACAAAGCTGGGCAGTGCTACAGAAAAGAAAATACATGCAGATTGGTACTCTGATTTCTATCTCTAAGTGTGTCTGCAGATATCAATAGATTCAGTGTGATGTGGCTGATAGAAAACTGGCCCCCAAATCTGGAACACCTGGATTCAAGTTCTTCCAACACCTACCAGCTGTGTGACCCTTTATTTAGCCTCTCAGGCAGCCCTCTGAAACTCTAAGTTGCAGCAATGGTGGCAGTCTACAGTGGTAGAAAGAATACCACACTGGGAGTTCCCTATACTGATGAAAGCAAAGGTTTGTTTTTTCTTACACAACCCCCACCAACACACACACACACACACACGTTTGTGGTTGTTTTACTGTTGTTCTTTTGGAAATAATTTATCAGATTCCCAGTGAGGAATTCCCTCTCCCCACAAAGGCTTTTGTTGTTTGTCCTTAGTTCTCAAAGAGGACCATGACATCAGGAAGGTGATGCCATGACTTGCAAGTGAATTGGATTTAAGTGAGGAAGGGCTGTGCGAAGTCACCAGCCTCCCTTTCTCCTCCAGAACCATCTGGGGTCCAGGGGCCAGGTATAGATCAAGACAACAGGAAATGGCCCTAGATATAGTGGGAGGCCTTGCCTTTTTAAGCCAAAGTCTTTCCCAGGTCTCAGTGTATCTGAGGTAATACCCACTCAGTGATTAAGACTAGATAAAAATGAGGCCAAAAATGACCTCTTTGACCTAGTCTAAAAAGTAAAATCAGTCTGGAAAAGGAAGGCCCTCAGGGTTTCTGACAATGTTCATGAGCTCGCAAGTTGGAGGGTAAAGAATTTCATTCATATACTTCCAAAGTTCTTTCCTGATTCCTCATTATGGTGGTTGAGGTAATGCCTGGTGCCACCACTTCCCTGTGGAAAGTTTCTTTTTTTCTCTCCTTCCCTGAATCCAAACAGGCCATTCAATATGACTGTCCTATGCACTAAGCTATTTTCTGACTTTTATTATATTGATTGTAAACTACTTGAGAGCTAGGACTACATTACTTTTCAGCTTCATATCTCTAGAGCCTCACATAATGCCTTCCACAAGGTAGGCATGTAACAAATATTTCTGAATGAATATTAAAATAGTTAAGCATAGAAATATTAAAAATATTATCTTTGAATAGTTAAATAAAAGCTTGAAAAAGATACATATAATTTTGTGACATTTTCACTTATCTTTAATTGAAATGACTATCAACATATTCTTTCTTTTCTCTTAATCAATTCAAAGCTAGACGATCTTGGCTCTTCTATAGCATTTCCCACATTTCCCTATTCTTTCCTCAAATCTCTCAAAGGAGCCCCTCGGCCCCCTCCTTATATTTTACTGAGAAAACAGAGGTCTCTTTCTTTCCTTATTGTACTTCTCAGAACCCCTTGCCATCATAATCCCCAGTTCTCTCCTTTAGTACAGTCTCTAAAGAAGAGATTGTACTCCTCACCAAGTCTAATCTGGATTCTTATATCCTTGATTCCTGTTTCTTCTAGAAAATGGGTTCCAATATTATTCCTATTTATCTCTGCTCTTTAGTTTCTAATTCTTAGCTTCTTTTCAGCTAACAGATCCTTAACATAATCCTTAAAAAATATGGACTTAATTTTTTTTTAACAGATCTTTCTTAGACAGAGTTCTCTCATCTTAAAAACAAACAAAAACCCTTCACTTATACGGAGGGCTGACACCTTGTTGGAAGATAGTAAACCTGCATTGGGACCTTGTATTCTCGATATCTTTCAGTCAATTACGTGATTTTAAAAATGCAGTCTACTATTGGCTACCACTTATGAAAGCTGGCCTGTTTGCTTAATAATCCCATCATCAATAAAATAATTATTGATGTGTATATAAATGATTTTCATAAAAGTTTTATAATACAGATGGGAAATTATGTGTAAGGGTCAGTAGCTACTGAGTTTCTTTTGGGTGTCTAAAAATATTAATAAGATCCAAGATCTTTTCTATACTTTTGAATTTTTCTCTCCTCCAGATAACTTATGAATCAATTCCTCAACCCCCTACAGTGGTGTCAGTTTCAGTATGGATCTCTTCTATGTACCCATGAGCCAGTCCAGCCACTTTTGTTTTCTTGGTATCATTTCTATCTGCTACATAAGAATATCTAGGGTTGTGATGTTACAGTTTACCCATGGTTGGCTCTTCTATTCCTGCAGGTGAAAAAAGTTGGTTATAAAAGTCTTTGTAGATTTTTTTTCATTTGTTCTATTTGTCATCTTCCTTTTATTTTAATGCTTAACTATCCTTGGAATGATTTTTGCTCAGTTGAGTATTCTTTAACCTGGCTTTGCATTCTATTGCTTCTCCCTGTTTTGGAGATGATACTGCTTATAAAATCTTCCATCATCTTTCTGGATAAGACTTTACATACAATTTTACATTTTGAACTATTGTTGACATTGGCTAATGCTACATCTTTCTGCTTGGAAAATAAGTTTTTTTTTTTTTAATTAAGGTACTTTGGTGGCACAGTGAATAGAACATGGGCCCTGGAGTCAGGAAGACCTGAGTTCAAATCTGACTTCAGACACTTAACACTAGCTGTGTGACCTTGGGCAAGTCACTTAACCCCAATTACGCTGTCTTCTCCCCTCCAAAAAAAAAAGCAAAAAAAAGAAAGAAAAGAAAATTAAGGTACTTTTTAGGCTTTTGTGGTCTCCTTGTTATGGCAATAGACATATCAGTTAAACTTCTATATGAAATTATTAGTCTATGCTTACATACTTTTTTCTGTCTACATCTCCCTTTCCATTATCAATCATTTTTCTAAGTTAATATTGAATTGTTTAAATTGCAAGCCATTTACTTTCCTTAATTTTTGTTCTAGCTTCATACTAATTTTTATCTCTTTATTTTATGGTGTGATTATACACAGACAACTGATTCAGGAGCTGCTTCCACATCAATAAGGTACATGACTTGCCTATAATCAATTTAATCATTTTTGGGTGCTCCTTCTGGCTGGCACCTTTAGTGTCTTTTCTTGAAAAATATACCTGCAAATCCTCCATATAGTCCAGAAATCTTTGGCCTTTTCAATTCCATATTAATGCTCCATATTTTAAAAATCTACTTTTCACAACTTTCACCTTTGCACTGAAGTCACTCATTTTCAAAAGTATGTTGATTTAATTTGGAGGGTCTGATCAAGTACTTCATGAAATGTCTATCCTGCAAGAGATGTTAGTGTATAAAAAATAATTGTCTTCATGGTAGTTTTTTTTGAGAATAGTTAGCATGTGTACTGAAAAACAGATAACCAATGAATGTCTCAGAGAATGACGTTTCCTGTTGCCTTTGGACATACAACAAGATCAACTCTACCCATTCCTTTTTTTCAGGGGGAGAGCTCCTCTAGGAGAACCCATGAGCTATATTTCCATTAAGCTACAACTTCCTTTTGCATTCTGGTTTCATCTATTGAGGGGCTTTCAAGATTAATGGGACTTAGTTTCTCCAGCAGTATATCAATCAGTTGGCACATTTAGAATATCAACAACTAAGTTAGAGTTTATAGACAGTCAACAACTGTGTGATTCTTTGGCCCCCTGCTCCTTTTTCCATCACTGTGTCATCATTATGGAATTAAGAATAGGAAGCAAGCAAAACTGAAGATAATTTTTCTTTGTGTCATGAACTGCCATGAAATTTGATGAATGAATGAAAAAGCATTTATCAAATGCTTATCATGGGCTAAGCACCGAGAATACAGATATAAAAGTGAAAATAGTCTCTGACTTCAAGGAGCTTACATTCTGATCCAGGAAGATAAAACTTACAGGGGAGTGGTGGCTAAGGAGAGACATTTTGGAAAGTGACAGGGATAATGAATAAAGCCATAGGGAAGTATACTAATTTACTTTTCCAGGAGCAATGACAGAACTGATTTGATTACAGTTCTAGAACCGGAAAGGAGGGGGAATGGGGACAAGGGATATGTATACGATGGCATGTATGGAATGGTAAAGAGATGGTGGAAAAGCAAAGTGAAATGTGTCCAGAGCTGGGTCTCCATGTAGCAGGTGACCAAGGTAACTGCCCATCAGAATGGCATGGCCAAAGAATTCATCAAGTGGTTGGCCTATGTGCATAGATTCTGCACTTACTTCTTTTTGTTGCTGTTATTTTCCCCAATAGAATATAAGCTCCTTGAGGGCAAGGACTATTTTGTTTTTGTCTTTGTATCTCTAGGGCCTAGCATAATGTATGACACATAGTGGGTGCTTAATAAAAGTTTATTTGTGCTTTGCTTATTGAGTATTTCAAGGTGGGGGAATGAGGCGGGAGTACAGGATGAATGATACAGTCACTGAGAACACAGGGATCAGAACCTGGGACTGGGCATGAGTAGAAGAAGTCAGGAGGAAAAGGCGCTAAGCCCACACATAGTTCCTGGGATAGAGCCAAGGGTTGGGCTGAGGAGCAGAAGGAGCTGGGACTGGGATAAATCCCACGAATGCTTTATCATGTACCTTTCATCTTGTATAATTTGGAAAATGCCCTTTTGAGTGCTGCAGATCTTGAATTCCCTTGTTAATTAGGCAAGAAGCATAAAAGACAAAAGGTGTGTCTGCACAGGGCACATCCAATCTTATGCCAAGGTTATCATGTTAGATCTAGATGATATTAAGTCTGAAGGAGGAGGTCTCCAGCAACAAGCCCTAAGAACAACATCTGTTTAATAGTTCCATAATGCCACAGCTGAAAAACATCAATAAATCAAATATGGCAACGTCTGGGGAAAGAGATTAAAGCTCATATTAAACAGGGGCATTTGCCTTGAGAAATTATAGGGTAAAGATTATTTAAACAAAGTAGAAGTGATGTGTTCAAGTTGTCAGCCAACTGAGTCCCCTAAATAAATACAACCAATTTTAACCCCGGGCTAAGAACAAGCCAGGATGTTGTAACTGTCTTAACATCTACAACAATTCAGTAGGTATTAGGCTTTAAAGAGTTTGCCAATCTGCTGCTGTCCTGCTCTGCCCTGTCCTGCTTTGCTTTCTCTCTTTTAGGGTTGGGCCTGACCCCAGCTCACTGCTATGTTAGTTCAGGTGCAAAGTTGGGATGAAATGAGACACTTATTAGTCATCCAACAGTTGACAAAAAAAAAAGACAAAAACGGTTTAGTTAGTTATAATACAGAGAAGATATCAGGAAGGATACAATCCAACTTAGCTTCAGCTTTGGTAGGTGCAGCCTCCCCTGCCCCTTCTGGAAAGAGGTCTGGTCAGCAAGCAGAGTAGTGGTACTCATGTGGTTTTTCATCAAGGCTGAGAGGCCTGGATGTCACATGGGTGGAACTTTGTATGCCCTGAGGTGACCAGGAAGCTTTGTCAAGAGAGGCAGAGGCCAATCATGTTGTTGTCATCTTTTAGGGAGAATGAAGGGGAGTGGGGGTGGAGCTGTTAAGGTTAGAGGGAGGCATGGGGCTAACCCAAGTTGTGGGGAAACCCTGGTAGATATTTATCCTCTTGTGCTCTCCATCCTTTTCTATGGACTCCAAGAAGAAAAAAAAGGTGATAGGGACATTCCATCCATTCCGTCCTTAAAAAAAAATGCTTTGCACAATGTCTGCTGATAACAGCAATAGCAGCTAACATTTATATCACACTCACTACGTGCCAGGCCCTGTGCTAAGTATTTTACAATGATTATCTCCTTTGATTCTCATAACAGCCCTGGGAGGTAGGTGGCATTATTTTCCCCATTTTTTACAGATGAGGAAGCTAAGCCAGACCAAGGTTAACTTGCTCTCCCGGGGTCACCCAGTTAGTGAGTGTCTGAGGCTGGATTTGAGCTCAGGTTTTCCTGACTCCAGGCCTGGGGCTCTAGTCACTGAACTAGGCATTTAACAAATGCTTGTTGACTTAGAATATTACAAAGTCCACACTGGGTTAGCCCTACAACTTACCATTCACCTCAATAATCTCTCTGACAGTAAAACCAAAGGATGTGCCACGTGGCTAGGTACTGTTATTTTTCTAGTTAGTGATGAATGAACAACTGAATGAAAAGCATTTGGTGCCTACTGTGTGCCAGGTACCATGCTGGACAGAAGGCCCTCTCTACACCTGATTGGCATGGGTGGGTTGCAGAGCATTTCAGGAGGTAGAGAAGACTTTAGTAGCTGTTTGCGAAGACTATATACTAAAAGGACTGAAGTGTGAGCTCCCTACAATTATTTGCCATTCCTTTAATGCTTTGTGATTGCCCCGAGTAATGGAATTTTCAAGTTTTCTGACTGAGGGATTAAATCTTGGTGCTTGTGGGATGCAAAGCCTCCCTTTATATATGTCTGTGTGTGAGATACATCTGAGGGAGTGTAGTCTGTGGATCTGTAATAAATTATTCTGTCTATATATTAATAAATGCAGCCAGTATTTAAGAGTTAATTGGCAAGAGGTGACTTTGGCATTGCCCACAGAAAGAGAAATGGTTCTTCACAAGATCCAAGGTAGACCTGGAGAGTTCTGTAGATACTGAGGACCAGGGTAGATTTGTTCCTCACAGAACCATAGAAACCAAGGATACAGCTCAAGTGACCAGGGAGTAGGCACTGGGGGACTTGGTCAGATCTGCTCCTTCCTCAATTCCCAGAGGAACTCAGAGACAACCTCAGCTTGGGCAGAGGGGGCAATAAGATGGAACTAGAATGTAGACATTTCAGGGCTAAGGAAGCTGGATCAGGGCTAAGGAAGCTGAACTCCCATTGCCTTAGAAGAGGGGTTCTTAACTTGGGATATGTGAATTTGATTTTGAAAACTATTTTAAAAATGTATTTCAGTATGACTGATTCCCTTCTAATCTTATTTATGTTACTGTAAGCATTCAAAAACATTTTTTCCTAGAAAAGGAATAGGTTTCACAAAGAGTCCATGACACAAAAAGTTATGAAAGAAAGGATGTTTTAAAAGTCAACTTGTAAACAGGACTAAAATCTAGACCAGGGATAGGGAATCTGCAGCCTGGAGGCCACATATGGCTTCTAGGTCAGGTATGGCCTTTAAAGTGACTGAGTCCAAGTTTTACAGAACAAATCCCTTTTTAAGGGGATTTGTTCTGTGAGGTTTGGATTCAGTCAAAAGGTTGCACTTGAGGACCTAGAGGGCCACATGTGGCCTTGAGGCTGCAGGTTCCCCACTCTTGCTCCAGACTCTATCTATTCTTGTAGACCTGTAGCTGCCTCTATCTGCAAAAAAAAAAATGATGATGATAATAACAGCTGACCTATTATAGTAAGAGGATATGTTTAAGCTGTACAAAGCACTTAGATCTATTATCTCATTTGCTTTTTGCAAAAACCCCATGGGAAAGGGCTGAGGATATTACCCCCATTTTACAGATGAGAAAACAGGCTGAGAATGATTAAATGACTTCCCCAGGGTCACATAAACTACTGGGTCTGAGGTGGGATTTGAACCCTGGTTTTCTTGGCTCTGCGTCTGGTACTCCAGCTTCCCCAGGGAGACTCTTCTTTACTTTTTGTGCCCTTATATGCATCTGGGATTAATGCCGATAATTAATCCCCCTGAAGTGGTTACAGTATCTGAATTCCTACTGCATATTTCCTTTGGTCTGGAACCAATGGCCATATTTTAAATAATTATCGCATCAAATAGAGTGAATTGGAATACACGTGACACTTCTGAACATACCAGAAATGAGATGCTTGACACTGGTGGCAAAGGGATATCCGAGTTCAAATTCAGTCTTGGACATTTACTAGCTATGTGACTGTGTGCAAGTCACTTAACCATGGCCTGCCTTAGTTTCCTCAACTGTAAAATAAGGATAAGATTTTATGTAATGTTTCACCTGCTTTCCAGGTGAACATCAAATGAGATAATATTTTTACAAAGGGCTTAGCAAAGCTCCTGGCACATAGTGGATGATACATAAATGCTTATTCTCTTCTTCTTTCCTTCCCTTCCCCCTTCAGGGTGAATGGTCTAAACTCTGTTAGTAGGGCTGACATTATGAAAGAGGAGACAGCCAATAAGGTTGGGTTCTTGAACCTGCCAGGCATGGAAAGGAGCCCCAAACCCTGGGAGTAATGGTGTACAGGCAGAAATCCTGGCAGATCTTCCACCATATTGTGGTGGCAGGGGAGAACTGGCATAATGTCACAATGTGGCCCCTTCCCCAAAAGATACACAACTGAAACTTGTGAGAGAAACTGCGACTTTCATATGTCTTAGATGAGATTTATGAGTAATAAATGTTTATGTGAAGTTAGCCAAGGCCCTTATCACAATGGCCAGAAATGCTATGAGACCTCATTAGGTCCTTCCCAGCCACCCCCTCATAGTTATAATAAATGTAGTAAATCTTACTTGGTTTTTGACATTCTTCTGTCTAACTGTCACCGTATATCATAGCTCAAGTATGTCGCACTGAATGAGACTTAGAAGAGTATTTAAGGTCATTCTTTTTAATAACCAAGCAACATATGATTCATTATCTAAGTAATTTTATCTCTCATTTTTATGGTCCCTGGTATGCTGAATAAAGGCAGGAAATATTTTTGCTTTTAATTAAAAGGCAAAGCTAAATGACCCATCTGCGTCAGTATTTCTAGATCCCTTAGCAAGAGGTAATATTAGCTAGCTATCACCACCATCAATTAATTTGATCATCCCCACGGCGGGCAGAACTCAGGCAATGGAAGAGAGTGTGTGGTGAAGACAGGGTTGCTGCACTATGATCCGGCAGACCCATGCTGGAGTCCAGGCTTCACCATTCTTCGTGCCTTAGCCTCCTCCTCTATCAAACCAGCTTACTTATACCTGCCCACATCAATACACAGGCTTGTTATGAGGATCAGAATGAGGAACAGGCATGAACAGTTTTCCTGCATAAGGCCTATGCCTAATACCTAAGGAAGATATGACATTCCATCAGTTTAGGGACTCCCATGTGAGAACTCCCTCCACTAGCACAGCATACCACTCATATATGACTATAAATATTAGTGAGTTTCTGTGGTGAAAAACCCAGTGATCTGCCTTGGCACGGGAATGTCATTGTGTGGCTCAAAGGGAGACAGAATAGTCATCTCTAGACTCTTCTATCCCCACTCTCCTCCCAGGGAGGTTTTAATTTCTGCCAGGAGGGGAAGCAGGAAATTGGAGTCAGAAGCTCAGTCACTCTGCTTTCCTCAGAGATAAGGGGTAACAGGTGATAGTTATATCTATTTGTTCCCTTAAACATCATTCATCAAGGTGATGTGGTTTTTAGATTCAAGCTTAACTTCTGATCGCTGTTTCCTAATGGGGAAAGGGTGACCTCAAGCTTTATTCAAGGCTTGACTCCCTTCCCATAAAATACCACTTTCACAATGAACACTCATAGAACAATTAGCAAAGAAACCCATTTTTCCAAGTCGATAGTAAACCACAAATTGGAGAAAGTATACATAGGAAAATATATAGCAGACAGTACAGAGTGAAGGAACTCTCTCATTGGGAGTGAGGTAACTCACCACAACTAAAAGAGAATCCCAGGTATGACTCAAAGTCTCTAGGGTAGCAAGCTCAGGATAGGGACATGATGGAGACCACTAGCTCTTCTCATGTCTGATTTCCCCCACTCTTCTCCCTTCAGCAACTTGAAATGAGGTTGGCATCATCCATCTCTTCTCTTAAAGTTTAAAGGCAAAAGCTCCCAAAGTGACTGCAGAACCTGAAGGAATCTCCTCTCTTCTGCTCTTGCCGACTTTGTTCCCTTACGTAGGTACAGGGCATTGATCTCCATCCATGAGAAAACAGGTTCATACCAATGGACTTCGGGTTATATTCATAAGCATGAGGGGAAGGATCTGAATTCAGGGCATTTGGACTCCAAGCCTAGAACTATCCACTAGACTTTTATATGTGAGATCTAGTGCTAGGCTTGGAGTCAGGAAGACCTATGTTCAAATCTCACACTTACTACCTTTGAGACCTTAGGCAAATTACTTAAGGAGGTGGGGGAAGGAAATAAGCATTTATATACACTCGCATATAAATATATTATATAAAATGATTTTCTATATACATGTATGTTAATATATTTCTATATACATATATTAACAAGTTATATATGCAATGTCTAATGTATAGCATTTATCTATTTGTATGTATATATACATATATGCATGTATATATACATATAGGTATGTGTATACACATATATGCATGTGTATATACATATATGTATGTGTGTGTATAAATCACCAATATTTGAAAGACAGGAGAGATCCCACAAAACTGAAGAAGAGCAGTGTTTGTCCTGATTTTCAATATAGGAAGGAAAAAGAGTCTGAACATTATAGGCTAGTAAGCTTGACTTGGATTCCTGGGAAAATCTAGACCACATTGCCAAAAAGCTGCCTAGTGAACACTTCAAAGAGAAGTGGTGATTGCCAAGGGTAGGCCAGGAGGTGAGTGACCTGCTGGAGGTTGGACAGTGAGTACCAGGAGCAGGCCTTGATCCCCGGCCCTTGCACTTCACAGCCAGGGATCCTTCCACTGGACCTTCCTGCCTCATTACCGTCTCCACTCCTATAAAACTCCATCAGCCTAAGGGGGCTTTAGGATTCTTTTAATTCTGGTATATAAAGCCTATTCCCCACCCCCACCTCCAAAGTTTAATTGGAAACAATTCCACATAGATTAACAAGTCATTTGCAAACAGGTTACTTGCCTGATGGGTGTGGTTTCCAGGAATATACACAGATTTAAACTGTTTCATGAGACTTCGGGCTTCTGTGATATCGTGGAGTGACTCAAAGAGCTCATCCACAGCGACTCTGGCCTTCTGAACCGTCAGGTCAGTTGAGGATTTACAGCCTGGAAAAATAGAGAGCCATTTTTATGAGTAAGAAGAAAACTTTAATCTGTGTTTTAATGATGATAGTTTAAGCTCAGATGCAACAGTTGGGATTTTTTTTTTTAACGTAATTTTCTCTGGCTGTTTTCCCACTGGGCTAGCTCAGCTGTGTCTGGGCACTAAGGCATCATAAGGCCAGGAGGTAGCCTTGACAGGATTAGAACTCAGCTCCCACTGAAGTCCTTGCCATTGGCCTGACTTGCTAGGATGGCATAAATAACACTGAGAGCTCTCAAGGGTCAATTGTCCTCAATTTCAAGAATATTAGGGGTAGGTAAAAAACTTAAAATCTAAAAAGTTTTGATTAAGTCTTCCTACCTTTTCCATTCTCATCACAAACACTGTCCTTTTAACTCTTGAAAAAAAACAACAACCTGGTGTTAATGAAAACATTGTTATAGATGTAGTTACATAGGATCAATGCTGTAAATGTTAACAAATGAGTTAATTAGCTTTTTTTTTAACAATAAATTTTATGGGTACTTTTTGTTTTCACATATCATCATTTTCAGAGATACAGTCAATGTTCAACTTTCATGGGGATAACATTCCTGGAAAATGGCACGAAAGCAAAAAATGCAAATATTGATACATTGAACCTATGGGAAATGAATTAGGTTCCCACAGTGACCCCAAAACTGTAATCCTGCACTGCCTATAGTGGCTGCAGACATTCCAGTATCAAGTTTACCTAACTCCTTTATTTTCTCACTGAGCTGACTCACTGACTTTGCTTGAGTTTAGAGCCCAAAGTACTTCCACTATGCTTTGGGGCCTAAATTGTAATGCAAAACTTGACTTCTAAAGACAAAAGATGATAATATGCAATGAATTCGTGGGAGCATGCTACTATGGTGGGGTGAACAAGACCAGTGGCCTAGTGGGATATCAGTCAATCCACAAATCTAGTGCACATCATTGAATAAGGCTGATAACAAAATTATACAAATATTTAAAGTTGGGAAATTTAAACTCATGAATGCTGGGGACTGAATCTACATCCCTCTCAACCCAAGGAGACCTCCATAAGACCAACCAAAGGTACCAGTCAAACAAAACCAACTGAAACAGTGATCAATGCTGGCCGTGTACACAGCCCTCCTCAGCATTTGCCCCTTTCCCCTTACTACTGAAAAGAGGGGGGCCATAGGATCGTAGCTTTCAAACTGGAAGGGCTCTGGGGTCATTTAGTTCAACCTCCTTCATTTTGCAAATGAGGAAATGAGAGGATCTCTCAGCTCTGGGCATTTACTCCTGCTGTCCTCCATGCCTGGAATGCTCTCTCTCCTCTGCTCCAATTACCGACCCCCCTGGTTTCCTTTAAGTCCCAACTAGAATCCCACCTTCTTCCCCAATCACCTTTAATTCCAGTGCCCTCCCTTTAAAAAATTATTTCCTGTTTACCTTGTATATAGCTTGCTTTGTATATATTCATTTGCATCTTGTCTCCTCTATTAGATTGTAAGCTCTTTGAGGGCTGGGATGGGCTTTTGCCCCTTTTTGTATCTCCAGCACTTAGCACAGTGTCCGCCACATAGTAGGCACTTAATAAATGTTTACTGAGTTGAACTGACACCCAGAGGTTAAGTGATCCAGTCAAATGGGCTATGACAGAGACAGGATTTGATCCCAAATCCTCTGACCCCAAAACTGTGCTCCGGGGCCAAGATCTGTCAAGACAATTACTTTCTGATGATGAGTGTTACAGTAATGTTTTGTTCCCTTTTGGTGTTTAGTTATAGTGTATTAAACTAGGTTACTGATAACGGAAATTGATTGGGGCAAAGTTATGCATATTGTGACATTTTATACAATTATTTAACAGTTATTCAATAACTAATGGTCTTCATGGAAACAAAACTAAACAAAACATACTATAAAGGCAAAGGAGTGAGAGATTACAGAAATGTAATGAGATTGATCTAACACTCAAAGCATCTTCATATCTCAAAAAGTAAATAATACAAACTAAATATGCATGAAAGTGCATCAAGAAAATAGCTATATCGCTTATATAATAATCATAGCTAACTTATAGCACCTATTATGCACCTGGCAGGGCAGCCAGTTGGCACCATAGTGCACAGTGCTGGGCCTGGAGTCAGGAAGACTCATCTTCCTGAGTTCAAATCTGACATCAGATACTTACTAGCTGGGTGACCCTGGACAAGTCACTTAATCCTGTTTACCTCAGTTTCCTCATCTATAAAGTGAACTGGAGAAAGAAATGGCAAGCCACTCTAGTATCTCTGCCAAGAAAACCCTAAATGGAGTGATGAAGAGTCATACACAACTAAAAAAAAAATGCACTAGGCAAAGTGCTAAGAACTTTACAACTCTTATCTCATTTGATCTTCACAGCAACCATGAGAAGTAGGTGCTATTATTATCCTCATTTCACAGATGAGAAAACTGAAGCAAACAAAGGTTATGTGACTTGCCCAGGTTCATTGTGATGGTAAGGGAATTTGAATATCTTCCCTGCCCTTTAATGGACCTCACTTTAAGCCCAACAAGAGAAGCTTGCTTAGGGAAAGCTCGTTTTTCAGGAAGGCCTACACCTTTTTACTTTAATTAGGCAGTGGGTCACCAAGGTTGTGATGTCTTCTGACCCTGGAGAAGGCTATATATGCCTCTGCAACAAGATTTTGCTTTGAGACTCACTTATGGGAAGAGTTGTGTGATTTGGCCAGATGAGACTCTGGGTACCCACTGAGCCCCCCAGCTTTGAAAACCTAGATGTTGGTGCTTCTCTCTCTGGTAACTAACTATATAGGTATGTGATGGTCAGACAGCTAGAAGCCCTGTCTGTTGGTCTGTTGAACTGTGTTATTTTTCTCTGTATTTTTTGTCTGCTTGTAATTTTTGTTTGTATTTTCTGAAGTTCAGGTGCTGACTTTTTCCCCTGAACTAAGTGAATGACATCTATGTTTGATTAAAGTAAGATTATTAACCCCTTTTGAGTTACTTTCCTTTAGAAAAGCAGATCAAAGAACCTGTGCTAGCAGCCATCCTGGGTATGCTAGGGTGCTTGATGATATAGGTAGACAGTTAGTAAGTGTCTGAAGCCAAATCTGAACTCAGGTCCTCCTGACACCAGCCTAGCACTCTATCCATCATGCCACTTAGCTGCCCTAAAGTCTCAGGAATGGTTATATTCTACTCCTCCCTTCTCCACAGGTTGCAAGTTTCCGGAGGCAAGAGCTGCTTTTCCTTTTACCTGTGCATCCCCAGTAGGAACTGAGAGGCAGTATGGTACGATGGACTCTGAGATCAGGAAAAGTTGGGCTCAAGTCCCAGTTATCTCTGATATATACTAGCTATGTAACTTAATCAAGCAACAAGCTTTTATTAAACACCTACCATGTGCCAGACACTGGGGATACAAGTACAAAGAATTAAATAACCCTGACTGGCAGGGGCTCTCTCTAGGTCCCAGGCAACTCTCTATGATTATTATTTGTAGAAGAGATTCCAATTTGCATTGGTGAAGAAGGGAAATTTCACACCAACAGTCTGGACAAAAAAAAGTATTATAGAGCTTCATAGGAATAAAAAGCAACATCATTGAGGACCAAATGTTCTCAACTCCTTTAAAATAAGACTTGGAGAAAGAGTTTGTAAAAAATACCCAACATTAAAGAATCAATCTGAAACTGCTATTCCAAAGAGAAGTTCTTATTGTCTTTCGTCAGAAAGCATATTAACAGTGACCGTCAAAAGAAAAATAACAGCTTGTTTACTGCTTATAGGCTAACAGTGATACATCAGCAGAAAGACACAGGATGTTCAGAACAAAGAAAGGCATCACCTTGGTGCTGATCTGAGGTAGTGGTACCCAGTCCGCCTCCTTCTCTTAGGAACAATCTCATTATCCTTGCTTTGGTCAAGAATTCCACTGAAAGAGCCCCTTGGTTCTTCACTCATTTTTATTGTCTCTACCTTCTAACTACTCATTTGGAGTCATTTTTGTAGGTGCTGGGAATAAAGAATTGGGGAAATAATACCCAAATGCAAACAACAGACTTAAGAGAAATGCCTTTGGCCAAGTGATGCTTTTTGGTTAGATGACCATAGGCAAGTCACTTACATTTTCTAAGACTTGGTTTCTTCATCTGAAAAATGAGGACAATAATAACTGGAAGATTACCTTTTGGGGTTGTTGGGAGGTTCAATTAAGGTAATTATATAAAGCAGTTAAAAAACATTAAAACAATACACAAATGCCAGCTATGATTATGATTATCAAGGAGACAGAAAATACTATTATATTGAATCTGGTACATAGTGGTTTTTTTTATACAACTTGTTTATATGACAATTAAGCCACTGTCTTTATCAAGGCTGTTTAAATGGTATTCTATTTTATGTAAAGTAAAAGGATTCATATTATTATTTCAAATCTTGACAGCTTAGTTCAGCTTTTTGGAAAGTGGGGAAATTTATGCTCAATATTAAGGGCTAAGTGTGAGTCATATAATTATTCATAAAATTTCTGATGGCAAACTGGGATGGGGGAAAAAGCAATTTCTAGGTACATTTAATAAAGCTTAGGTTAACTGGGGGGATTTTCAGAACTGTTCTTGGTTGTATTCCTGGTAAATGAAAATCAAATGAACACAGTAGGAAAATAAGCTTTTCAAGGAAGCTGGGCAGAAAATAACCAGATATGCTAAACACTGAATCCAAAATAAAATTTCCTGTAAGCAGCCAAGATTGTAATTAATCAAAATGAAAAAGTGGGATGGAACCTCTATAGTCACTTGTTTCAAACACCATGGAAGACCCAAAGCAAGCATCTGGGAATGAAGACACTTGGTATAGTGCAAGAGCAATGTTTCTGGAGAATTCAGATCCTGACCCCAGTGTTTTCTATGGGTATGATCCTGGTTAAATCAGGAAGCCCCCTGGGTCTCAGTTTCTTCATCTGTAAGATGAAGGGGTTGAATTAGGTTGGCCTCTAGGGTATCTTTCAGCTTTAGATTTATGACCCCCTTCTCTTGGAGTCCAAGTCTAAGAGGTATCTTTGTGTTACTCCTTATATTAACAATTCCATAAACTTTTTTACTCTGGAGAGGGGTGAGGTAATCAGGATTAAGTGACTTGCCCAAGGTCATACAGCTAGTAAGCATCAGGTCCTCTTAACTCCAGGGCCAGTGCTCTATCCACTGTGCCACCTAGCTGCCCCTTCCATAAACATGTAAAAAATACAAACATAGATACCTTTCTCTATCTCTGTCTATATCTATTTATTTGTATAAATATATACCAAAGGCAGTATTTGGTACCCTTAACTAAGGTAACTTTTACAAATCCTATTAGCTCAAACTCCACATGGAATGGTTCACCATTTGACACAAGTACACTTTATAATCTTTTGCAGAATGTTTCCAATTCCATCTAAACAAAGCTATTTCACGGGGACCATAGCTGACATGTTTCTGATTTTCCTTGGAGCCTGAGGAGCTCTCTTGGTTGAATGAGTTAAGCAAAGGTAGGATCAGAAAACACAGAGGGCATGTGTTTTAACTGTGGGCACTTCCTCTTTGTTTATCTTGTCCTTCAAAAAACAGCTTTTGTTTGTTTCCCCATTTCCTGAGTTCATTAACTGGGACAGAATCTTAGCGGGTCCCTTACTTCACTATTGTTTTATTGGCAGTAGTTTCTCTTTTGTTCTCCGAAACATACTTCATGAGGCCAGAACATTAAAGTCAACTTAAAATTCCTTGAATTTGGATTTGGAAAGAGTGGGAGGAAGAGGAAAAAAAAGGAAAAAAGGACGAAGAAAGGGAGAAATGAATAAAGCAAAATGATGAACCAGATGGGAAAAAGAACAGGATTTATTTAGCTTCCTTCTAGCCTAATGTTTTATTTCTTTTGGCCCCTAGGCATTTGGGCACATGCTAAATTGCACAGCTATGCCTTTCCCCCAGTGTCAATTGACCTTCAAAATTAGTTCCAGATATACAAGGTGAGGTGATGATCTTTTTCTGAATTCCTTCTAAATGGCTTTATTTATGTCAATTTTGTCTTTCTAGCTGCTTTCAAACTTCTCTACATAGGCTGTTATTGCCATTAGCATCAACATCTAATGAGTGCCTCCTATGTCCCAGAAGCACAGTGGAAACACACTTTATAATTCTTTTAAGAGGATTAATTCTTTCTTTTTTTGTTTGTTTGGCAAACAAGTTGTTTCCTCTGGATGATAGCTGGAATGTTTCTGACCTGACTGAGACTTTGAGGAATGCTTTGGGAGTGTAAGGATCATTGGTTCTATTTTATAGGTTAGGAGATCAAGACTCGAAGAGGTTAGTGACCTACCCAAGGCCACTCACATCAAAGGACTGGGCCTTGACTAGACTTTCTGACTTCAGGTTCATACTACAAAAATACCTAAAAGGACACATTGTCTAATCTCTCCATTTTACAGAGAAGGAAACAGAGGTTAGGGCCAGAATGGACTTCAGAAACCTGTTAGTCCAACCCTGTCATTTTAGAGATGTTGAAATGGAGGCCCAGAAATGTGAAAGTAATTTGCCCAAGGTTACCCAGGTATTAAACTGGTAAGTCAGGATTAGAATCCAGGTCTTCTGACTCTAGGGAAGCTAGGCGGCTCAGTGGATAGAGCGTTCTGCCTGCAGTCTGGAAGACCTGAGTTCAAATGTGGTCTCAGATACTAGCTATGTACCCCTGGGCAAGTCACTGAACCCTGCTTGCCTCAGTTTTCTCATTTGTAAAATGAACTAGAGAAGGAAATGGCAAACTGCTCCACTACCTTTAAGAAAATTCTCACAACAGGGTCACAGAGAAAATTCTCAAACACAGGCCATGACTCCACAACAACCATCTCTGATACTAAATCCAATGGTCTTTCCACTGTGCCACAGTGTGGACATAGGCTTGCCACAGAACAGAGTTAATTAGCAACACAATCAAACAAACCCCAGGTTTTCAGATTTCTAGTCTAGTCTCTATATAGGGGCTTCTGCCCCCTCCCTCCTCTGGGTCTAAAACATAACCACTTGGACCTCATGGTTTGTCAGGTTAGGCAAGGCTTGGTTTTCAATTCTCTTGCTTCTCCATCTTTCAGTGCTGTCTCCCCTCCCCCACACAAGATCAGGGCAAATCCTAAGCCTACTTCCCACCCCCAACTTCTCTTCCTGGAACCTCTGCTGTCCTCACTCTCCCTCTCTCTTCTTCCCCCCTCCCTCCAGTCTCCATCAAATTAGTAGCCTCGGACATACAGGCATTTAGACAGAGATTACTTATTCTACTTAGGTTCTTTAAATGGTATATGGGAGAGAGAGGAGAAAGGGGAAAGCAGGAAGAGGAAAGGAGAGAGCAGGAGGAAGGGAAGGAGGGAGGGAAGAAGAGGGGGAGAGAGAGGGAGAAAGGGAGAGAGAGAGAGAGGGAGAGAGAGACAGAGACAGAGAGAGACAGGGGTGAGAACTGCCTGAGAATTGAGGCTCTGGCATTATAAAGGTAAGGCAACATACAGGCAGCAAGAATTAGTGAAGTGACGGAGATATATGATAAAGTTTTGCAACAAAGTAATTTAAAAACTACTAGTTCAAGCATATTTTTTTAAAAAGCTCTGGGGTCTTTCTGTGACAACAGAAACATTAGGTAGGTGACTTCCAGTCAGATCCAAGGCCCTATGACTTGGGCCCTTCCCCACTGCCTTTCTCTGCATCTGGGCTCTGTAAGGCACTGGATTTGGTTACTTGTAATAAGCATTCATGACAACCCAGTCCATTGAGCCAGTTTATGAGATAATGGCATTTGGTAAGACTATCCATTAAATGACCTCACTATGTACAATTCTAGTCAGTTCTTACTTAATCCATTTAGTTAAATAAACAATAAATCATTAGCTCATCCCAGCATATGCCCAGTGACAGATTTTTAGTTACCCCTGGCTCTCAGTTGATAAAGGGATGTCTCAGATCCCTCCGTGGTTCCCAGTAAGCATCCCAATGTGTGTGATGACTCATTTGCCTGCTCCTTCTCTCCCTGAAGGGCTCTGGGGTCTCTTGTTTAACACTTACCACTGATCTGTTTTGTTCAGGGTTAATCCTTTGGACAGTAAATCTGAGCATTTGTATACATAGCCACCTTCTCTCCACTTATTTAAGTCAAGTCCCATACATTACTGTGTACAGTGACACAGAAGTAACCATTTCCAAACTATGACTGGCACACAAACACCTTGTTTGAGTTGGCTAATCAGATTTTTTTTCTTCTATCTTGTTCTCTCCAGGGTTCAGTTAAGTGTCCTTTGGTTTTGAACATCCATCCATAAGAATGATGCTGGCTGGCAGCAGTTTGGTTTTAGCCAGGTGACTGTGCCCTTAGAGTATGAAAACAGGCAGATTTCTTGTTTCAAAGTCTTGGGTCTGAATTGGGGGCTGCTATGTGACTTCCAATCTGTAGCCGAGCAGCTTTTATTCCTTTTGTCCATTATCATGACCACACAGTTCATATCTAAAGCATGCAAGGAACTTAAGGTGGCTTTTTAAGTTGGAATGATGGGGGAGAAGGAAGGGGTTTGGGGAAAGAAACTAAAAAACAAACCGGGCCCTGAGATTACCTGCTCCCTTTCCCCCATGCCCTTATCAATTTCTCTTTATTGTCCTAAATTTTAAGTTCTAAGTTTTTGTTTTTGTATTAACTTTTGGCTCTATCACTTACTAGTTGTGTGAGTTTGGGTGCATTTCCTCATTTATGAACTGAGGAGGCAGGACTAGATGTCCAACCCTAGAGCTATGATCCTGTGATCAGTAAAAGGGAAAACAAAATAGGTCCTAAAACCCTCAAGGGTGTTGATGAGAAAAGGCCTTTATAAACTTGAGGATGGGTCGTTATTTTTTTTGTCCATGCCCATGATTCCGTTGGAGGAACTCATTGTATAGAAATTCCCCTGGATTTAGATCAATGACTTCTCTATATCTTAGTTTTAGAGAATTTCCAGGGGGTACTGAGAGGTTAAATGACTTGCTATCTATCACATATCAATTGATATGATATTACACTATCACATCACTCATATGGGTTAGAGATAGCTTTGACCCACATCTTCCTGACTTCAAGACTACCTTCTACTCATTATTCCAAGATATCTCTTTATACATATAAATGTTAGTAGGATCATAGATCTAAATCTAGAAAGACCCTCATAGGCCATCTAGTTGTATTGACAAGGCAAAATTCACAGCACTGATGATGACTATGAATATGCTGGCATAGTTTTGAATTGCAAAATATAACAGACTCTCCTCATATAAGACAGAAACAAAACATTTATCCTGACACCAGAAAGCCAAATCCATCATAGCAACAAAGAAGTTAATACACCTTATCACTGCAGGAAGAAACACCACCCAAAAGCCTTCCCACAAACAAACACTCATAATACTAGCTGTCTGCTTGCCTGTGTCCTCTCTCCTCCCTCCATTCTAACTGCTCTGACTCCCAGATTCCTCTCAGCTCTGCTTCACCCTTCCTGCTCCACCTATTCAGTAAACTCCTCCCACCATAGGCTCCATGTGATTACATTTGTCCTATTAAGGGGCAGGGAAGATCTTCCAATTCCCATTCCCATTACACTAGTCCAAGGCCTTCATTTTGAAAATGAGCAGATTAATGCTTAAGGAGGATCTGAATCCAAGTCCTTGGACTCCCGAGTCAATACTTCTTCCATTGTACCATTGTAATATGCTCTATTAATAATGATGTAGAGTTAAAAAGAGGCCACCTTAGTCTGTGCAGGAGATGTATTTTTCAGGTGGACCCAAGTTAAGTCATAGACCAGGCTTCTGAATACTCTTGTGCCTGAATAGCTAAAAACATCTGCACCACAAGTTAGTTTACATTCATGCCCTTCAGCAACCCCAGACCAGCAGGGAGCTACCTTCACAGACTCCTATGACAATTAGAAAATGAGTTGGCTTAGGGACTCTGCAAAGCCCATGTTTTGAGAGGTCATGACCTCCCTCATCCATCCAATAGTCTGACAGCCTCTTTTCTCTCTAGTTATATGTAAAAACTTCTATCCACCACCCTCAAATTGTAATTCAAAATGCCAACTGTCCAGGTAGAAGAGTTCTTTTACACAATATGGATAATTATATCTTTGGACTTTGTGTGTATGTGTGTGTGTGTGGGGGGGTGTAATTCTCAATTTGATAATTCAGCTCTTGGTGATTTGTACTTATAGCTCAGTTAAGTTATCCTATATCCAGCATCTATAATATGAGGGAGATGGACTAGTGGCCACTGAGGTTCCTTCCAGTTCTCTATGATCCTCCAGATATTTGCCCAAGCATACAATACACATGCACACAAGTGGATGCAGGGTAGTCAGTCACCCTTCTTTTTAGGCCCCTCTTGGATCCCAGTCTCAGTATGGCCCCAGAGGGAGGGATCACTCCAGTACCATCTTGCTCTTGCTTCCTCTTAGCTCAGCTCCCTTCTTGGGGGTCATGGAATATCAGAGCTACAAGGCAGATAAGCTGAGATCTTTACGATCATTTAGTTTGACTGCCCCATTTCACAGAGAAAAAATTGATTCCTTTCTCTAGGCCAGCACCAGGACAGTCTTTTCTGGGGGTTCACACAAGAGGGAGAAAACCAGAGCTAAACTAAATAACATTAGAAGAGAGGGGAAGAGATGGCTAGGTGGTGCAGTGAATAGAGCACCAGCCCTGGAGTCAGGAGGACCTGAATTCAAATCCAGCCTCAGATACTTAACATTTACTAGCCGTGTGACCTCAGACAAGTCATTTAATCCCAATTGACCTCCAAAAAGAAAAAAAAAGAGAGGGGAAGTTGGAGGAAAAGAAAAAAGGATATGAGACTAAGGGAAAGTATACTATAGCTTAAAAGTAATGAATGTAGATTTCACATGTAACCAGTGACATGTCTAAGAAGACAATTCCAGAAGGAGAGTTTCTGCTAACTTCCTGACCTGAGGCTTCCCTGTGGCATGAGGCAACTTTGGTTTCCAAGAGGCCTATGCCAGCAGAGGTCTAGCATTGACAGAGTCTATATCAGGCTAGGAAGTCATCAGAGGATTACCCTGGTTTAGTGCTGAGAGGCTTATCACTGGAAGGCTGATTGCCAGGGAATGAACCATTTCAGTCAATGTGAGTTCAAACCCACACCCTGCCCTTCTGGAGCTAACAAGTTTATGACAGGACATATTTACAGATTTATTACAGCATTATGACAAGTATAAAGCAGATTAGACCATCAGAAGAATTTTTCTGGTGACATTAAAGAGATAGTATGGTTTGCCTAAGGGGAAAGGAGGTCATCAAGTACTCCTGGGTCATTAAGTATCTTGTATTCTAGTCAACATTTTCATCATGGAAGTACTTGCTCAGTTCTTTGGCCATTTTATACAATGAGGTTTTTTCTGTTGCTTAAAAGGATCTCCAGGCCATTAAGCCAGACTATGGTGGTCAGTCAGATCCTTGACATGCTTTAGTGTGCAAGAAATCTCACCTTCTTTTTAGGTAGAGCTTTCTTCAGTGGAGTTGGAGGCAGCTAGATGGTATAGTGGATAGAGTTCTGGGTCAGGAGTCAGGAAGACCTGAATTCAAATCTGGCTTTGGAAATTTACTAGCTGTGTGACTTGGGGCAAGTCACTTAACCTGTCTGCCTCAGTTTCTTCAACTAGGGAAAACAGAGATAATCATAGCACCTGCATCCCAGAGTTGCTATCGGGACAAACAGATAATTTTCATAAAGTGCTTTGTAAACCCCAAAGTGCTATATAAATACTAGCTATTATTATTAGGTTTGGTAATAGAAAAGGAACACAAGTGACATTCCAAATTCCCCAAAGACTCAGCAGGAGGTACTTTATCCAAAGGAAGGCACAGTATCCAGATCCTGGGGGATGGGAAAATGCAAAATGGACTGACTCAGAATAACCATCATCAGAGTGGAAAAGTAGATACCTTGAAATTATCCAAGGAAGAAAAGGTACAGGGTGCTGGTGAACTAGAGTGAAAATGTAGCATCCAGGCAAGACCTGTAAGTCATGCAGACCATACAAGTCCTTGGGCAGGGTGGTACATAGACTTTTTAGCAAACTCTGAATCCTTTCCTTTTACTAGAATTCCACCTAGACTAGAACTGGGGCCTAAGAGGGCTGTAGAGGTCTCTGGGGTAGGGGCAAGGTGGCAGGGGGCAGGGATTTGCTTAATTCTCTAGTAAGTCTTGACTTTTTTTTTTCCTTTTGCAAAAGGGACTACTCCCAGAACAGTACTAGGAAATTTCAGAATTTATGATCGCCAAGATGGCACAGGTAAGGAGGATAGTGAGATCGTCTGGGTTGCTGAGGGAGAGTGAAGATGGGAGCTGAAGAGGGGGATCAGATGGGAAGTCAGGGCATTTAAAGGAGCATCAATATATATGCTGACGTTTCCAAGAATGAGGGCAGGAAGACAGGAGCTGGGAAAGATTTTGAGCCTAGGATAGAACTACTTTAGAAAGGAGGGCAAGTAACCCAGAGCCTGGCATATAACAGCAACAAGAATCTGAAATGGGTGATGTACATGTACGGAATGCCACAGGGTAAGAGTGTCTGGGTGTGGCAGTGAGGAACAAGAAGTATGCCAATTCCTTCTGCTGCTCCGATGTGCTGGAGGATGGGGTGTGTGGTGTAAGACAAAGGGGCAACTTGAACCCGAGAGGGTGGCTAAAGATGTAAGGTCTTTTTTTGGAAAGCTACTACAAATACAACTATCAACTGTCCTTATTCAGGAGGTAATCAGAATGATTGCCCTAATGCATTTCAAGACCTGTAGTTCTTAAGATTTAATTAATAGAATTAATTCTTTTAATTAGAATTTCTAAGACAGGAAAAATGGAGTATTATATTTCTGAAAGATTTCCAGCAATAAGGGTTGAAACAGATACAATTTTCTGTTTAAGCTTTAATTAAATCAATGAAATTTAATTAAATCTGCTACACAAAAGTAAATCAAGCTGAGAATCATATTACTTAAGTATTCTGGTTAATCAAGACTTTACTATATAGAAAGTATTTTGAGCTTCTGGAAAAAAGATATATAATAATAATGTATATCATTTATAATAACATATAATATCTTTAAAATAAACCATGGTATATTTATTCACACACATATTTTTTAAACAAGAGATCATCTAGTCCCATCTATTCATTTTACAAATGATGAAACCATTTTAGAGACATTAAATTTCTGAAATATTCAAACTGGGATCTTAACTCAGATCCCTGGAACACCAAATCCAGTTTTCTTTCCTTTATACTATAGCACCCCTAGAAAAGACAGATTTTTTTGAAGTCATTTAAACCATCCACTGTTTTCCTTCATGTTGACCAGCATACAACATGGATGACAAATGCTTGTTGACAGATATAAATGTAGTCATATAAATACTTTTAAAACATGATCAATCTCCTTCCCTCCTACCCTAAACCAAAAATTTTGTACTTTAGAAGATGAAGCTATGAAGTTGAATATGGCTTCTTGGGGATTTCGAAGTAGAAAGGCAATGGGGTATCCACAGAAGCACAGTTGAAAGCCCCTGGTAGTAGACTTAAAAAAAAATAGGTCCAACTGTGTATTTTTAGTTAATGATAGTGGCCTAGGGTAAGGAGTTTATTTTCCAGCTGTGATGTTTGTTATTGAGAAACACCTTCTTATCTGGGGTTATAATGAGTATGTTAGTGAGCGTCTGGGTCATCTGCTAATTATAGTACCCTCTGCCACAGCTAAATTATCTAGTTATTAAAATGAATATAATTACACAACCATGTCAAGATATGCTAGCATTTAAAATGAACCAGGCTTGTCTTCACTGTTGTTTACAACAATTCTTTGAAACCAGAAAACAACCTCTTCTTCACCAAAGTGGTTTGTCCTGCTCTGAGCTGGAGGTTGTATGTTAATGTGTGTGTTCGTGTGTGAGTTTAAGGGCAGGGTGGATGGCAGTGCTGTATTTGTTTAATAAAAGACCCAAACCTTTGTTATTGTTGCTGTTATTGTTGCTGTTTTTTTTTTTTCCTGATGGGCCCTGAGAATATGAAGAATGAAAAAACGGAGGCTTATCCACTTAAGTTTGTTTTCTTTTTTCCTCCTCTTCCTTTCAAATAGAACAGAACTGAAGTTTATTTTTCTTCCCCCAGAAGACAATCTCTAACAAGATCCCCACACAAGAACATCATTTGCTGCCTCATCCTTTTCAATTTCTTGTCCACCTGTTGGTGTCAGTCTTAGCTGGGTCGTGCTAGCCTTATAGTTTCTGAAATTTAAGCTCTGACTAAATCAGGGGCTCCTTATCTATCACTCTCTACACTTATCTGAAGTTTCCTTTTTAAGGCAGCATGGTTAGGGACTTCTATCTCCTTGACAGGGCTGGATCTAATGAAGTCTGTCAGTGGGCCCATTAAGAGGGAAGGGAGGAGATAGAAATCCACCGTTCTCATCCCTTCCTCCTTTCTTGTTTTGCTACATGGTTGAATCATGGCAGAGAATGCAGGGGAATGGGAGGAGAGGATGGGGAGATTTCCTCTTTCATATCTTCTCAGTCCAGATTTGGAGAGGGGCTAAGAGAGAACAGAACTCCTTCCTCCCCCCCATCCTGCCTATTGAGGCTTGAATAAAGAGCTCAGTTTTCTGCTAAGACACCACTATTCTGTTATATGCATCAACTTCCTTCCTCCTGAACTTGGGTCCCATTGGTCTAACAGCACTTATCCATCTACCCACTCAAACATCTGGCACAGATGAATAACATGTCTGCAAGAAACTTCTGAATTCCTCTGATGTAAGCAAGTTATCATAGGAACACAAAGCCCTAGGTCTTCTAGGTTAATTCTATCTCTTGGGCAGGGCTATTCTTGAATCCACAGCTGTTTTCTCAGTTACTCGACCCCATCCCACACTCCCCGTGGGCCAAGATGGGTAATTCAGTGAATCCTCCAACAAGGAGGCTGAGCTGAAGAGCTGTCTTAGATTGAAAAGAGTCAGGGATGGGGGGGAAAGGAGGGGGAATGAATCAGGTACAGCTGCATGCAGATGCCTCCTGATCTGGGATCTGCATCAGAAGACAGCAAAGCTGAAGCAAGCAGCAGAGAAGACAGACTCTTGATAAACCCTGGAAAGATGAGGATTAGCTGGCAAAATCCCAGAGTGGTCTGAATTTTTTTTGTGTGCAGTATGTATGTATATGTCCATATGTATATGTATCTATATATGTGTACACACATATACATACACACATGTATATACACACATACACACATACTTAAACACACAGACATGTGTGTGTATCCCAGATTGCCTGGTTTTCAGATACACACAATTAACTAGCTTTCTGTACAAGCCTCTAAGTGCTCCAGAATGAATGATCTTTGACTACCCCCATCCAGCAAATGGATCTTGCATGTTGCTCTGTATCGGATTTACCTAACAACCCTCCTTTTCACCAGAGGAATCAGTACAAAGGTTTCATTGTGAACCCATGAACTGAGCCAGGTCTCCTGCTTGCAACAAAAATGTTCAGCGCCCCTGCTTTGGCGCCTTGTAGAGGGCCAGGAACCCAGGAGGTGCTCAATAAACGGTTTGTGTGGCTAGATTCAAAACACTGAGCTCTCCTGACAAAAACTCCACAGAGTAGTGCCTGCTGTT
Organism: Petaurus breviceps papuanus; assembly: GCF_028583685.1. Classification (NCBI taxonomy): domain Eukaryota; kingdom Metazoa; phylum Chordata; class Mammalia; order Diprotodontia; family Petauridae; genus Petaurus; species Petaurus breviceps. Next base: position 10,318,735 of record NW_027186473.1, read on the forward strand.
GTCTGAAGGGCTGCCCACATTTACAACAGCTGGATTCTGTGGGATGGTTTTGTTTGTTGTGAAAAGCTGCAAAGCACCAGGATGGGCATGAAATGTACAGAAACCACAGCGGAGTGAGCAGGAGATGCCTCCCTACTCAGGAGGCATATTCCTAGGGAATGTCTCAGGCTAGGGAGCTCTGCAAGCCCCTTCTTGAAAAGTCATTTGCAATCATCTGCTGTTATTTCTTTTATGCTGTCTTAAACCAAAAGGAGTACTTTTTTTTTTTTTTTGGTCCAGTAAGGGCAGAAATCTATAATTGCAAGAGAAAGTAAAATTTATTCCTTGCTGCCCAAGTTTAATTTATGCAAAACACTCCCAGCTGATTCAGTGCTATACCTAACACCTCATGGGCTTCCAATCAACCCAGAAAACACACTCAATTTCTAAGGTAATCCAGAACAGGCAGTTGATTTTCTGGTAAGAAACGCTCTTCATTATTGCTTGCATACTTGTGAATCAGTCAACAATCATTTATTAAATAGCCGCTACAATACTAAGCGGGCTGAGTGTACAAATAAAAAAAAGAAGCAATTTCTGATTTAAAGGAGCAGACATTCTAATAGGGGAGATTTATATATGTATTTGTATAAATATACACATATGTGCATGTATGTAGGTATACACATATGTCTCATGCATATGCATGTTTACATATAAAGGGTGTCCCAAAACTGTTAGTGTAGTTGTGAATATAATCTGAGTCCCCAAACCCATGAGCATAGAACTCTCTCCTCATTGGTGGAGATTGATGGAAATCAATATCTGAAGGACAGACAGTTGCCAAGAGTGTGTGAGAGGAAAGACCTTTAGGCTTCCCAATCTCTTTTTGGGTGTCTTGAGTCCCTTCAGGGTCTTCTGACTTCCAGCTTCAAGAGGGAACATGGACAATGACAACCCCACTTCAGGTGGCTGAAGGGAGAATATGATTCTAGGAAGAAGTTGACATGAGAAGAGCTGGCAGCCTCCATTATGTTCCTATCCTCAGTTTGCTGCATTGGGACTTGGAGCAGTTTCCCACTTTTGGGTGAGATCTAGGACTCTCTTGGTTGAACTGGGTTATCTCATTCCCAATGAAAGATCTCCTCCACTCTGTATTTCTGGTATATTCTCCTATGTATCCTTTCTCTCATTTCTGTTTTGCTATTGACTTGTATAAATGGGTCTCTGTTATTTGCTACATATGTGTTCATAGTGGAAGTAGTATTTGATGGGGAATGATGAAACCCTGGATATGGAGAAAGGTCCTCCTTTCCCTATTAATGAACAGTGACCAGAAGTTTAGCTTGAACTTGAAAACTACATGTCCTAGACCAACAATATTTAAGGGGGCAGAAAGATAAAATCTTAAGTCTGCTACACCCTCTGAATTAAAGAGAGAAGAATGGCTAAGCTTTTGGCCCCAACCTCCTGCTTCCCCTCCTGGAAGGAATTAATTTCTTCCTTGGAGAAGAGTGGGGAGAGAAGAGGTCAGAGATGTCTATTCCATCTCCCTTCAAGTGATGTAATGACACTTCTATGCTACCTGTGGGGGACAGCCTTGCTGCATGAGCTATAACCAATGTAATTTTGGGAGGAAGGGCACTAGCATCTAGGGGGAATCAAGAAAAATTTCATACAGAAGGTAGTATTTGAGCTGAGCCTTGAAGGAAATAAGGAATTGCAAGAGGTAAAGATGAAGAAGGAATGCAATCCAGGCTTGGGGGACAACAAGCAGAAAAGGCATGGAGACAGGAGACAGGACTGTGTCTTGTGTACAGAGCAGGCCAGTATGGCTGGATTGTAGAGTGTGTGAAGGAAAGCAATATGGAAGAAAAATGGAAAAGTAGGAAGGAGGTTGGTTTTGAAGAAATCTAATTTTTTTTTTCAGTCATGTCCAACTCTTTGTGAGCCCATTTGGGGGGTTTATAGGCAAAGATACTGGAGTGGTTTGCCATTTCCTTCTCCAGCTCATTTTACAAATGAGGAACTGAGGCAAACAGGGTTTAGTGACTTGCCCAGGGTCACACAGATCATGAATATCTTGAGATCTAAATGCCTAACAGCAATTAATATGTGATCCTAAAAGTATTGGGAAGACACTGGGATTTTGGAAGTCCTGGGGATGTGTGACACGATCAGACCTATACTTTAGGAAAATCATGGTGGTAACTGTGTGGAAGATGGATTGGAGTGGAGAGAGGTTGGACGTTGGGAGGTTAAGGTAACAGTCCAGGTCAGAGATGATGAGAGTCTAAACAAGGGTGGTAACTATATACATGGAGAGGTCATGTGTATGAGATAGAGATAAGAAGATTTGGTGACTAATATGAAATGGGAGCTAAGTGAAATTCAGGAGTTGAGGATGACACTAAGGTTGTGTATGAATAGGAGGATGGAGGTGCCCTGACAGTAATAAGGAAGTGTGGAAGTTTCCTCTTGGGGCAAAAGATGAGTTCTGGTTTAGACACATGAAGTCTGTTAGAAATGTGAGGCAGTTCATGATGGGGGACTGTAAAAGGACTTGAGTCCAATATAGGGATCTAGGAGTCACCTGCATAGAAATGGTAAATGAGCCCATGGCAGTCAACGATATCACCAAGCTCTCTCACATAGAGAAAAAACTTAAAAGACCAGGAACAGATAATTTGTGGGCATGAAATGAATGATCAATCAGTAAAGGAAGTCAGACAGGAAGGAGGAAAACCAGGAGCAGAGTCACCAAAGTCAAGGGAGGAGAGAGTATCCAGGGTGGCCAACAGTAGAAAATACTGCAGAGAGGGTCAAAAAGGGTTTGGATTGAAAGGAGACCATTAGATTGGGAAAACATTGGCAATTTTATGGGGAGCAGTTTTAACCGAGTGATAAGAACAGAAGCCAAATAACAGAGTTAGGAAGAGACTGAGACAAGAAGTAGAGGCAATGAATGTAGAAGGCCTTTGCAAGGAGTTTGTCTGAGAAAGAGATATGTGATGTTTGTAGCAATGATAGGATCTAATAAGGATTCTTCTCTTCCTCTTCCTCCTTCTCCTTCATTTTCATCTTCTACTGGGGAAGACATGGACATATTTGCAGGTAGCATGAAAGGAACCAAGAGTTAGGGTGAAATTAAAGACTGGGGAAGGAAGAATGACATCAGGGAAATTCTGTTGGAGAAGACGGAAGGGAAGGGGATCAAGGGTCCATGAAGAAGACTTAACTTTCATGGAAAGGAGGGCTACCTTTTTATTTGTCAGAGACTGGAATAAAGAAGGAAAAAATGAGGAGTGACATCAAGCGATTGTGAGATTGACAAAGGGGAGAAGAGTTAGCTATGAGCAAATGGCTTCATTTTTCCCAATGAAGTATGAGGTGAGAACTTTACCAGAATGAATGGGGAAAAGGGGTGCTTTGGAAGGCTCGAGGAGAGAAGAGAATGTTTAAAACTACCATTGTGTAGAATGGACTAGAGAATCAATTTGGGATGAGTGAAAAGATTGCCATATTTAGTGAGGGTTTCATAGTTGAGATTAGGTAACATAAATCTGCAGTGGGCCCAGCCAATAGCTTTGTGACTTTCTCTAGCTCTATGCCTAGCAACAGAAGAGGTAAAAAGGGTATGGCAAGGTAATATTACCAATAGATCAAGAAATTCGAGAGTGGAAGATAGTTTATAATAGCCGACAGAAGATGAGAGCTGAGCTAGTTTTCTAAGAGGTTGAGATTGGAAAGTGAGGAGAATGTAGCAGAGGTGATGTAATGGAAATGCAGATTTAAAGATCTTCCCTGCCCCTAGGCTAACGTGCACCTGGAGCCTGGGGTGGGAGGCTTGTTTTTCAGTAGATACTTTTTGATTGGCCAGTGGGTCAATAAGGTTGTTACATTCTCTGAGCCAGGAGAAGGCTATATAAGCCCTGATGTGTAGCTTTGTTTTGGGACTCACTTTGAGAAGTGTTCTGTGATTTGATCTGAATTCTGGGAAGCCGTTTTTGAGAGTCCCCCGGCTTTGAAAAACCCAGAATGTGGAAACCCAGATGTTGACTGGGTATGGATGTAATGGTTGGACAGTTTGGAAATCCGTCTACTTGATGTTTCTGTCTTGATAATTATGCCTGTATACTTTGAGGTTCAGGGTGCTGACCTTTTCCCCTGAACAAGGTAAACGATATATGTCTGACTGATTAAAGTAAGCTTGTTAACCCATTTTGAGTTGCTTTCCTTTAACAAAGCAGATCCAAGAACCTGTGGTAGCTGCAAACCCTGAGGACGCTTGGGGTGCTTGCTGCTACAGGTGATGAGAAAGTAACGAGTGGTGAAGAGATCAGTTTGGAAGGAGTAAAGGACAGGAAGTTGGGGGGAATAGTTAGGGAAGGTTTAAATATTAATTCAACACCTACTATTTGCACGTACTATTCTAAGTGCTATCTTTCCCCTCTGACTAAGGTGATTATAAATCCATTTTCCTTTTTTCCCATCCCTCAGGACTTGAACACTATGCCTTCCTTTGGATCAAACAGCTTTCACTGAGTCTTTTGGGAATTTGGAATGCCACTTGTCCTCCCTTTCCCTCTGCCTTTCTATTACCTAACCTAATAACAATAGCTAGTATTTATATAGTGTTTTGAGGTTTGCAAAGTGCTTTATAAATATTATCTCTATTTATCCTGACAACAGTTGTGGGAAGTAGGTGCCGTTATTGCCCCCATTTTGTAGCTGGAGAATCTGAGGCCCACAGAGATTAAGTGACTTGCTCAAGGTCATATAACTACAGTTTCTGAGATCAGATTTGAACTCGTCTTCCTGACTCCAGGTCCAGTCTCCTATTCATTGTGCCACCTGGCTGCCTTTGAGGGGCTATTCTCTGATAGGATAAAGGATAAAGAAATTTCAGTGTCATGGGAAGACAAAGCATGGCATAAAGCATATAGAGATCTGGCCATAAGGACCTGGGTTCAAGCACAACCTCTGATATATACTGGCTGTGTGACCCTGGGGAAATCATTTAACCTCTTAGTTGTCCAGGCAACTCTCTAAGACTATAAATTGTAGGGGAGGTTCCAATGTGCATCGGTAGAGGAAATCTCCTCACCAGGAGTTCTCAATACCAATGAAATCATAGGCCCACTCTCTGTCCCTATAGATGATGGAAGTGGAGGACTTGTGAGTAATAGCAAGGTCAAGGGCAGGGCCACCTCTGTGGGTTGATGGGGTAGAGTGGAGAGACAGGGATGAGGCCAAAGTTCCAGGCAGCATCCTCATATCCACTAAGATGGAAACCCAAGTGAAACAGGACAGCTAGCTGGAAATAGTGTCACACCATTAGAATGTGATGGCATGTACTTTTTTCTCTGATGAGTCCAGTTATTCACAAGGTCATCCAAACCACCAGCCTGCCTCACCTGTCCCTACTTTCCCAGTATGGTCCCCCTGCTCCTGCCAAATTGAATTGTTTTACTTTGCCTTGCATTCTGCTCATGTGGCTTCCTGCCCATCTCTTTGCATGAGCCACTGCCCTACTTCAAATGCCCTACCTCTTGGCCATGTTAGACCCATGCTGGGCTTGGAAGGAACCTGGATCAAAAGTAGACTATGCTAGGAAGCCCTTGCCTCTCTTCTGGATCCCATCAGCATTTGAGGGGATTTTAATTAGATTTCTGTGCCCTCTTTAATATCTGATTTCATATGTCTATGTTGTCATCCCAGCTAGGCTCTCTTCCATAGCTAGAGTTAGGGAAATATTCCACTTCCACTGTTCTTCCTCTTCATAACAATACTAGTAACTCACATATATAGACAGAGATTTAAGGTTTGCAAAGTGCTTTCTTCATGTTAAAACCCACAAGGTAGGAGCTGTGAGCATTACCTCCATTTTACAGGGGAAGCCACATGGAAGTAAAGTACTAAGGCTGTCATCTAGAGAGACTAGAATGGAAAGATACATAGAGGGAGATTTACATTTTACTAAGTGTCTACTCTTTCAAGTTCTGTGTTCAGTAAGTGCTGAGAATACAAATATAAGCAAGCAAAGACAATCCTCATCTTCAAGGAACTTACATTATAATGGAAAAAGACAATATTTAGTTATCCCTTCCACATCACGATTTTCACCAGCATGGTTTTGATATATCACTGGTTGGCATAAGAAATTAAATGGGAATTCTGAGGGAGTTTTGCAGAAGTCACAGATGACACAGAAAAAGCTTAGAAACTCAGCAATGCAAAAAATATACGTACAGTCTTGTAGAATATCAACCCAAATTTTACAATAAGGTATTTGTAAACACCCTATGAGAGAAAAAAATCAGACTTCTCTTGTATGAAGGGAGGGCCAAAAAATTTTATGAGGATTTTCCAAATTGGGGGAGTGCTGTGCCCCTAATCCTCCTCAAAGTGAAAGGATAACTGTATTGTTCTGAAGAGCAGGGAGGAAAGGGGGATGAGGAGGCTGTTGCTGGAAAATGACATAGAGGCCTAGAACCTTGAGAGAGAAAGTGAAAACTCCCCTCCCAGAGCCAGAAAGGGGACCCAGGTGTGACGTACAAATTTCTAGTGCGGTGGAAATGGTTAAGAAATAGGGACACAAGAAATTATTAACTAATTAATATAATTATCTCTTCTTGTGCACAAGAAAGAGACCCAATCTCTTGGAGGTAGGGGTGGGCCAATGTTCAGGAAACCAGGCAATGCCTGGGGCAGACCTGACAGGTGCTTAGGTAAAGGGACGGGGCAAGCAAAGGGACGTGGCAATGGAATGAGGGCAGAGGGAAGAGTGAGAAAGAAGGTAGGGTGGGAATTGGGAACTAACCCTTAAAAGTGATTTTAGGGGTCTTTGAAAATGAAGGATGGATTTGTGACTTTATTTAGCTCCCTAGAAAAGGACTGTATGAAAAATAGTCTCTTCTCTTAAGGATAATTTTTAGTGGTATTTACAGCCTTCAGGAAGAAAGAGACCATCTGGAAGACTGGATTGTAGAGAACACATGACAAACTGGATTTCACGGGTCAAATAGGTAGAAATCCATTAAAGCAAGTTCCAGATATATTTTTTCATCCCATGCCTGGTTTGATTCACCTGGTTCTAGACAACAGACTTACAATTCAAATTCTATGGAGCTGCAAGTCACCTGACATGAAATTGATGTAGAAGGAAACTAAACCATTTGCTTTGTATGGCTTAAGAGTAACTAGGCTCCACTGTCAGAGGTGCTGAAATATAATGTGAGCTAAAAGAGGGCGAGAAGAGGGTTCGTATCGGAGGCAGAACTTTGCTTTGAAAAGTAAGTCACGGGACGTAGGTAAAGGGGAAAAGAAGCAAGGGTGAGGTGATTAGATCAGGGTCAAGACCCATATGCAATTCTGAACATATGGAAGTTAACCTTTGCCAAAGCACCAAAGCAAAGGAGTAACCAATTCCACATCTGTGGAGTGCCTAATAATGTAAAATGCCTGATCTTTGGCTTCAATATGGTCTCTATCTTTAATATCTTTAATGAAGGATACTTCAGTGGATCTATAATCTTATCAAAGCAGGTATTCCTTTCCATGGTGCATGCAGATTGCAACCTATTCATGCCTTTTTAAAAAGTCCTATATAACTCGTCCACATTCTCCCAAAGATCCTTTATTTAGCATACTAAACGTCTTCTTCTATCTTCACTCTCCTTTATGAAGGCTAATCTGGCTCTCTGACTAGAATCATATAATATATTCTTTCTGTAGTCTTCACTGTGCCTAGCACAGAGCTAGGCACACAGTAGGCAATCTGCTCATTCAACAAACATTTGTTAAACACCTACTGTGTGCAAAATCTCAGGAAGTATTCACTGATTGACTATCATTGTGAAAGGTCCAATCTGAATCTAGTCTCCTTCCACCAATGTGGATTAAACAGGGGAAAGCTTAGTCTGAACTTGTAAGCATTTTGAATTATGGGATATTTGCAAAGAAATAATGTTTTATTACCTTTAAGTAACTATAGTTACTAGAACAAATGGCTAAAATGTACTTTAAAAAAAAAGTTTCTAGCCAATAAACAGATATGACTCATGAGTAATTAAAACTTTCATGGACATTTAAAAATTGATATAATAAAAACAGTTTGTTCTTAAGTCAATACAATACCCTCCATTATTATCCTATTTGAAAGATTAATTTGTGTAAAGAATCTTTTCCTCATAGTTCAGGACAGTTCAAGCCATACATATTATTTTATATTAATGAGATCTTACTGTACTTCAGAGTCCATCCGTCTTAAATTTATTCTGGAATAATTGGTAATAAAGGGGAGACAGTAAAGAAACCAGTGACCCAGAGAACAGAACAGGTAGGAACTAGTTTACCCTAAGGGCCCCAAATACTCAAGTAGCACCAAATGAAAAGATAAAACTGGGATGGGTGGAAGAGAGGATGGGAGTGAACAAAAGAAAATGGAACAGGGAAAGGCAAAGCTGAGCAAAAGAGAGACAGAGAATACCCAGATGAAAAGGAATTCTAAAGCAATCTGGTTTCTGCTCTGTATTAGTGCACATTTGGCAAAAACATGTCATATGCCTGATGCTGGCACAAGTAAATATAGCCTCCAGCTGAATGGCAGGCAAGTAAGGAAGAAATCAAAGGCATCATTTGAAAGGCTAAAGGATGGAGTCCATTCGATCCCACTGTAAATGTCATTTTCCAGACTCATTGGCCTAGGGAATACAAACAGAATTAAACTTGTGTTTGCAAGGGGCCCCAAGCGGTCTCTCAACACATCAAGTCTAAAAGATGAACAGGGTGTTTGCTGGTGAGTGAAGGAAGGAGTCTGACACAGCTAAAAGCCTGTGAAATGTGTAATTATGCCGTACTGTTTTTAGCCAGAAACCTACCCCTGTTTAGACTGTTAACTGTCATATCAGACCAGGCTCTCTTGCCCTTTGGTAACTGTTAAGTAAACAGAGTGGAAGGACTAGTACAGTGGCTGTCTGGTCAGCACTCAGGTCCATGATTCTAATGCATGCATGAGTGGTCTGAAAAGTCACATCTCCTTTAAGAGCAGTAACTATAGCAGCTTCTCTTCCATAGCACCTGGCAAAATGCTTTAATTACCATGTCTTACTGGATCCTCTCAATAATCCTGTGACATACTGAACGTATCAATATCCCCATGTTGGAGATGAGAAAATGAAAGCCTAGAGATGCAAAGTGGGTTGCTTAAGGTCCTGTGAGTAAATAAGTGTCAGGGCCATGATGTCAACCTTTTGATTTTAAATCCCATGCTGGGACTGAATCCCATTGGACCACACTGCATTTTCCAGGAGTGGCACTTTTCAAAGCACCAAGTAGCTGAAATTCCCACATTACAGTGATGTTGAAACATTAAATTTAAGAACTGAAAGGAATCAGTCACCTTGTCCAATCCCATAATTTTATAGACCTGAGAGGCCCAAGATTACACAGCCAGGGGCAGCATAAATAATTAATTAGTGAAGGGTATTCTACCCACAATGAATCTGCCAGGTAAGCCACTAAGACCCCTTACTTTGCAGAGAAACTAATTGGAAAAAATAGGTTTCTGATTATCAATTGGTACTTTCTAAAGAAAATTGGAGCAACAATTCTCTAGGGAACAATCAGAATGTTGTGGTGAGTCACCATCATTTTCATTGGTCAATTAATTTAAGTAAATTGAAACAGTCTCTAGTAACACCTTTAGGTGATTAACAAAGTCAGTCATATTAAAGACTCCAGAGAACTGAGTCTCAAACTGTTCCAATAAAACCCAAGGCGCTATGAATGCATATCCATTTGGGGGAAAAAAAAAAACGAAAAAACATTCATTTGTCTTTGGTTAATCTCAGCTTGCTATGGAGCCAAGTCCTTATTTCGTGAAATCTTTATTAACAGCGTCTAGGAGAGGAGGAAGCAAAGGGGAAGGAAAGGTTACAAAAGAAACAAAAGCCAGAGTCCCTCCATCCTGCAGGAAGATACTGGCGAGTGGGGCCATGTATATATGTACCGTGTCTGCATGTGTAAAGGAATAGGCTTTGGTTCAAACTGAGGTCAAATGTACTGAGGGGATGTAGAGCAGACATCAGTCAGTCATGTGTCCCTGGGCAGGAAAACTTTCCTGAGATAGGTAAATTTTGGGTTAGATTTTGAAGGATGAGGAGAAGGACATAGAATGTTTATTAAGTGGGGGGGGAGGGTTTGGTATGATGAGATTTCAATAGGCGGAAATTTATATGCAAACTTAAAGTAGTAGGAATGAGCAAACTATACAGGTTTTGTGTGGAGAACCCCCAAAAGCTGACTAATTTGGCTGAAACCAAGGGCTTGCACTGGAGAATAATGAGAGATATATTCAGAAAGATTAGGCGTGGGGGATACAGCTTTGGGGGGGGGGCTTTGAACATCAGGCAAAAAACCACAATGTAATTTTAGAATATTGGTTCTCAAAACAGATTTGGCAAAAAAAATAGCATTTGAGGAAGCATCAATTTCAGAGGAATTGCAGAAGGCCTCTTGGAAGAAGGAAATGATTCCAAGAGGTGAGGTGTTGGCTATCAAAACCAAGAGAGAAGGGAAGACAAGAGAGACAATTTAGAAGGTTGATCATGACTGATAGTGGGGGTAAAGGTAGATAGAGATGAAGCCAGGTCAAAGGCAGCTCTAAAATTGCAAATCTGTGAGATCATTTGTACATAGTTTTTTGCACATTGTCTCCCCTGTTAGATAGTAAGCTTCTTAAGAGCAAAGACTGTCCCAGTTCTTAGCACAGTGCCTGACATATCATATACCTCTAATATTCATATAGCCCTTATCATGTGTCAAGCATTGTGCTAGGTGCTTTACATTTATTCTCTCTTTTCATTTCCTCAACAATCCTGGGAAGTTGGTGCTATTACCTCCATTTTATAGATGAGAAAACTAAGGCAAACAGAGTCTAAGTGACTTGCTCAGTGTCACCACAGATAGTAAGTGTCTAAGTCTGGATTTGAACTCAGATCTTTTTATTTCCAGGCTTGGCACTCTTGCTTAATAAGTCTTTGTTGACTGAATGGCTTCAAGGGGAATTTGGGAAGGTGTCCCAGTTTGAGAAGACAGAGAACAAGTTAACTGAGCTTGTTTTCTAATGAAAGATGTTCAATAAATAGCAGGAAATATGGAAACAGTGCAAAAGGTCAGAGCTGGAAATAAAGATTTAGGAGTCTCCCACAATGTTGTAATTCATCCTTCATTTTCAAAGACCAATAAAGTCATTTTTAAGTGGGGTCTTGACTTGTACATCAGTTAGATTTAAGTGAGGCAGAGTTGCACAAAGTCATCAGCCTCACTCTCTCTTTCAGAGTCATTGAAGTTCAGTGGCAGGACAAAAGTCAGGACAATTGGTGACGGTCTACAATGGCCTTGGCATCTTCAATGTCTGACCAAGGTCTAACTGTTCCACAGCACTTGCTTCAGCTACCTTCAATGGCCATTGGAACAATTCTAATGAAAGACATCTCCAAATGTGTGGGGTAAACCCACTGACTGGTTTAAGGCTACAGCTTTTTGGAGTGACAGGTAACAGATGGACATCAAAGGTGACAAAGCAGCCCGAAAATGGGTTTGGCAAGCCCTCACATCAGAAGTGATAGTAATATTAATAATAGCATTCACATAGTGCTGCATAGTTACAAAATCTTTTTTTACCTCTTATATGAGACCTTTCCTGATATCTCCAGTTGCTAGAGCTCCCCCCAAATTACTTCATATTTTTTTCTTATATATGTATATAATTTTTTTTTTTTTACTATTTTTATATTGTCAACCAGATCAAATTGGCCTCCAAGTTATGGGTGGCCAGTTGAACAGAGCAGGCTAGAGACAGGAAAGTCAGTAATCAAACAGAAGTTTAATTTTAAAGTGAGGAAAATGGCTTGCAAGCAACATGTGCCAGGGTCCCAACCCTAGTGGGGGGACCCAAGGTAGTGGGGCCGAACCTTGATTTATATACTTGTGGTTAGACAAAGACTCACATAGCATAGTGTAACAATGGTGAGGCAAACAGCAACACTGGGGAAAAGCTGTCTAGTGACAAAAAGTTCATTCACAGTTGTGTTTCATGTCTGGGCCTGCTGGTGCTTGCCTGAACTCAGGGACCATTAGTTCCAGAGGGTGAGTGCAAAGGATTGTTGTTATGACAAGCTCAGGGTGAACCTTGTTTTCTGGGTCTCAGCTCTGGAAAACAGGGTGTCTAACAGTATCTTGACATTATGCTCCTGTATGTTATGTTCCTCCATAGAATATAAGGTCCTTGAGGGCTGGCTGGCATCGTTTCATTCTCTAACACTCAGAACAGTGCTTTGAAGCTAACAGGTGCTTAATAAAGGTATGTTGATTGATCACAACGCTGTGAGGTAGTTAGTACTAAGATTATTATCCTCTTTTTGCAGCTAAGGGTACTGAGGCTCAGAGAATTCCAGCAAATAGGAGAGGCAGGTCTCCATCCAGGTCCTGTGACTCTCTATCCAGAGATTCTTTCCCCAGAATATCATACTAGTCTTCACTGGCATTAGATAAATCTCTCCAAATGGAACAAGTGCATAAAGGAAAGAAAGAAGGCCTAAGGCTTGAGTCTTTCACGCTAGTGAGTACTGGGTCATTGGCGGGACCTTTGAAATACTTTGGTTTCATAGCCAAAAAGACCATTATATTCACTATAAAGGCATTTCTTGATCATATGAGAGGAAGCATGGTACAGTGAAAACAGTGCTAGATTTGGAGTGAGAACAAGTCCAAATCCTGGCTCTGCCAACCTCTACTAATATGACCTTGGGCAAATCACTTCTATAGACCTCAGTTTCCTCATCTGCAAAATTAGAGGTTTGAACTACACTTCTGAGGTCCCTTCCAGCATTAAATCTATGACCCTGTGATTATCACAATAGAATCTGACAAGTAATACAAAAGATAGACCACTAGCATTGTAGCCTGTAGAAACTTTCAACAGAAGGAAAAAAAAAACAGTATCAGGTGAAGGGGGATTTGGCATTGTAGAAAATGAAATGTTGTGAAGCAAAATCCATCAGACAGTCTTTGTGTGGAGTGCATCTAACAACTCCCTGACTGAAGAAGGAAGTTTTCTACAAATGGGGTAAATTAAGTTGGGTCCAACAAGCCCATGGGGATTGGGGTGGGGAGGGAGGATGGAACCTTGTTACTAGATGATGTGCTCCAAGAACTAGAGAACATTTGCTATCCGAACTTCACTATGAATATGTTGAATTCTCAACAACTCCTTGTTAGGGAAAATGTGTCACTAAGTAACTGAGGCTAAAAAAAAAAGCCCCATGAAGAAATTCAGCAGGCCTAGCCATTATGTAAAGGAAGAAAGCAGAACAATGAGGATTCCATCAAAAGCTACTCTCAGATAATGTCACGGATTTACATGACCCATCCCTTGCTGCCAAAACAATTCCCCAGGCCCAGAATAGAAATGAATGGGAGATCTGAATAGAGATATAGCATGAGGGGCTTATTTTTAGCCTATGAAACCATTTCTATTTATTAACCCACATCCTGAAACTACAGACTGCAGAAGAAAAGGAGAATCAGAATGGAAGCTATAGAGAGATGCTGCCCTTGATTATCTGTGGCAGAACTTTATCTAGGAAGCCACAAATATAACGGGCACTTAGGAATGCACTCAGTGGAGTTGATGTAATGACAATCATTATAATTTTGAACTCGCTCCAGGAGGTGGCATGGCCAGGTTGATAGAATTACAAAATTAGTCTCATACTTTTTTGCGACCATCATTTTATGCCAAGGTTGGTAATGCTCCTGTTTTTTCTTTAAAAATTTTTTAAACAAATTTTATGTATTTATATTATTTATTTATATATTTTATAAATAAATATTAGTTTCTCTCTTGGTCTCTCTTTCCTCTTCCCTCCCCCCCACTCCCACCCAAACCCCAACACTGTCACTGAACTCAGCTTGGAGGGGGAGATGGCATGAAAGCCTGTGTGTGTGTGTGTGTGTGTGATACAAAGCTCATTGTCCAAGCTTGCCTTTCATTGAGCAACAAGTTCTGATGCCTTTCAAACCACTTGCAAGTAAGTTGGAGCTGATCTGCTTGGAGCTTGGGAGGAGAGTTCAGAGAAATCCAGCAAAGCTGGGGTACAGAAGACAAGGGTTAAGGTTTCTCTTTTATGCTATTCATGGCCCCATGCTTATAGATAACAAGCGTTAATATTTGTTGAAAGAACAAAAGTGGGAAATGTTCATCTTATGCACTCCCAATATTTTCACTAGTTGGCCCTTTCCCAAAGTGGTTGCCCTCTGGCTACCCTTATTAACATTTTCAATACCCCTTCCTTTCCAGAGTTTACCAACCCCAAATCTCATTTCCTCAAAGAACTGCTCTCCCCTGCCCAGCCCAACTAATCTGTTCAACTGATTTCTATTACAGGATGCCAATGGACTTTTATTCTTCCAAGTAAAGTTCTGGATTTTAACAGGGGCTTTTAGCATTGCCTTAACTCAAGGCCGATGATGGTGGGATATTCAGGCACTACTGCCACATACCAGACAAGGTCACACGATCAGAGGTCATAGACAGTCCCTCAAAGTCAATGGATGCCTCTTAAATCACATTCTTGAGGTGGTCACGTCCTCTGACTACTTGCACTTTAATTTTACTGAAACCACAGCAAGACTGTGGTTCCTCAATTTCCCAAGTTCTAGCTGTAATACCTCTTCCGACCTGCATGACCTTGGTCAAGTAATTTTACCTTTTCATTTTGCTTTCCTTATCTACTTGAGAGAAGGGGAGTAGGCTGTACTAGATGAGTCCCTTTTAGCTTTAAAGTTTTGGCTCTATCTGGATCACAGTTGTGTGCAGAAAGACAGAATGGCCCCTGGAAGCGCTGAACTTTCATAAACTTGTGCCACATGGTAAAGGCAATTTAAGTCCCCCAATTCTAAACTCTATTCTGAGTCTAAAAGAGCACATTGTCCTCGATGCAAAATTCTATGACATGTTAATGAAATATTTTCAATTCTGTCCTTGGAGACAGATTGCATCTCTAATTATTTTTTAATCCCACATGCTCACAGTGGATAGAGATCACTTTCTTCAGCTCAAGCTATAAGGCAGTTGCATCCCTGCAGCAGAACAGTGGAATAGGACCTGGCCCAAGCGGGCAGAAATTACATTTGTATCATAGCCATAACAAAGGCTCTTTTGAATTGGTTCTGTCAGATAAGACAGCTCCTATCTAGCCCATGTAACAAACGCTTGGCGGGGAGAAACCAGTCTTTTGTGAGAGATGAGGTATTCTGGGGAATGAAGGAACTATGCTCTGTCATGACTTTCTACACAGTGCCCTAAGAGAAAATAAAAGTTATTGTTTTCATGGTCATAAGCTTGTGATGGCAAGTTATAATACATAGTCCCTAGATCAAGGAATAAGCCACCCATTTCAGCTGACTCAGGAGAACTGAGATTCTGCCTTAAATCAAAGGATAACTGGCCTCAGGAAGAGATGATGCCTCTCTCAAAGACAGGGATGGTTATCAAGGTCTTGCCAAGGGGGATGTTGATATTGGGTGAGGTAGGACTGTTATAGGGCAGGAGCTAATGCTGTTTTCTACTGTAAAAGGCTAGCAATGCCCATGAAAAGAACTCACGGGACTCATTAGACTGTGTTTTCTTGGATGGAGAAGAGTTCATTCATTGCTATGTAACATCCAAGTATCTGGTACATGGGTGTGTATAAGGTAGACACTCAATGAATGCTCTCTGATCTATATTAGTACTAAAAATATTAATGGCTGGACTTATATTGCCATTTTAAAAATACTTTATTTACATCTGTGATCTCATTTGATCCTTGGGCCTGTGAATTAGGTGCTAGTATTCTCCCCATTTTACAGATGGGGTGAGGGAAGCATATAGCAGTTAAGTGACTTTCCCAGGTCACAGTCAATGTTGAAGGCAGGATTCCAACCTGGGTCTTACTGCTGATTCTCCAGCACACAGGCTATAATACATCACACTAGCTGGCTGAGCTATACCAATGGAAGTGCGACCCTGAGGGTAAGTTTCCCATCCATCTGGCCCAAGTCTCCCCTCCCATTCCATTTGGCTGGGTCCCGGGAGCATTATCACAAAAACATAAGCTATCACAACACAAGCAGGATTCAATTTAGAAACACTTCCTCTTCATAAAAGGCTTTTCACTTGGAGACACAGGGGGAAGACTGTGGAAGCAGTGAGACTACAGGAGAGGAGGAAGAGCTAGGTAAAGAAAGAAGAGAGAGACATATGCAAATAAACACAGAGAAAGAAAAACCCTTCTTTTAAGCTGAAGGGTTCAGTGGTGTAAGTTTCATGTGGATTTGGGTAAGTAACACCTCATTTCAGTTTCTAGTTCAAGTTTCAGGTTTGAGTGATCCTAAAAATTTGGGGCAAAATCAAGTGGAGAAAATTGAACTCCTCTAAGTTGGTGACCTTGGGTCCAGCATCAGGTGTGTAACCAAAGTGAATGATTGTTTTTCTTGGTTTCAGGTTTTCCTCTAAGAGCAGCTCTGCTATAGAAGAATCTCATTGACTCAAGCTGTGAACCATGGGAGAATGTCCATTTTTACGGCTGCTTGAGGAGGGCATAGTTTTTGTCAGTCTGCCAGATGGAAAAATAGCCATTAGTGGAAAGAAAAAAAAAATTGAGACAGCTGCTTTCAACAATCTCAAAAGTTAAGGATTGCTATGGGAGCCCATCAGAAATCAAGCTGACTCTTTCTTCCATTGTTCAGCAGTAATCAGTCTGTTTTTCCTTCTAGTTCCTGTGATTGAGACATGCTTAAGACCCTAAAAGAGCCTTCAGAATCAGCAAACCCATGAACAACTACTGCATGAATCTCTTGGTCCTATGATTCCCATTGTTCTGGTCCCAGAACAGATTTGATTCAATTCAATAAACATTTATTAAACTCCTATTAAGTTGAAGGCCATATGCTAGGCACTGATGATATAAACACAAAGACTTAATAGGCTATATCATCTCAAGGGGCTAACATTGTATTCTACTTGGAGGGTAGGGGTGGTTTACAACAAGCATGCAGAGAAGTAAACAATTTAAGGAGGGAGAAAGCATTAAGAGATGGAGAATCAGGGTGTGGAGACGGGGAAGGGCACCAGAACCGCACCTTGAAAAAAGATGATTTTGAGTGGCAGAGATGAGAGCAAGCAAGCTCCAGGCACCGTGGACAAAGGCACCGATTCAGAAGATGGATACTGACCAGGAGGAGCTGGTAGTAGGCCTGTTGCTTGAAATGGAGTAAGTAAAGGGGAGTAGTATGAGATGAGATCAGAAAAGGAAGTGGAAGCCAGATTTTGGAGGACTTTAAATGGTGGGCTGAAGAGTTTCCCTTTTGTGCTAGCGGTAACAAGTTGCTGCTGAGGTTTTCTGAGCAGAGGTTGGGAGAGGAAGTGCATCTTAGGAGCATTCTTTTGGCATCTGGGGGGAGGATGGGTTAAGACAGGAAGAGACAAGAAAAGCAGGTGGACTGATGAGGCTCCAACAGCAGTCCAGACAAAAGGGCCTGGTAACAAGAGTGGTGGCCTTATGAGTGGGAAAAGGGGGATGGATGGGAAGAGATGACAGAGAGGTAGCATTAACGAGAAATGCTAAATCATTCGATTTGGGAGCTTGACCAAGGAAAAGTTAAGGATAGCTTTGAGTGACTAGGAAGATGGTGGTGCCCACAAATGGAAATTGGGAAATTTGGAGGCAGAACTTAAGAAAGGGGGAGGGGAGAGAGATGATTAGCTTTGTTTTAGATATGCTAAGTTTGAAATACTTAATGAGCCACCCAGGCATTTAGGGATGTAGGATGGAGCTGGGAAGGGGGCAGTTAGATGGCACAGTAGATGGAGTGCTCAGCCTAGAGTCAGGAGGGCCTGAATTCAAATCTAGCCTCAGACACTTACTAGCTGTGTGACCCTGAGCAAGTCACTTATCCCTGTTTGCCTCAGTTCTTCATCTGTAAAATGAGCTGGAGAAGAAAATAGAAAACCACTCCAGTATCTTTGCCAAGAAAATCCCCAAAAGGGGTCACAAAGAGTCAAAAACAACTGAACAACAACAACAAAGATGGGGTTGGAGATAGATTAGGACTCTCTCTATATATGTGTGTGTATATTACACATATGTATACACACATATATGTCTGTATCTACATCTATTTGGGAGTCTTTTGCATAGAGATGAGAGCTGAATTTAGGAAGTAGATTAAGATCACTACCTAGTAGATAAAAGCACACATCAGAATGTGTATCAAGAGAAGACAACAGAGGCCAGAACCTAGGGGGGAGGGAAACAGACTTGGGGGGTAGGGAATAAATATGATCCATCTTATTTTTAATGGAGGGAGGTTACTTGTCTAAGGTTAAAAAAAAGTTAAAGAAATCAGATATTTATCAAACATAAGCCAAAGATGGAAGGAAAGATGCCTTTGAGTGGCATGGCTTGGAACAGCCCAAGGCAAAAGGGAAAATGTGTTTGGGGGGGAGGAGAGAGAGCCTCACTGCCCTCCCCCTTCCCCTAAATGTCAATGTGATAAGCATGGCTTGGGGCTTGTTCTGACCCTTACTAAATGTGTGACTAAAAAAAACTAGCTGTGTGACCTTAGGCAAGTCACTTAACCCCAATTGCCATACCCCCCCCAAACAAAAAACAAACAAAAAAAATCCCTCCTTCTGTAAAATGGGGATGTTTACACTACTTATCTTACAGGGGTGCTGTAAGGAAAACACTTTTTTAAAAATTATTGTAATAATCACATTACAAAGGACTTCTGGGAGAAGGGAGGGAGAACTGAGGACTGAGGGCAATTGCTACCCTCTTCTCCAGTGCCTTGGAAGTAAAGAAATGAAGGATTTGGCACTTTCTTTTTGAGAGGCTAAAGGTCCCTCTTAATGAATCTAAGTAATTAAATAAAACAATTTCAGCTAGATTTTACATGCAAACCAATCCAAGACTCAAAGATCTTGAGAAATGTTTCCATTATGACTATAGTATTTTTTTTAATAAGGGGGGGAACAACATTGTGACTACAGTATTTTAAAATAAGATCTCAAATAAGTTCTAAGCTGCCAGTTGCTAATGAGAGCCTTTCATCTCCACTAATATATGATTCATTTGATCAAATAGCATTTATTAAGCACTTACTATCTTCCAGACATAATGCTAAATGCTGGGGAATTTTAAGAAAAGCAAAATACTGTCTCTGCCTTGTCAGAGCACACATTCTAATGAAGGAGACCACACGTAAGCATCTAGGCACATACAAGATCTATACAGAGTACATGAAAAGGAAACTGAGCAGAGAAAGCAATAGCTGTTAGGGGAAATGAGGAATGGGAAGAGAACAGGGCCAGGAAAGGTCTCCTGTAGAAGACAGGACTTAAGCTGAATCCTGAAGGAAGCTAGGGAAACAAGAGGTTAAGGTGAAGGGCAGAGCATGACTCTAGACTGTGTGGGCTCAGCAGATCTACAGTTTTACAATCATTTAATGATCAAGAGATGAATGTCAGGAACTGGCCTCTGCAAAATCTGTAATTCTTTTCTTCTCTGAAAAGTTACTAAAATTCGAATTCCCTCTTTCCAGATAAAAATAGAAAGTTTCATACCCCTTAAATGTTCCCTGAGAAAGGCACAGAATGAGAAATACTTCACCTATTCTGTGAAATGAGTTCACTCAAAATCCTTATAAAGAAATAACTGCCCAAGTCTTAAGATTTATCAAAAGTGACATTTTAGTTGCAGATGGCAGCAAAGGTTTTTCATGGCCCTGAATTTACAAAAGCCCAGTTAGCTAGAGTGAGTATTGATTTGTGATGGGAAAGCAGGAGAGCACGATGATCTAATTCATTTTATAAGCTGTGTGGCCAGTGTTAGATTATACCAGTGACAGTCAGACATTTGCTTAGTGGAGTGGGGTGCAGAGGCGACCTTAACTGAGTTGCACTGGTTCTAGGGCTAGAAGGGATCTCAGAGGCCATATGGTCTAAACTCCTTACAGATGAAGGAACTGACACTGAACGACATTAAGTGATTTGCCCAAAGTCATATAACTACTAAATATCAAAGGCAACATTTGAACACAGGTCCTCTTACTGAAGAGATAACCCACTTTTTTTTTTTTGAGGGGGGTAAGGTAGGGCAATTGGGGTTAAGTGACTTGCCCAAGGTTACACAGCTAGTTTTTTTGTGTTGTGTCTGAGGCCAGATTTGAACTCAGATCCTCCTGATTCCAGGGCCAGTGCTTTATTCACTGCACCACCTAGCCTTCCCAGATTAGCCCACTTTCCATTGTGCTCTACTGCTTCTCCATCCAGGCGCCTGAAATGAAAGCAACTGGCTGGCCAATTACATGGAGTATCACATTAGAAGATAGGTCTAAAATCCAGTATAATTCATCCAAAAGATACTTTCACTAATGGGTTTTTATGAGCCATAATCCATGAAAACTACTTTATCAAGCCATCAGAAGCAGCCAGAGAACGAAAAAGCAAAAGGTTAGTCTATGAGCGTTTGATAAATAATAATAATAATGTTTAACAAATGAGATGTTAAAGACAGCATAGGTCACCCAATAGCTGACAGAAATTTACAGAACTCCCAAATCCAGCTGGGCTTTTCCATTCTCCACTTGGGTAAGCATTTTTCCATTGACACTGAGAAACACTTGATCTGTAGCTATACAGACCACACAGTGCTAAACTGTCTCAAAGTAGTCTCTGTCCTTAAAATTACAAGTAAAACATTAAAGTGAGAGCACTGTTATAGAAAAGCCTATCCAAGATCAGGTGATGAGGTGAGAAAGCTACATAATTACAGCTTTGCTGTTTATACTAATAAACATCATGGGAATAGCTAAAGAATGTTCAATATCAGTTTGTATGATTACATGAACATTAAAGAAATTATTTCATTAAGTTATTTCAGGGTAAATTTCAACCCAAGATGTAAGTGTTGTTAATGTCCACATTGGAAGATGCCCATTGGAATATGGAGTTAGTAGATAAAGGATGCTTCAAGATCCAAAAGGATGAAAAGGACAAAGAGGCCTTTTTATCTCCCCCTCTAAACCTTCCTTTTCTCTGCATTGGTTTAGAGGTTTCCTCTTCCATCCCTCTTTTATTCTACTCCATGTTCTCTCTCTCTTTTTTTTATTTTGCTTTTTGGAGAGGGGAAGGTAGGGCAATTGGGGTTAAGTGACTTGACCACAGTCACATGGCTAGTTTTGTGTTGTGTCTGAGGCTGGATTTGAACTCAGGTCCTCCTGACTCCAGGGCTGGTGCTCTGTTTGCTGCACCACCTAGCCACCCCTCCCTGTTCTCTTTAAGCCATACAACTAACCTTCCTATCACTTCTTTTTATCCACTCTTCTGACACTGGATATGGGAGCTTGTCCCTCTCTTTATGTTATTTTTACAACAACCTCCTATCTCATGTAGAATCATAAAGCTGGAAGCATTCTTAGAGGTAAATGAGTCTAATTTTATGTATGAAGAAACTGAGGCCCAGAGAAGTTAGCAGAGTTGCCCAAAATCTCACAGCTACTGTGTCTAGGGCAGGATTCAAACCTTGGGATTAGGTCTTCTTGATCCCAAGTCTAGCACCCTATTCACTGTCTCACCTGACTGTCTATTTTTGTCCCCATTCTTCAAAGCTCACCTTGGATCCCACTGACCCCATAAAGGCCACCCTGATTAAGAGGAAGCAAAAAGGAAAACCATTTCTAATATTTCCATAACCAACAACTTCTCCAATTAAGATTTCTACTCATCTTTCAAAAGCCAGTCCAAATACTAAACCAGTGCTTTAGCATAGTGCCTGGCATACAGTAGAAACTTAATAAATGTTTATTGACTATTACTATTACTAAGTCTGTTCAATGAAGTGGCTAACTCCAGCTAAAAGAAATCCTTCCATTCTCTTGACAGGTAAAGAACTTTCTTTGTATCTTCCTTGTCACACTTTCATATTCTATTCTGCATTTTAGTTATTTGGGTACAGAGCTTATCTTCCCTACAAGACTATAAATTCATCTTGGACTGCCACTATGCTTTCTATGGTTCCTTGTACATAAATGATATTTGAGTAAATGAATGTATGAGTGAATGAGTGTGGCCCTGTGGAAATTATATCTTGGAGGTTTGTTTTTCATATAGTATTTGGTACAATGCTACGGGCAAGAGTTTACCCTCACATTATTCTAGTTCTGTACTTGATTTATTTATTCTCTGTTTATTTGCCAGGTTTCACATCCCAGAGGCAAAGTTTGTGCTCTGTCCTGTACATGATGTGACTATAAAATAATAAACCACAAATAAAAATATCTCATTAACTTTTTAACTATCCTTTGTACTTAAATGAAAGTGAAGACATTTAAGATTGGAAGCTGACAGTAGTCCCTAATGTAGCCTTTCAGGAACATAGAAAAAAAATTGCTAATTTGATTGGTGAGAGGAAAACAAACAAAATGTGCATTTCCATTATGGCACTTTGCCAAAGACAGGGAGTAACTGATTTAGGGCGAAGAGAAATATTCCCTAACCTACTTTTTATGGCCGGACGCTGTAGTTCAAAGGAACAATTCAGATGTGAGCACATTTCACTGAGCTAAAAAGGTCACCTTGGTCCTGACTCAAGTATGATGTGCTTCTGTGCTCACTGGGGCACCATGAAGGTCCGCCAGGGTGACCCAGAAGACAGATCATAGACCCCAGACTCCAAATGACATCCTGTTACTAAAGTGAATTCTTTATTTGTTGAAGTACATATGAACTGGTCAGTTCGATTTGACTAAACATTTATTATGTACCTGCTATATTCAGTTACTATGTTGGGCTTGGGTAATACCAAAAGAAAAAGGAACTAGACCTTGCCCTCAGGGGCTTACACTCTTTTGGGGGAAGATACATGTAGACATATAAGGACAGAAGAATACTTTGCAATCATCATGTACTACACTACTCCTTCCAATGACACAAATCCCTTCTCTTCTGTGATTTGGCAAAGGGTCTTCATGAGTTTCATAACCCTGATGCAATCAGGTAATATGAACTTAGCTGGGCTGGCTTTCAGAGAACAGATAGACAGCCCATTGCTGCCCTGTACTGGAAGTTTTTCTAGTATGCTAGGATCTATCAAGGCTTATACGAGCCAGTCTACACCTTGAGAAGTTGCATCTACAACAGGATGAGGTAGGTATCAGACTCAGATATTAGTAGAGGAATGTGCTTTTTGGTTTAAAAATAAGTTTCATGTTAACATTTCTACCTATGATATGCACAGGATGATTTGAGAGAAAATATACAAGAAAAGCCACATGAGTCCTTATATTTTCTTTGAGCTCCTTTACCTGAAGAGACATTACTGGGATTTAGTTGGACATGAAAACTACATCTGGTTAACTCACTATCTGCTTCTGTGAAAGAAGCATTTGAATAATCAACAAGCCAGGAGTGGCATGTGGCCTGAACAAAAAGGAAACATATGAACATATAGTATGCAAGTACATACATATATGTATGTATATATATGCACAGACAAGAACATGTATATTTATGTAGTAATTGCAGCTGCTGACAAATGGCAGTTTTTGGGAGAAGCAATATTTCTTCCTGAAACGAAAATGTATAAGCTTAAAAAAAAAATCCATTTAACTCCCAAATAAGAAAAACCTCCATGGACTTCGTATGAAGGGCACCAATGGTCATACCTCACAAAAGAAACTTAAGAAACTGTATTTTATACAAACTTTTCCCAGGTCTTGACTGTAACATAAAGCCTTAAAAACTAGGAGACTTCCTAGATCATTCAGGGTTTACCTGAATCTGAATTCATTAACAGAAGCTCAAGCTCAATGTGCTTTAGGGCTAACTTTCACTCAGGTCTATCCAGCCTTAGTGTGAAACCAGAAATTGGTAGCAACATGCATTTGCATCCAACCAAAGGTATAATTATACCATCATTTGCATGTAGCTCCTACACAACTGGGTTGGAAGTACGTCAGGCAGGAGCTGGCAAGGTTTGCAGGAGCTGGTTTTCATTATCTGACTGGTGGTTGTTTTTAAGAGAGTACCATTAAACTTGATTTAAGGGCTCCATGTGTATATGAACAGTAAATGGGATTGTTATGATCAAAACTGTCATTTCTAGGTGTTCCTCTAAACACTCCTCCTTTGTATAAGAGGATTACAGTCAGATGCAAAAGAAAAAAGGTGCCCCCCCCCACTTTTCACCTATTAAAATGACTTCTTTAGAATAAGCCTTTCTGCTTTTCCTTCCAGGTAGTGAAGAAAAACAAAACAAAGCTTGTGCAATTATAAAAGGTACACAAATATAAACAGTAGATCGCTGTTCTTGTTATGAGATTGGGAACACAGAGCCAAGCACTCCATTTACTCGGAGTGAAGGGCCCTTTTTTGTTAATGCCATAATGATTGTTTATATGTTTCTGGTAGACAGGGAATAACATCATTCCCCTAGCAATGGCTTCTATTGCTGATTCAATCTTAAACTTCCGTCAAGTCCCTTAACTTTGCTGCACGTGTCTACTCATTCAAGGAGCATTTCTTAAATAACAATTATGGGAAGAAGCAATTTGGGTACAGGGCTTTTCTTTCTATCTTGTAAAAAAGTAATTTGCAAAATAAGAATGTTCTTTATAATCTCGTCCAGCTCCAAATTCAATGATCCTATGATATTTTTCTATTTTCCAAATCAGGGTTCCTCATCAATATTCTTTTGCTATAGCTTCAATCAATCATTTGTGAGCTTCATGATAAAAGGGACTTGTCTCAGCCTACAAGAGACCTTCATTTGCATGCTTGTATTTCAGTAGCAGGAAGTATACATGTGTATGCCTGCTGATGAAAGTCACCAATCACCTACACAGTTCTCCTTGTGACCAAATAGGATGGCATGCTAATCCTTGTGGAGATCCACCTTTCTATCTTAGCCCTTCCAGAGCTAGGCAGCAGAGAGAATAGAGAACTGAACGTGGAGTCAGAAAGACTTAGGGTCAAATCCAACTTCTAATGCCTTTTAAAGGTATGATCCTTCACAAGTCACTTAATTGCTTGTTGCCTCAGTTTCCTCATGCATAAAACGGGGATAATGATAGCACCTATCTCTCTAGATCGTGGTGAGGATGAACCCAAATAATATTTCATCAAGTGCTTTGCAAATCTTAAATTTTTACAAAAATGCTAGCTATTATTATTATCTACCTGGAATCTAAAGGCCCAGTGAGGAGAAAAGCATATCTGGGAGAGAAGCCTCATAGTGTCTCTCTTGAACTCTGGAGTGAATTAATACAGTAAATTTATTGACAGAACAAACCATTCCAATTCACTTTCCATTTCACTAGCTCCTCCATTCTTGTCGCCTTTGGTACAAACAAGATGACCAAAGTCCCTTTTCCTGAACCTAATCCTTATTCTCATCAGCTCTATTCCTCTCCAGATCCACTGTAATACAACCCATCCATCTTCTAACCTCATTCTACTGTGCCCTATGGAATCTTCACTATATTCTCAAACATCCAGTTTTTGAAGTTTGCAGTCAACATCTTCTCTCCCCCACCATCTCACTTTAATGGAATCCTGGCTTTCCCCTGAGGACACCACATCTCTGATAGTCCTCTCCACTCAAATCTCTAAGAGGAAGAATGTATATGCTCCTTGCTGAGCACTGCCCCTTTCAGATTCCTCAATAAGCTTCCTCTTTTGAGATCCATGCAATTCATTTACACCACCCCAAACCTTGCCACTGTTATCTATTAACCTCAAGGTCAGGCTTATCATTTTTTCACCAGCTGCATTTTGAGAATGACTGATTATGTATAAGTATAGCCAGCCCTGCCCCCAGATCATTCTTCCATACTATCCTGAACGACTATTAAGCAGCACCTTTGGCGGGGGGGGCATTCTAGATTTTGGTACATGAAACAAAGGAAGTGAGAGGAGAAAAAATATCAATACTGGACAAGAGGCAATAAAAAAAACATTAGCCTGAAAACTTGGTAGAATAACAGCTCGTTGAAGTCAAACACTATCTAGTTTTTGCCTTTGAATACTCAGTGCCTAAAGCAAAACCCAGCATGGAATATGCACTTGATATATATACATATACATATATATATACACACACATGCACAGAGACATGTGTGTATATGTATATATTTTTTAATTTAATTGCTGAGACTTAGTTTATTGATTTTCCTACTAAGAAGCTCTTTTCTTTTGAGCATTTCACCTTGTTTGGTCTTAGTTTCTTTATCTGTAAAATGAGGCAGTTGGTCCAAATGATTTCTAAGATCTTCAGCTCTAAAATTCTATGATTCTAAGAGAAGATGGACATTTATGTTTCACTATTTTTCCTTTTGGTAGTACAGTGAACAGAGCACTGGGCTTGGAATCAGGAGGACTCATCTTCCTGAGTTCAAATCTGGTCTCAGAAACATACTAGTATAACCCTGGGCAAGTCACTTTTTGGTCAAATGGGGTCACAAAGAGCTGGACATGATTGAAATGACTGAAGAACATTTTTCTTTTAGGTAATGGAATATTTGGGCAGCTAGGTGGTACAGTGGATAGAATATTGAGCCTGAAGTCAGGAAGACACATCTTCCTGAGTTCAAACCTGGCCTCAGGTACTTACTAGCTTTGTGACCCTGGGAAAGTCACTTAATCCTGTTTGCTTCAATTTCCTCATCTGTCAAATGACTGGAGAAAGAAAAGGCAAACCACTCCAGTATCTTTCCCAAGAAAATCCCAAATGGTGTCACAGAGTCAGACACAACTGAAACTGAACAAAGTGGCATACTTCAGTTGTACACGATCATTACAAGCTTTATATTTTTGTTTATGTGAAAAATGGTCATCAAAAATCCAACTAAATGTGCTCAACTTTTCCATTAGATCACCTTTGGGCAACACAAGATCCTATTTCATAGATGGTACGAGCCAATTGTTCATTCTCCTAAATGTTTAAATTGTGCAAAACAAATTCTTCACATTGCAAAGGAATGCCAAAAACAGGATGACATGACCTTAGCCCAAAGAATTTACTTAAAGCTGTTTTATAAACAAAAGACAATAAACATATGGGAAGAATTACTGAGAAAAGGGTCACTGGAGCATGAAACATTTGAGGAGGTCACCAAAGAAAGAGATGAGTTTCAAAATTCAAAACAAAGGTGTCCAAAGTTAAACAACAACAACAAAAAAAAAAAACCAAATGTAAATTTGGGAATGCTAGATTGTGTGTGATGGAAGAAGAAATTTTCAGTGAGGGTAAATAATCTGTCCTGTCTTTGGTCACTAAGGAGTGTGATTTTTTATCTTATGTCTTTAACCTATGTAGGCAGCATGGCATAGTGCAAAAAAGTCTTGGGTTTAGAGACAGAAGGTTTGGGCTCATACCCCAGCTCAGTCACAATTACCTGTCTCACCCTGAGCAAGCCACATAATATCACTGCATCTCACTTTCATCACCTACAAAAGGAGGGAGTTGGACTAGATAGTCATCTATCTGCAAAAAAATTCTTTCAAGCTCTAAATCTGGAATACCCTTTCATATAAACAGACATTGTTTGTTCAGGCTGGGGCTACATATGCAGAAAAGGCTACAGCACACACAGGTGATCTTCTCATTGTATTGGCCAAGAGACAGGAGCTGTCATGTGGTGGCCATGGTCAGTAGCTACAGAGTGACACCTTCTACTAAGATATAGGATTCCCCTATGTATTCTTTGAGGAAACTCTCTCTCTCTCTCTCTCTCTCTCTCTCTCTCTCTCTCTCTCTCAAGGCAGCTAAGTCAGTACTCCTGATCAGCAATCCTTTTATTGGCTTCTTATGTCACACTGCATATCAGATATTTTAGACCCTTTCAATTTCTTCCCAGGCACGAAGTCAATCCCCACTCCCACCAGATGCCTGCCCCTCCTACTTACTGAAGGATCCAAGTAGGCACTGACTCCCTTTGTCTCCAAGCCTTATTCCTCCCTTGCTCAGGTAGAAAAGTCCTTCCTCCTTTCTGAGGATAACATTTACACCTATGCCAACAAAGATTCTCAGGGCTCCCCCTGCCTAAAGACAACAGTAACAACAAAATTCCTTCCCTTGATTCTGGAACTTGCTTACTCTGTCTCTGACTCCTGTAGCCCTGAGGACATTCTGCCTTGTATTTTAATGTCATTTGTAACATCTTTTCATCTTCCCACATAGTAAGTTAATTGAGGGCAGGGGTTGTGCCTCGTGTATCTTTGTATCACTACCCTGACACAAATGTGTGTATTTGCTGATGAACTGGCATCTATTTTCCGCAGAGTGGAAATCCATTGACTTCCTCAATCCTGGGCAATCTAGCTTCTGTGGTGTCCTTGACCTCTCTCATATATTTGCTGCTGTTGATCAGCCTTAATATTATTTTCTCATTTTTTTTCTGTGACACTGAACTCCTCTTAAAACTCTGCTTCCTTTACTGGCTCCTCTTCTTTCTCTGGTCCCCTAAATGTTTTTTTGTTGTGTTGTTTCACTTGTGTCTGACTCTTCAAGAACCGATTTTGGGGTTTTCCTGGAAGATACTGAAATGCTTTGTCATGTCCTTCTCCAGTTCATTTTACGGATGAGGAAACTGAGGCAAAAGGGGTTAAATGACTTGTCCAGGGTCACACAGCTAGTAAGAATCTGAAGTCAAATTTAAGCTCAGGTCTTCCTGATTCCAGGCACTCTATTCACTGCACCACCTAGCTTCCCAAAATGTAGCCATCCCTTAAGATTTTGTCCTTGGTCACTTTCTTGGTTTTTGGTAAATTTTTCCTTGGTGATTTCATGCATTTTCCATTGAAGATTATTTCAGCTATAACCTCAAGATGCTACCATCCAAACTTTTATTTCCACTTACTTGATAAATCTACATTTGGTTGCCTTGTTGGCACCTCAAGATCAAGATATCCAAAGCTGAACTGATAACTTCCTTACCCCCAATCTGCCTCTCCTGATGTTTCTATTTCTGCTAATGACACCACTATCCTCTTGGTCATTCATCTTGGAATACTCATCTCCTTCCTTCTCTCTGTTTTTCACCCATCCAATCAGTTACCAAGTCCTATTTATTCTACCTCATATTCATCCCCTCATTTCCATTTCTACCACCAACAGCATAGTTCAAGCCCTCATTTTCTCTGTCCTGAGCTACTTGTAAGACTGCTAATTAGTCTTCCTACTTGTAGTTTCTTCCATCTTCTAATTCATCCTCTTCATTGCTACCAGATTAATCTTCCTAAAACATATCTTTGGCCATGGCGTTCTTCTGCTCAAAACCTCTGTAATAACACCGTTAGAATCCAAGACAGACACACACACACCGCTCAAGCTCACAGGAAAATTACTTAGTTATAATTTATTAACATTGAAAAAAATGGTGGGGGCGGCCAGGTAGCACAGCAAGTAAGAGCACCGGCTCCAGTGTTGAGAAGACCTGGAGATCGAATCCCGGGCTCAGACACTTAGCACCCACCCAGAAACACCTGGCCGTGTAACCTTGAGCAAGTTACTTAACCCCAATTGCTTAGGGGTGGCCAGGTGGCTCAGCGAGTAAGAGTACCAGCTCCAGTGTTGGGACGACCTGGAGATTGAATCCTGGGCTCAGTCACTCAGCACCACACCCAGAAATAACTGGCCGTGTAACCTTGAGCAAGTTACTTAACCCTGATTGCTTAAAAATATTAAAAAAAAAAAAAAAAGAAAAAAATGGTGAGAGCAAGGATATGTGTTATCCTTTAATTTTTCAACCTAGATCCTTTTTGTCCTGGTTCTAGAATATGACCAAATAGCTGGTGGTCTCAGTAAGCCTATGAGTGGGTCACTGTCTCAGGGGGTCCATTCCTTTATGCTCAAAAATAAACAAGATTTTGATTTGCCCTTTTACAAATACACTAATGAACACATGCCTCCATGATCTGTGTTAAAAGATATATCAGCAATCATTGAGTCTAATCCTACCCATTTTAGAAATTAGGTACAAAAGGATAGTCAATTACCATACGTCATACAGCTGGTAAAGAGCAAATCCAGGGCTCAAACCCCAGACTTCTGACTCCAATCATCAATAAATATTTTCAAAGTGCTTACTACATGCTAAACACTATATTCCAAATTTAGTCATCTTTATTAGCCAAGAGGAAAACATTTTTGGTTAATGAAAACAAATACTCCTATCATTTCCTAACGCAATAGTTAGCAATGTTTTGGGCAGGCACCCATTTTTAGAAGTGGAAAGGCTCCAAGTTTTTAAGTTCCAAGATGTAAGATAATTAAGGAATTATTTTTATCTTTGAATCATGTAAAGACTTAAAAATTAGGTCAGGAATTTTTCTGGCTCTAGTCACTTATTTACTTTCTGAGGACTGGATGGCACAGGAGATTGGTGAAAGAATAAAAATATTCACAATCTGGGATCTGTAGTGATTGCTAACTGCATTAGTCTAATGGGACCCAATTTTTAAAAAATGGGCAAGGAAAACATTTTCTTCTGCTCAGAGCTTCCTGAAGCTGTCCAGAATTAATACCTGCCAGTCCAATGATGGCTTGGTATTTTTCTTTTTGTTATTTTCTGTCCAGATTTCCAGGCTTACTCTGCAGCAAGCATGATATTATTCACACCATCCTAAAGATTAGACTAAAAATGCTACTTTGTATTGGTTACCACAGTCTATCTGTCTTTTCAAATTAAATGCCTCAAATGGGTTGCATATGTGGTGGGCACCATTAGTACAATTGTCCTGGAAGGACTATAGCAGTCACTGGAAGTCAGGGTATTAGAGTTAAGGTCTACTCATAGAATCAGAGACCCTTAGAGTTGAAAGGGACTTTCCAGGTCATTTAGGCTAACCTCTTACCTAAGTCAGGAATCCCCTCTACAACAACTACAAAAGGTGGTATTTCAGCCTCTGTTTGAAAACTTAGTGAAAGAAAACTCATGACTTCACAAGGCCACGTATATTTTTGAACAGCTTGAATTTTTAGAAAGGCTGCCAATTTGGCACCTTTCACAAGCACAAAAGGAAAAGAATAGTTTAAAGCCTTATCCTTATCTTTTCTTTTTTAAATTAAGTATTTTGTCTTTGGGGTAGCTACATGGTGCAATGGATAGAGCATTGGTCCTCAAGTCAGGAAGGCCTAAGTTCAAATCTGAACTCACATGCTACTTGTGTGACCTTGGTAACTCACTTAAACCTGTTTGATTCAGTTTCCTCCTCTGTAAAGTGAGCTGGAGAAAGAAAGGGCAAACCACTCCAGTATCTTTGCTAAGAAAACCCCAAATGTGGTCATAAAGAGTCAAACACAACTGAAACGACTCAACAAATAACAACATCATTTTGCTTTTTAAGGACCAGAAGTTCTTAAAAGCAGAGTTTTGGATAGAGTAGCACCTGTGGACAGGAAATACAAAGGATGAAAAGTCATGAAGGGCTTATAATATACCAGTGAAGGGAATGCAGATTACAGATTCACTGGAGTACCAAATCTAATATGCAACTTGAAAATTAACTCATTTGAGCAATTTCAATGGTGGAAAAGAAGATTATAGTAGTTCATCCACATTTCATATATTAGGAGCATTTATGGGAGCAAATATAAACATATAATGCTCATATATTTATGAACAAGCCTCACACAGGTCCACGGAATAAAAGTTCCATCTGTACCACTGAAGGGAGATCACTCATCTGCCAATGAAATGAGGGCTGGGAAAGAGGCTTCAGCATGCCTTTTGTAATTCTATGATTTATTTTTAGTTAAAAAAAAAATCTATATTGAAATGGCTATTTGGTTGGAATTTGGCATCATCTTTTTTTTTGTGTCATTGTTAAAGAAAATGTGTTAAAGTTGGAATGGCAATCTTCACTATTTAGAACCTGAAGAGTCCTGGTGTTTTAACTGTTTTTCTTATGTGCTGTTCAGCAACTTGTGCACAAAGCAAGATTAACTGACTGGATGCCTTTAAGGCAATAGGCGACACGGGCTGGGGTCATCTTTGTGACCTGATTGTTTTCCAAGCCCGGTGTCTCCAATAATCTGCTTGTCTGCTACAGTGACTTCTTGTGTTACTCCCTAAGTCTCTTGCCTGGCTTACCACTCCACTCCAACCCCTTAGCCCTTGCCTTTTGGAATCAAATTTAAACTTTCTGTCATCACTTGTACAAATTTCTTTCCCTGACTGACTCCCCTCTCACCTCTTACTCTGGTCAAACAACTTTCTGTTTGTTTTTATTCCTGCTCCAACCATCCTCCAAGCCAGCATATGTTTTGGAAACTCTTTCAATGATGTGCTCCCTTCTCTTCCCTCTTTAAGCCTAGTTTCTTCTAAGAAGTTTAACTTTAAACATGGAAGGCCTTTGCAGAGGAACCGGATGACACAATCACAATTTTTGTGACACGTTAGATTGCAAACTCTTTAACCACAGAGATTCTCCTTCTCCTTCTTTTTCCTCTTCCTCTTCTTTTTCCTCTTCCTTTTCTGTTTCCTCTTCTTCCTCCTTCTCTACTTCTTCTTTTTCTCCTCCTCCTCCTCTCCACCATTTAGCACAGTGCCTGCCACATAGCAGTCACTTAAATGTTTGTTGAATTAAATTTAATAAGGTGTTATCACCCTTCTTTTCAATCCTATAACACTGCTGGCATCGAATCTACAGAATTTAAGTTGTAAAGTCTGTTGTGACAGGGACCACATCTACTTCAATGTCTCATATAATTTTCTTTTTTTTTTAAAGAATGTTTTTATATTATCAAGGTCTTACATAATTTCCAATATACTTTTGCTGTAAGCTTCCTCGTCTCTCTGCTGGTCACTTAGTGAAAAGCCTGAGGGAAGAGCAAATGAACTCTTTCAGCTCTAGCTTTTGTGTTTAGGCCACTAGTCCCTTGGGCCCATTTGGTCTGCAGGGTGGTTTCCATACCTTTTAAAGAAAAACCAGTCTAGTCTTTGTGGAGGCAGGCTTTAGGGAAAGCTAGACCCGCCCATGGGCTAGGACTATTGACAGTATTGCTCTAACCACAACTGCTGACCCAAAAATGGATAGCCTAGATATTTGGGGTCCTCTTCCCTCTCTGTGATCTTATCAGCTCCCATGATTCATTGGTCATGTTTATGCTGATGGTTCTTAGATCTACTTATCAGCCCTAACTTCTCTTTTCTATCACCACGTGCTTCCTGGACGTTTTGAATTGGATGTCCTGTGGACATCTTAAACTCAACATGTCTCAAGTTGAACCCAATATCTTCTGCTTTTTCTAACTCTGTTGTGGTAGAGGACAGCATCATCCTCCCAGTCACTTAAGCTTGAAAACTAGATGGCATCCTCAAATCTTCACACTCTCTTACCACCCCACTCCTTCCAGAGCCAATCTGCTGCCAAGACCTCTGCCAGGCTGAACAAATTGCGCCTTTGGCCACAGTAACAGGTTCCATGTCTGTTCTGTCCTCTAGAGATTAGTCTAATTAGGCTGAGAAAGTTGTTACTGTTCAGTCATTTCACTTGTATCTGACTGTCTGTGACCCTATCTGGGGTTTCTTGGCAAAGATACTGGAGTGGTTTGCCATTTCCTTTTCCAGCTCATTTTCCAGATGAAAAAATTGAGACAGAGTAAAGTGACTTGTGCAGGGTCACACAGTAAGTGTCTGAGGCCAGATCTGAACTCAGGAAAAGGAGTTTTCCTGACATCAGGTCTGGTACTCTAGCCACTGTGTCCCCTAACTGCCCCATAGGGGCATCATCATTAACAGGCTGGCTGCCAGAAAATGAAATTCCTTTGACTACAGTAACAGATAAAATGTCTCAACACTGGTTGAGATCTGCATAACTAGAACTATACTCACATTGACAGAATCACAGTTCTTCTGAAGACCTGAATGAAGTTACTTCACATTTAATATAGCACTATATGGCTAAAAGGGGGAATTAGGTGGCATAGTGGATAGAGTGTAGGCCCTGAAGTCAGAAGGACCTGAGCTTAAATCCAGCCTCCTACTATGTGACAGCCTCACTTACTATGTGAACCTGGCCAAGTCACTTAACCTTATTTGCCTCAGTTCCTCATCTGTAAAATGAGCTGGAGAAGGACATGACAAACCAGTCCAGTATCTCTGGCAAGAAAACCCCATATGGGGTCATGAAGAGTCAGACACAACTGAGATGACTCAACAGTACAACTACAAAGAACTTTCAGACATACATGACCTCACCTGATGGTGAGGATTAAACTGGTGCTTGAGGGGGAAGGATTATGTAAATCTGTGATGTCAGATACAAATGGAAAAATAGAGATGTTCACTAATATGTACATATGGATGCCTGCAGGCTGCACAAAGGCTTAATGATACCATCTTTCTTTTATTACATTTTCATTTACTTGGTTAAATATTTCCCAATTACATTTTCATCTGGTTCTAGTGGTACTCGGGAGTGTTGTGGACCATGTGTCTAACAACTCTGATGTCAATTATCAATTTTACAATTAGGTATACAAGTGCAGGGCAGGTCACTCTAATGCAATTTCAACATTGCATGTTGAAGTTCACAAAGCTGGACATTTGTAATTCCACTCAAAAGTCAGAGTCCTTCTGACAATGATAACTAGAAGGAACTTGGCTGAAATGCAAAAGCAGGGAAGTGGATTAAATTGCTATTGCAGAGTGGCAGTAGGCTGGAGATATATGGGATAGAGCCCATGCCACTGCTGGACACAGTCCGGGGATCAGTTTCTTTTGCCAAACTGGGCTTCTTTGTCAGAAGGGAGGGCACACTAGGATGACGGTGTTGAGGCATGACATCAATGTTTTAAAAAAAACAACCATAAAGAAACTTTTTTTTTTAAAGAACTCCAACTCAGGACATATAGGGGAAGAGCTCAAGTATTGCCTGAAGCCCTCCAGTGAGGGGGAACCCACTCTGTAGTGAGGTACTTTGGGACAGCTCTGACACATGAGGAAGTTTATCCTGACATTGTGGCTAAATTTGCTTCTTTGTGCCTTCCGCCCATTTGATGTCGAGGTCTTACCTCTAGGGCCAAACAGAACCAGGTCTAATCCCTCTTCCACAGGATAACTCTTCAGATACTTGAAACAAGCTATCATGTCCTTCCCGAGCCTTCTTTTCTCAAAGCTAAATGTCCCAAGTCTTTCAATCAACTCTCATGTGGCAAAGACTCAAAGTCATTCACCCCCTG
This sequence comes from Petaurus breviceps papuanus, assembly GCF_028583685.1. Taxonomy (NCBI): domain Eukaryota; kingdom Metazoa; phylum Chordata; class Mammalia; order Diprotodontia; family Petauridae; genus Petaurus; species Petaurus breviceps. The sequence continues at coordinate 10,354,008 of NW_027186473.1, forward strand.
TTTCTCTTCCTCTGGAAGTTCATGAAGCCCAGAACTGAATAAAGTACCCCGGGTTTAGTCTGACCATTTAGGGAACAGCAGGATTATCATCTGGAAACTATTCTGCCCTTAATTAATGCAGCCCAAGATGGAATTAAGGCTTTTGGCCACTACAGCACATTGTGGGTTCATACTGAAGCTTGTAGTTCACTCAAACTGTGAGATCTTTTTTTAGACAAACTTCTGCCTAAACATGCCTCCCCCATCTTGTACCTGTGAAATCTATGTGTTGAACGTAAGTATAAGCCTTTATACTTACGTTTTTAAATTTAATCTTATTTGTCTCAATTTTTCTGGCCTGTTATATTTTTGGATCCAGACTGTTTCACACAGTGCGTTAGCTATACTTCTAGCTCTGTGTCATCCACAAATTTAATAATAATGCCTTTATCCAAGTCACAGATAAAAATATCTAATAGCATAGAGCCAGATGCAGATGCCTGGGACACTTGATTGGGGTCTATTTCCAAGATGACCTAGAATCATTAATGACTGCTCTTTGTGCCTGGCTGTTTAATCAGTTCTGAATCCATCCAGTTCACATTCTCTGTCTTTTCCAAAACATAGCATGAGATACTTTATCAAATGCTTTCTTAAAATCCAGTTGAACCACGTATAATATGTGCATGCATGTCTATAGATATATATATACACACATATACACATGTAGGGTGTATATGTGTGTTCGTATATACATATGTGTGTATATGTTATATGTGTATGTTTACATATGTGTGTATATGCATATATATTTAGAGACAGACAGAAAGGATGAAAACAAACATTCCTCTGATCCACTAATTTAGTAACACTGTAAATAAAGGAAAGGAAATAAGGCTAGCCCAGCATGACTTGATATTGATGGAGTCATGCTGGCCCGCTGTGAACGTCATTTCCTTCTATAAACTTCACTAATAATAACACATTCTGAAATAAATGTCAAGCTCGTTGGCCTACATTTACAGACACCATTTTCTTACCCCCTTTAAAAACTAGACAACTCTTGCTTTCCTTCAGGTACTTGCTGTCCTATGGTACTTCCCTTCACCACAGTTGTATCTGCCGTCTCTTTCACTGCTGGGGGATCTCATTTGTTTGCACCAAGGTGACTTAAATTTATCAGAAGCAGCCAAGGGCTCTGTTACTATCTCTGTACTTCTTTAATTATCAACTTCACATTAGTCATTTTTTGTTCTATCTTTTCCAGGTCAAAGGTTTATTCTCCTTGGCAGAGGAAAAAGTCAAATAAGGACTGGGCAGCTATCCCATCTCCCTATTTCACGACTTCCTTTGCCCCTGCAGAATTCCCATCCATGTGATCTTACCTATCTTTTTTCTGAACACTCTGTAATCAGCTCTTACAGAGCCTAGTATAGTGTGTCAGATTATGTCCCACTTTCCATCACATGCTATAGGTGAGAAGGGTCATTTGTTCCTCAAGGCTTCCATCATTTCCACCCCCACTAGTTTCTCCCTGTTGGTGAGAAATAGATAGCATATGGATAGGGTCTGGGCCTATGATTTCGATGGCATAAGGAATCCATGGTTGACAGGTGTAGGTCAGCACCTTCTTAGAAACTTAGTCTTAAAGAATTACCTTGAGCACTGGGAGAGTGCTCAAGTGACCTGTCCAAGGTCACAGAGCTAGTATGTGTTAGAAGAGGGATTTGAACTCTCTGTTCAGTCTTTCTGGCTTTGAGGTTGGCTCTCTATCCATTATACCACCTGCCTCAAGAGAAGCAGATATAGAATGGAATGTTCCTTTGTTTGGTTTGTCCACCTTAAGAAAGATTTTACAGATGAGTAAATGAAGGTCCAGAGAAGTGTAAGGATTTGTAGCTTGGAAGAAGCAGAATCCGATTTTAATACTAGTTTTCTGACTCCAACTTCAAGACCCCATGATGCTCAGTAACCAAGTTAGATTTCCTGACTCCCAGTTAGGGGCTCCTGTGCCACACTGTGCAATTAAGTATTCACAGACAATAATCTCGATAAAAACAGGGAGGGGAGGAAAGGGTGAGAGGAGCAATGGCAAAAAACACCTCTCACTTTTCAAGGCAGTTGTTCAATTATCCTGGGAAGGAGATGAAGTGCTTATTATCACAGGCTGACCTAAATTTCAGTGGGCAAATCAGGACATGCAGACACATCTTGCCATCCTAGGGATCTGGGTGTCTGATCTTCCAAACAGTGGCCACGAGGCAAACAGGTGATCTTTGTGCATGTCAGCATCTTTGTAATGGCAGCTGGTTGTCAAAGAAGAGAAGACTATAAACTCTCAGTTGTAGCATCAAGGTGTGGACAACATCCAGGCAAAGAGAAAGATCATTAAACCAATTCATAATTTGTGAATAAAAAACCATCTCAAGAGAGTAGTTAACTATCCAACGTGGCCTAAGATCTGACTCATATTTTCCATGACTGTCCAATATACTTTGGGGGCAGTGAATGAAATGGAGGGATGAGAAGGGTACCCTGATGGTGATGTCATGAAGCCCACTTATATCTACAATTCAGAATTTTGTTTAAATGATTTTGTTCTAGTAAGAGCTTGGATCTACGACAGGCCACTCTAGAAAAGGAAACTGAAGCTGGTAGGGAGAGAGATGCTTTTATATTGTAATAAGCTACATCTGGATAGCAGCTCCAACTGTACAAAAGGAGGGTGAATTGTGGGTGTGGCTATTTAATTTAGGATCATATCACTGTAAATTTGGAAGGGAACTTAGAGACTATACCAGTTTATCCTTTATTCTACAGATAAGAAAATGAAAACATTAGACTATAAGCTCCTTGAGGGCAGGGACTGTCTTTTGCCTCTTTTTCTATCTACAGTGCTTAGCACTGTGCCTGCCACATAGTAGGCATTTAATTGATTTATTGATTATTGATCAATCCTATCTCTAGGGCCTGGCAAAAGATAGATGCTTAATAAATGTTTACTGAATGTATGAACAATTGAATAAAAATCTAGAGACATGAAATGGCAGTTTTTAGAACCAGGATTCTAACTTCTTTAGTTGTTCAATGGAAAACTACCACTTTCTCATTGGAGAGAACTAGATTTGGGGAGTTTCCACTTTCACTACTTAAAGATAAAATGGCTCTTATTCTTTTTCAGCTGTGAGAAAGATACAGACGCAGTAGTCTGTACCAGTTTCCCATATTTCCCCAAAAAGAAAAATATTTCTAGTTGAAATCTCCAAGAGCAAAGAACCATAACATTTTGGAGTTGGAAAGGGCCTTAAGGATGATCTAGACCAACCCTCTCTCTTTCCCACTACCTTTTTATAGATAAAGAAACAGAGGCCCAGAAGTGTTAAGTGACTTGCTCAATATATATTAAAGGGAGATAAGAGGAAGTGAAGGTATAGAAACAATATATCTTAGGCATAGAAAAGATGGTAAACAATGGAAAATTAGGTAAGCTCATTAAAGACCAGAGTATACTGAGAAATGGAAATAACATTCTACTTTAGGATAGAGAAGGTAATAAAATAATAATAATAATAATACTTGTATATGCCTTAGAATTGACAAAGAGCTTTATAGACATAATCTCACTTGATCTTCACAATAACCCTATGAGGTGTTACAGCTGTTATTACACTTATTTTTTCACAGATGAGGAAACTGAGGCTGGAGAGGTTATACACCACACATTCAATAAGTATCTCAAGCAGGATTTGAATCTAGGGGTTCCTGATTCCATATTTAGCAGCCTAGCTATTGTTCCATAGTAACAGACAACCCCTTTCGCTGGCCCTTCGGTATAGAAACCAAGGCTTGAAGGGATAAGGCCTTTGGAAGGTGGAGTGAAGGGATTACAAGCAAGTGAGCTTTGACCCTGGAGAATCAGAGAAGCCAGAATTGGCATCCTCCACTCTCTATACATCACATCTTTCTGAATCACACCCCATTATTTCATTCTTCATTTCAGTCTCTGAGAAAAGGTGGTCCTTTGTGCCAAGAGAAACCACTTTCTTTTGGTTTTTGAGCCTTTCCTTTCTCATATACTTTTATTCTTCAAGAGCTCACCCCACTCCATCATTCCTTCTCCCTCTGCCCTATCTTCAGTTTCTCCTTGTCTCCCATCTACCTTCGTGCAGCCTATAAACATGCCCATGTCTTCCCCAACTTAAAAAAAAAGATCTTCAGCTGACCCTGCTGAAGAGAAGCCTTTAGGTTTCTAACTTGTATTTCTTCCCATTTTCACAGTTAAACTGCTAGGAAAAAATCCTGCTGCCTCAACTTCCTTATGCCTCTCTCACTTCTGAACCTCCTTTGCAGTCTGGCTTCCAAGCCTTCCCAGCATGTCCCAAATAGTCCTCATGAAGTTAGCTTTAAAACCTCCCTATTTATGAGAAGAGTACTTTCTAGTTTCCTAGGTTTATAATCTTGGAGTCAACCTTGGCTCTCTGCTATCTCTCACACACCAGATCCAATGAATTACCAGATCCTGTTGCTGAACCTACATCAACACATCTGTTCAGTCCATCCTCTTCTTCCCTCTTACAGGGCTTCCACCCTGGTTTAGACCCTCAGTTCCTTGCCCATACTATTATAATAATCCCTTAATAGGTCCATCTGCTCCAGTCTCTCAATTCTTCAGCCTAGCCTCCCAGCTGCCAAATGAGTGCTATAAAAACACTGGTCCTCTCACTCAAAAAACTTCTATTTCCTCTGTGATAAGACAAAAACTCTTCATGCATTTAAAGTCCTCCCAAAATCTAGTTTATATCTATCATTTTAGGCTTATTATTTAGTTTTCTCTTTAATGCATTTTACATTTCATTCAAACTGGCCTATTTGTTCTTCCCCAAATATAAAATTCTATCTCTAGCTTCTGCTTTTCATTGGCTGTTACCCACACTGGGAATGTATTTCCTCTTTCCCCTCTGCGTACTTCAAGGCACAGCTCTATAGCATGACAGATTTAGAGCTGGAAGGGACCCAAGAGGCCATCAAATCCAACCATCTGATTTTACAGATGAGGGAACTGAGGCTAATAGAGATTAAATGACTTCTTTGAGGACCGACCTGGCAGAATTTAAACCTAGGTCTTCTTGACCCCTAAACCAGTTATCTTTCCACTGTACTCCTCCTCATTCAAGTGCCCTGATCCCCTGCATATGCATATACACACATGTATATATATACACAATACACAAATGCACATACACATATACACGTGTGTTCACATATATTTATTTATATGTATTCATATTGCTGCCCCTTCCCCCAACAGAATGTAACCTCCTGAAGGGTAGAGAATAAAAAAAAAATCTCTTTATCCCTAGCTCCTGGCACATGATAGGAGCTTAATAAATGTTTGTCAAATGAATGAATGAACGTGTTAGTTTAGGTAAGTCAAGGCTGCTTGGAGGTTGCATGTTTTTGCGAAGATTAGGAAAAAGCTTCAGATTTCCTTCTGGATCATCCAGGACAGTTCACCACATTAGGAAGGGAAATAGAGTCTCAGGATAGATATTTAAAACCTCCAAGTTTGCACAGTTCTCTGGAAATTCCCTTGTATATGTTAGGAACTTGAGCGTATTGGAAGGATGAAGAAACCTAAACAATAAAGAGAATACAAGAGAGCCAGAGAGAGTTCCTGCCCTTTTTGCTGATCAGGACAAAGTTTGTCCTTTTAATGAATTCTGTCTCTATCAACTGAAGCTGGATGAATAGATCTTCAATGGTTAAAGTGGAGACAAGCTGCTGACAGATGTGGAAAGTCAATTAGAAGAACTTTTGATGCTTAGATGGCAAAAAGTTACAGAGTTTAGTTTGATTCTAAGATAAGATATGGGGGTAAATTGTTGTTCAGTTATATCAGTAGTGTCCACTATTTGTGACCCCATTTGTGGTTTTCCTGGCAAAGATATGGGAGAGGTTTGCCATTTTCTTTTCCAGTTCATTTTACAGATGAGGAAACTGAGGCCAACAGAGTTAAATGATTTGCCCAGGGTCACACAACTAGTAACAATCTGAGCAGGGTAAATCAGAAAGGAGCATTCAAACTACTGTCTGAGATAAGGCTGGGGTTATGTTGTTCTGTGGTTGGTCACAGTTAAGAATTAGCTAGAGGGGCAGCCAGGTAGCACAGCGAGTAAGAGCACCGGCCCCGGAGTTGGGATGACCTGGGAATCGAATCCGGGCTCAGACACTTAGCACCCACCCAGAAACACCTGGCCGTGTAACCTTGAGCAAGTTACTTACCCAATTGCTTAAAAAAAAAATTAGCTATAAAGGTACCAAATTATACCTACGTGTCTATCTCCTTTAAAAATTATCTCTATGGGCAGCTAGGTGGCGCAAGGACCTGAGTTCAAATCTGTTCTCAGACACTTGACACAATTACTAACCATGTGACTTTGGGCAAGTCACTTAACCCTGATTGCCCTCCAAAAAGCAAAAAAACAAACAAATAAAAAAACCCTATCTCTATAGGGTTATCTGCTTTATTATATTTAGCCATTTTAGTAATTCCTTATTTTTCCACTAAAAAAGCTGATGAAGTCTTGTTTGTGAGCTGAATCTGAATGGCATGCTTTGTAGTTTGAACCACATGAATCAGGTCAAGGAACTGGCTGCTATCTGATGGAAGTTCATTTCAATTACAAAATAAAAGTTTTCTAAGATAAAAATGAAGTGCTTAAAATGTCACAGGTGATATAAAGCATGGGTTAAAATAAAAACAAAGCATAAAACAACCTAAATTCACTCTGGCTTCACTGACCATGCTTTTCTGTGAGAACGAACAATACATTCATTAAAGGGAAGGGATATTATGGGACCCAAAAGGGATGTAAGTGAGGATTACCAGGTTATGTGTTAATATACCAGAACGAGTCTGCCTGCTTTGGAGCTATTAATACCTTTTCCTCTCTGCCCAAAGCACAGCATCTACAGTAACACAGAGCTGTTTCTGTCTGCTCTGCCGTCATAATGGTCTGAAGTCATATCTAAAGAAGGATTGGCAGATGGAATTTCTTTCTTTTATGCCTCATTAAAACTTCACACTCACATATCTAGGGAAGAGATATTTCAAATACATATTATCATAGTGCAGAAACTGACAACTACTCTTGGAAGTGAGACTACTCATGACAAAGACTGGCTACATCCAATCAGAATTCTAGCCTTCAGCATGGCAGTGAACCTTCATATGAAACATTATTACTCCAATGACTTGCACTCACATAGTGAAGAAATGTCACATGATGCAAAAAGCCATGGATGATCCAAAATCATTCTATTTGGGCTTTGGAAGACTGTTAGACACACGACATTCTGAATCACCCACCCACCATGTCTGATTCTAACTCTGCTCTGATCTGACTTTTAAATCATTCAGCTCAGAACTCAGAGAAGTGATAGAGGGTGGGAAGCCCCAGGATGCTCAAGATACCATAGAAAGTGAATAACCCACCTGACCAAAAGAGAAAAAGGAAGAGACATCCACCCTTAGATGGGACAGGTTCTTTCTCAATAGAATACCTGAACTTGGAAGAAGTTAATAATGATGATGATAAGAAGAGCTAGCATTTACTATAGCACTCTAAGGTCTGCAAAGCACTGGGCATATGTGGTCTCATTTGACCCTTACAATAACCCTGTGAGGTAGGCACTAACACTATCTCTATTTTACACATGAGAAAACCAAGGTTGAGAGGTTAACTGACTTGTCTTGAGTCAAATAGCAAGCAAATATATCTGAAACTACTTTTTCAATAGAAGCAAGATCTATTGTTTATAAGGGGTTTTTAAGCTTCTCATTTTTTCTTTCTTGCCCAGCATACAAATAACCACATTTTATATAAATTTCATCACTATAGTGAAACAAGGTGGCACAGTGGATAGAATGCCGGGCTCTATCTAAAAAGACTCCTCTTCCTGAGTTCAGATCTGGCCTCAGACACTTACTAGCTGTGTGACCCTGGGCAAATCACTTAACCCTTTTTGCCTCAGTTTTCTCATCTGTAAAATAAGCTGGAGAAGGAAATGGCAAACCTCTCCAGTATCTCTGTGAAGAAAACCCTAAAATGGGGTCACGAAGAATTGAACACGACTGAAAAATGATTGAACAACTTCATCACTATATGCTAAGATGAATGCATTTAGACATATTTTAATTTTTCTGTCGGTGGTGGTGGCAGCAAGGTAATTTATCCAGATCTGTCTAAAACAAAAGAATTTCCTCAGGGTGGTTGAAAATTTTGAAACTGAAAACCTAATCCTGCCCTGCTTGATGAGCAGTTTAGAGTTCCAAGGCACAATCCTCAAGGAAGGAGATAGAATGTCAAGTTCTCCCACCCAGAACCCATCAGTTCAGGAGAAAATGTATCTTAGTTGGAAAGCAATGACTTCAGTATTTAATCCTATAAATTAAGCCTCTCCCCCAATTTCAGGCATTAAGACTTCTCGTGTTATAAATATGCTTCCAACTGGAAGAAGTCACTGAACATTGTGCTTAAAGATCTACAGAGTGCTTTAATACATTATCTCATCTGATTCCCACAGCCACCATGTGAGTGAGGTGTTTTACAGTTAAGTGAACTGAGGCAGACACAGGCTAAGTGACATACTCAGGGTCGAATAGCTAGTAAATATCTGAGGCAAGATCTGAACCCAGCTCTTCCTGATTCCAGAGCAGCCCTTCAGCATTAGAATGAAATCTGTTATGGATTGTTGTTTCAATCACATCTGACTCTTCATGACCATCTGGAGTTTTCTTGGGAAAGATACTTGAGCAGTTTTCCATTTCCTTCTCCAGCTCATTTTACAGATAAGGAAACTGAGGCAAAAAGGGTTATGTGACTTGCCCAAGGTCACACAACTAGTAAGTTTATTATATGTAGAATGTATTAAAGCACCAAACTGTTAGCAATATTATATCTATTGAATGACTACATTCTGAATAACTACATTCCAGACTGCTTCACAGGAAAGCAACCCAGAACATCCTCGGCTTATATGGGTGACTTTTAATTCCTCCAAAGTAAATAACATTCTTTATGTTAAAATAAACACAGACAATCAGTATAAATAATGGCATTTTTGAATTGCAGCCCATTAAACAACTTTGGACTTCATTCACCCAACTTCCCAAACCAGACGTTTAAAAAACATATTTTAAATGTATGTGTCCCATTCTCCATGGAGACAGAGTCCAATACTAAAAGAACACACTTGTATTTTTTTTTTTAAACATCTTGATTTTCTTTCAGTTTGACTATTGCAACACTCCTCTACTGCTCTCTACTGTCCATAGTATGGAGAAACCTGATAAAACTCCATTTCTAAGAATTTCACTTGGGGGAAGAATAGCCTCTTTATAAACCTTCAACTACAGTTGGAAGGAAAAAGCCATAACCAAACCCTGGGGCCCTGAAAGGTTAGGCGGCTTATCTGACATCACACATCATCATCATCATCACCACCACCACCACCATCAGCAGAAGCAGCACCACCATCATCATGAAATTATCACCACCATCATTATGAAATCACAGAACTAGAATGTGAACTCAGGTCTGCAAATCCAGCATTCTTTCCCTCTGTACCATCAGCCACAACTGAACCAATTCCAAATAAAAATTCTTATCATTCATGCCTACTGGGAATCTATGTTTAGTGTGTATTTATTTTCTAGCTCTTATCACTTGTGGGATTGGGCAATGGAGGAATGTGAGGAAGGCAGGAACAAGAGAAAAATGTAAGATGCAGCAGAAACTCATAATAGGATGGTGCCCCCACCCTTTCCTGAGTCTGAAAGTTCAAGTTAATTAAAAAATATTTTTTCACTACGCTAGAAATTGAGATTACTTTTTGCTTAAGAGGCTTTAAATCCATAGCCTCTTATATAAATATAAGAGATGGGAAAGTGTTTTAATCAGCTGGAAATCTCTAGAAATACCAAATTCCAATTTAAACAGTTTGAATAGCTTATTATTTTTGCACGCTTCTGACACGTCTTCATCTGTTCACACAAAATGTGGCCATTCACAGAAGCTGCGTGCCCAACTCTAACTCCCAAACGACCGGCTCACGTTCCAATCCCCCATCATCTATGAGGTGGGAGGTCATTAATTTATGGAACCATCTCAGTGCCCAGTGTTAAGGCTCAGGCACAGACTAAGTCATGGAAACAGTGACCTCTGCTGTCACTTGTAGAAAATGCAAAAGGACCAGAATTTCTTTTTCTCCTCGGGTGTTTTGCAATTCAGGGAGAATGAACACGTCCTCATTGCTTGCTGACAAAATTAGGTAAAATCCTAATGTTCTACTATCCAATCAAAAAGACCACAACTAAAAGCAATGATGATCTTAGTTTCTAATGTATGCGAGTTTTGTGTTATTTAACTACACTGAGAATTCAATAAACATTTATTAAGCTCCTATAACATTGTGCTGTCCACTCCTAGGTAATGGAGACACAAAGATAGGGGGAAAATGACATAGTATCATAGGGTATTAGAGCTGGAAGGAGCCCTGAATAGAAAGTCTAGATCTGACCTGACACCCTTTTGCGCAACTCCAAAATAGTTTGTTGACTGAGTCAATGAGGTTTTCATTTGATTAGTTCTTCCCTGTGGGGCCTCTGCAGCTGGAGTCTGAGTCAGGGCAGTATGGAGGCCAATCAGAAACCACTTGGGAGGACTGGTCTCCTTTGACTCTGCCTGATTCCTAAATGGAAGTCAGTTGGTTTGGCAGTGACTCTTCTCTCCTCCACTTGGGTTCTTCCAAGGGTGCTTTTTATAAGGATATGTTCCTAATCAGTATGATTGAGATACAGGGACTGAAAACCTAAATTGCTTACATTATTATACCAAGGTTAAGCTACTTGGAGGTTGACTTTTCCTAAAAGCAGCTCTTTTTGCAGCTGTAGAGAGAAGTGACCTCAGCTCAATGCCAGAAAACTCTCGTTAGCTAACAGTGCTCTGCAAGCAGCCTCGTGGAAGGTTTTCATAGTGAAGATGTAAAGGGGTGGCTGCTGCTCTAGTCACAGAAGCAAAAGAACAAGGGCATAGATTCATATCTTCACTGAAAACCTTACCAAGGAAACAAGCTGAATCAGCCATTATTTGTAAGCAACCCCAGAAGGTGCAAAGAAAAGATCCACCAATACTGTAAATCTCTGGGGACCCCGAATCCTAAGAATGACACTCACTGACTAAGGGCTCTTGTCCTCTGATGTTTGAAGCTCCACAAGATTAATGTCCCACCTTGGGGGTAGCACAGCCGTGTGTAGGTGCCTTGAATTTTCTCTTCTTTATGAGATGTCCTTCACTCCCCAAATTACAATAAAACACTTCAGTGAAGTACAGAAGGTAATAGGATGAAAAGTTCAGAGCTACAAGGAACCTGTAGGGACATCATCCAATCCCTGCATTTTACAGGTGAGGAAAACAAGGCCAGGAAAGGTTAAATGACTTGTCCAAGAAGACACAGGTGGTAAATGGTAGAGCTGGGATTTGAACCCTTGTATCCTGACACCAAACTCACTGTATTTTCTAGTATACTATGCTGCCTGCCATATGGACTTGGTACCCTTGACAATAATTCAGAAAATGAGAAATATATGTTATCTAAGTTTCCAACCCTGCCTGAACATTTTGCATGAGATTCTCCTAACTAGTTGTGAAAATGCTGATGGGACAACACTGCATGCCTGCATGATTAGTACAGTTGGTACAAGAGCTTTGGAGAGGAGAAACATTCTTCATTCTTCGTTTCCTTCTTTGAGAGAAAGACATATGGTCCTAGACAAGGGGTAGGGAACCTGCAGCCTTGAGGCCACATATGGCCCTCTAGGTCCTCAAGTGCGGCTCTTTGATTGAATCCAAATTTCACAGAATAAATCCTCTTAATAAAAGGAATTGCTCTGCAAAACTTGGACTTAGTCGAAAGGTCACACCTAAGGACCTAGAAGGCCACATGTGGTCTCGTGGTTGTAGGTTCCCCATCTCTGTTCTAGACACTCTTTGGGACCAACTGTAGAGAGGAGAAAGAGAAAGATTCCCTTGCTGACTCATAGCAGAAATCAGTGAAATATGTCCCTAATTTCCAGTTTACCTTTCTAGAGACTTCGGAGACTTTCTACTTGGTTGAAATTGGGGCCTCTCTCATATAAGAAGGAACTCATCTTGCTCTCATTGATTCCTATTTTCTGGTATATTCTAACTGTAGAACACCAATTTCTGCCCACTGTTTGCTTGGATAAATGGGTTTATTAGCTGTTCACTATCTGTGATGGTCTTTTGTGTGATCTGCATTTAGCAGGAAGGGGGTCAAACTGGTGGATTTAAGTTTGAAGCACCCTCCTCCACTGAGAAATAGCAGCCAAGAAAATGGCTTTTTGTTCTAGTCATGCCTCTATACAAGTAATATTTATAAGGAAATAACTAATTCTAGTTTGATAACCCCTCTTGCAGAGAACAGAACAGCAAGTCTCTTGACTCTTTCTCCTGCTCCCACCAGGACAGGAATTGAGTTCCCTCTTGCAGAAGAGATCTATCAATATCTTTCTTCGAGCCACTTAGGCAATTAGGTGGTTGGTCCAGTGGATAGCATGTTGGGCCTGCAATCAGGAGTGAGTTCAAATCAGGCCTCAGACACTTACTAGCTGTGTGACCCTGGACAATTGACAAAATCTCTTTGTCTCAGTTTCCTCAATTATACCTTTCAGGGTTATCATAAGGATCAATGAGATAATATTTGTAAAGTGCTTAGCACAGGGTCTGGGACATAATAGGTGTTAAATAAATACTATTTCTTCCCTCCCACTTAGACACTGATAATTCTGTGTGGATATATACAACTTATATGAGTAGAGCATATATCATATATAATATTTTGCTCACCTGACAAAGATTAAAGTCTCAAGTAATATGTAAACCTTCTAGAACCTTTGACTAAATTCTATAACCCATAATAATTTTAGTTTTTAAAACTGGGGAGATAGGGTCTTAAGCTGTAAATTCATTGATATAGGTATCATCCAGATTGACAAATTCCCTCTACCAATGTAGTTGGCACCTCTCTGAAACTTGTCCAGCCAATATATGTCAGAAACAGGACTGGAACCCAGGCCTTCCTGACTATCTACCCTAACTGCCTCTCAGTTTTTAAAGTAGCCACAAGAATCCTAAATGGGGAAAGAGTGTTTACTAATCACTCATTCATTTAAAGGGAGCCACATGGCTAAATTTCAGGAAATTTAAGGAGTAAAATTATTTTTAAAGTTAGACATGATTTTTAGCAAGATTGATTATAAAAAAATTTCTGCTGGCACTACCATTCTCTCAACCCCCCCCCCCCAACTCAGTCAACTTCAATTCTTTCCCCTTTCAAGTTGCTTACTTACATCCAAGTCCTGTGGATGCTACTTCACTTGGGGACCTTTTACATTCATCCCTTCCTTCCTACACCATAGCTACCACCAGGGCCTCATTATTTCAGCCTGGGACCAGCCTCCTAACTGATCTCTGGCACTTTAGTCCCTCCCCTCTTCATTTCAACCTTCACTTCATTGCCAGAATAATCATCCTAAGGTACATTACTCCTCTTTTCAAAAATCTTCGGATTGCTTCCAGAATAAAAGAATTATTCCTTAGCTTGGCATTCAAGGCCTTCCACAATCTGCCTTCAATCTACCTTTCTAGACTAATCTCATGCCACTTCTGTATTCTCATGACAGTCTACATTTCTGCCCAAGTAGGCCACCCACTGTTTTCTGGTCTTATCCAACCCTTTTCTAGATTTATCTGTGCCTTTATACCTGCTGTCTCCTATGCCTGGAATGGCCACATCTCTGCCTAAAATCATATATTTGGAACCCTAAGGATCCTTAGAAGTGAAATTTTACTTTGCAAAATGGAACAGAGGGATGCTAAGTGATTGGCTAATGGACACATGGGCAGTAGGTGACAAGGCTAGGATTCAGCCCCAGGTCCTCCTACTCTGAATTCAGTGTTCTTAGCACTACAAATTGAGCTCCTTTCTCATTAATGTCTTTTATTATTTCTTCCCTGAAGCCTTTCCTGATTCATCCAACATAGGTAATTTATCCCTTATAATTTTGCCATGCACTAATAATATATTGTAAAAGATGGCCCTACAGTTATCTGTGGATTCTTCCATTAGAAAACAAGCTCCTTGAAGTCAGGGGACCTATTGCTTCTTATTGGTCTCTGGAATCCTTTGCACTCTTCAAAATTATTGAAGACTCCCCTTCCCCCAAGACCTTTGTTTATGTTTGCTATATCTATCGATTATTGACCATATTAGAAATGAAAACATCTTAGTATTATTGTGAAAATTAGTTTTGGTCTCGAGGATGGGGAGGCAGCTTCTAAGTCTGGAAGACCTGGGTTCATTCCTGACTCTGAACCATACTAACTGTGTGACCCTAAGACCATGAGCTGCTCAGAGTGACCTCATCCAGATGTTCTCTGTAGGATGGAAATCATAGGTACAGTCCTCTTCTCAATTTCTCCCCATTACCTGGCAGAGTGCTTAACACATGGTTAGCTGAAAAATTATCTAAAGCTGCTTCATTCTATGACTTCTCAGTGATATTGGGCTATTTTCTGTGATATCTGCTCTATCTTATTCCACTTCCATTTTGAAGAGCTGGGAATAATAGCATGTGTCTGTGAATATAAATCAATGTGTTTGGGATTTTTTAGGGTTTGGATGCATCTGCAGAATCCAATTTTTAAAGGCTCTTCTACTGAAATAAAGATCTGTCAGTTGTTTCCAATAAATATTTATTTAATCTGGCATAGCATTTGGCCCACACTTTATTAATTAGTCAGTCATGCTGCATTTTGAACACTGAAATGTAGACTTTTAAAGTCATTGAGGGCCCCAAGTGCATATGTACTGCCCTAATGTAGCCTCCTGTGTATTTTGTTTTTTGGCACTGGTGATTAGGGTGGGTGGTGCTTGTTTGTTTGCATATGTTGATATTTGACTTGATCAAGGCAGAGTTTTGTTCTATTAAGAAAACAGGCCCCTTGAAAAGGTGTCTGTTAGACTTCCTACCAAAGGCTGCAAAACACCAGATAAAATTTCCTGTATTTTCAGAAAACTCAAGAACCAAATATTTATGATTTGAAAAACCCTCAATGTTTTAAGTCTCTGTCTGGAATTCTGTAGAAGAGTTAACATGTTAGAGGCATGTTACAATTATAAAAAAAAAAATTCCAAACAAACAACAGATGTCACTTTACAATCCCATCTCTCTCCACCTACCTCCAGGGAAAAAAATAATAAAATAAAACCCTGAACACATTCTGGAATTTCAAGATTAGACAAAAACTAGAGAGAAGAAGAAAAAAAATCACAAAACACTGAAAAACTCACCACGAAATTATTTTTTTCTTAAAGAAAATTTTGACAGGGATCAAGTTTTGCAAAATTCTGTCCCTTTGGCCTCTTTCACTGGCTTACCAGCAGGGGGCAGAAGAAGTAGGTTTTATTTTTGGTCCCTCTCCTGAGGCTGCTGCAGGGGCCAAGCCGGGAAACTGTAGTTTCAATCATTGCCTCTGTGGCTGAAATTTTTCCTGGTCTCTGCATCTGAACCCTTTTCCTCTGCCTCCCTCCCCCTAAATTTGCTGATAAAAGTGAGGTTTTTATAATCCCTGGCACCTTTCACTTTGTTTATCAAGGAGAGACACAGTATATCTACAACTTCCATAGTTAACTGTGGTAAATCACATCTAATCAAGACACTGGGTGTGGGATCATAATTACATATGTACAGGAATTTTGGAAGCTCTATACTTTTTTTCATTATTTTAAATTATGCTATGGTTTTTAATTGATTGTTTTTGATGAAAATTCCACCCTTCCTCAATTGTACATTTATCATTCATTCCCTTCCCCTCCTTTCTATCACAGGAACTGATTTCTCCAGAATAGATATGTGCAGGGCTGCACTCAGCCCAAGCAGTTTGGTTAGACAGATATCAAGAATAAAGGCAGGAATGTGGGTCAGAAGGGTGCAAGGCAATGACCTTCAATGACCTTTCTCTCAGCTCTTGTCTTTGCTCAGATTGACTGGCAAGGACACGTTCCTTTGGGATTTGTTAGAATGCAGTCTTCCAAAATGGTCTGCCTAGGAATGAAGACTGAAAGATAGAGAGTCCCCCTTCAACTTCAGTCAAGTCTTAATTTAGAATTAGGATGAAAACCTGGGAAAGTGAGTTGTTCCTGATAGCAAGAGAAAGTCACTTATAAGAATACAGTTATCCTTTATACATCCAGGGAGTTAGAGTTGTGGTGTTTGCCACCCCCCACCCCATTTGGAAAATCTGCATAAAATTTCTTGGCCTTCATTCGGGAGTAGTCTGAATTTTTTCTTTTTCTTTTATGGAGTGTTTACAGTACCAAATTATAAAATTTGGGTTAAATATTTGGTGATAGGCTCTGTATCCATTGGCCTTCCACATCAACTGTGGCTTCCACAAAACTCTCCAAATTTTCATTTAATTTCTTATACCAACACGAGATATAAAAGTTGTGATGTGGAAGGGATAACTGCAGATTTAACCTTAGCCTGGGGGACACAATGCCTGGTTTTTGTAGTGAGTTGGCTTACAGGAGAGCTTTCAGCCTGTGCTTATTAGAAAGAGGCTTTCTAGTCATTCATCCTAGCAAATGCTAGTAGAGACCTTGAAGGGATGAAGGCCAGGCACTGGCATCAGGGAGAAGCCTGGCAGCTGGGAGATTTGTGGAAACACCACAGCCAGCAGGGAGATGCAGCTGTATGATATAGGGTGGAGAGTAGGCCTAGCAGACAGTAATGCCCATTGGGAATCAGACCCAGTGAAACTGAGGTCACAGACTGGGCTGGGTTGAAGAATATAGGGGGCAATGTTTTATTATGCCATTTCAGTGAATTCGTCTTTGAATTCATGTTGTCCTCTGATTAGTAAAAGTAAACACACTGGGACTCTTGAGCCTAGATCAGAGGCTTTTCTAAAGAAAGGTAGGTTATTTCCTACATGGAACATGATCGCATGTGACTTGGATTAACCATGTAGGACCTTCCACTATTATCAAAGATTTTGAGATTTTTCTAAATAAGAATAACTGGCAAATTTCTTCCCAAAATGAATTAGCCAATAGTAATTCTTTTGTCTATGTTCATAAAGTCGCATGATTCTGTTCTCCCCACCCCCCCAACTCTTCTTTTTTCCTCCTGTGCTTTCTCTCTCTCTTTTTTTTAAGCAATTGGGGTTAAGTAACTTGCTCAAGGTTACATGGCCAGGTGTTTCTGGGTGGGTGCTAAGTGTCTGAGCCCGGATTCGATCCCCAGGTCATCCCGACACTGGAGCCAGTGCTCTTACTCGATGTGCTACCTGGCCGCCCCAGCTTTCTCTTGTTTTTAATTTTATTTTTTGGGGGGAGAGAGAAGGCAAGGCAATTGAGGTTCAGTGACTTACCCAAGGTCACACAGCTAGTTAAGTGTTAATTGTCAGAGACACTTTGAACTCAGGTCCTCCTGACTCCAGGGCAGGTGCTCTATTCACTGCACCACCTGGTTGCCTACCCCCACCCCTGTGCTTTCTCTATTAATTCAGAGGGTAAATCGAGGCTGGAAGAAAAATTGTGATGCCTTCCCATCTGTTTTCTTTCAACTTCTCTGATCTTTTTTGTCATCAATCATATCTTATCCACTGAATCATCACTTATGCTAACCTTTCAGAAATTCTTTTTTTGATTTCACTCTTAAAAATATCTCCCACAGAGTCATGGAATCTTGAGTTGGAAGGAAGCTGAGAGGTCATCTAACTCAATTTCATCCTGAAGCATGAGTCTGTTTCCACGAGACAACAAGCCCCTAAGGTTGTTACTTACCTAGGCTTTGCCCAAAGACCACCAGGTGCATGAAACTCAATACAAGGGAACCATTCCATTTCTATCCAGCTCTAAAGGTTAGGAAGCTGTTATTTACATTGAGTCCAAATCTGCTTCTCTGTAGCTTTTAGCCATGGGTCACAGCTCAGGGCAAAAGAGAGTAAGTCTAGTCCCTCTCGCACATGATAATTCATCAAGTGTTTTAGGAATTAATGTCATGTTCTGTCCCATCCCCAAGCCATCTCATCTCTAGGTGGTAAAGTTCAGGTGAATCCTGGGGATCAGATTCTTGAGGAAGCAAATCCATCACTATTCTTAGAGCTCAGTTTCTATCTGCTTCATTTTTTTTGACAATTTAGGTGCAGAGTAAGATATCTTTAAGGGATATGAGTTGTTTTAATAGTATTTCACAAAATCTACTGCTGAATTTGCCCCATTTCTATATTTGCATCTGTTTTTGTAAATTCATTCAGATATGGAAATGATTTATAAATAGGTAAAATGATAAACTAATATCAGGATGTTTTCTGTTCCAATCAAGACTATTTCAAATCAGTCCTCCTTTGATTTTGCTTTTTTGGTAGAGCAGAGGTGGGGATAGGAGGAGTTACAGCAATTATATAGATTTGTCTTTACTATGCCATCTACCAAATCTATCATTTTTCCTATTATCATTTCTCTTTGAAGGTAGCACATTTTGGGGAAAGAATATGGCCTAAAATTAAGTGAGAAATTTAGATTGTTTTTAGCTTTGCTATTGTTTTTATTGCTATTAATTGTTATATATTTATTATAGTATAATATTATCCTATTTGTTATTATTTGTATTATCAACATACAGTACATTATAATATATAATATGCATTTTATAACAATGTTATGTATTATTATTGTTATTGCTATTGTTAAATTATTTTAGATCACAAAAGTCTTGATTTAGAGCTAGAAGGAACCTTGGTGATCCTCTAGTTCAACTTCTCACAGCAAATGAGGAACCTGAGACCCAGAGAGGTTAAGTGATTTGCCCAAGATCATACAATTAGTAAGTGGTCAAGGGAGGATTCAAATCCAGGTCCTTTGACATCTCTCCACTACAAAATGCTGCCATCTTTGGGAAAGTCTTTAAACTTTTTGGCTAAAATAGAGCCCCTAGTAAGGGGGTCGATTTTCTAAAAGAGTTGTTGT
This sequence comes from Petaurus breviceps papuanus, assembly GCF_028583685.1. Lineage (NCBI taxonomy): Eukaryota > Metazoa > Chordata > Mammalia > Diprotodontia > Petauridae > Petaurus > Petaurus breviceps. The sequence continues at coordinate 10,373,106 of NW_027186473.1, forward strand.
GAAGATTGATATGTTAACATTTCTGAGCATTCCTAGGAAAGGTGATACAAAAGCTTCTATTAATAATCTAGAACCAGATTTGTTTGATCAAAATTTTCATTTCCTTTGAGTGTGTCTCTAAAATGCAATAATTTAAGAGATCACAGATAGGATAAAAACATTCTTTTTTTTTTTTTTTTTGCTTTTTGGAGGGGGGAAGGCAGGGCAATTAGGGTTAAGTTACTTGCTCAAGGTCACACGGCTAGTAAGTGTTAAGTGTCTGAGGCCAGATTTAAACTCAGGTCCTCCGGACTCCAGGGCCAATGCTCTATTCACTATCCCCCCTAGCCACCCTGATAAAGACATTCTTGAATCTTCTATAGCTTGCCTATTTCACAATATACTACAAAAATAACTACTACAAAGAAGCAGTGAGAATCAACATGCCTTAGCATTCCTGCAACAGCCACTTTGGGAACAGTACATTTTTTCTCCCCAACTTCAATACATTTTATTTATTTTTTACCTTTCTTTTCCACTCAATAAATTTGAAGAAGACAGCTTTGCTTTTGCATAAAAATTAACATAGTCTAATAATGCTAATTTTAACTTGGGCATTTAATTTTTTTTGAGGGGGGAAGGCAAGGCAATTGGGGTTAAGTGACTTGCCCAAGGTCACACAAGTGTCTGAGGCTGGATTTGAACACAGGTCCTTGTGACTCCAGTGCCGGTGCTCTATTCACTGGGCCACCTAGCTGCCCCCCCCCTTTTTTTTTAAAGAAACAAAAACATATCATAAAACTTAAACATTGGAACTTAAATACAAAGTTAAAGTATGTTCTTCCTTTATTCCATCCTCTCCTCTCCCTGTTTGCTTGATATATTTTACTATATCTTTTTTCTTTATCTTTGTTGTTTTTTTTTTTCCTTACTATGACCTTGAGTAATGATTCTTCTCTTTCTAGGCTGTTCTTTTCTTTTGTTCTCTGAATGCCCGTTAGTTTCTCTTCTTCCTCTAGTATTTTTCAAGCTTGGGGCCTGCTACGGCCTTCTCTGTGTTTCCTTTCTCTTCCTTCAATGTTCACATTCTCCTACTATCTCTGTCCTTTACTCCCTTCTCCATTCTTCAAATTCCCTTCAACTTTCCCTCATTGCTGCTGAATTTACAAATAACCTTGATGTGATCTATCATTCATCTAAACACACTTGGAAATCTCTCTGAAGACATCTCACGTACAGTAGTTAACTGCAGCAGGAGCATTAACATGGTAATCTGTCATGCTCTTGAGGAGGAGTGTTGAAGCAGAGATCAGAACCAAAGAAATTTCTGAGGATCTTCAGGTCACTCAGTAGCTCCTAGAGGAGTAACTGGGGATAACAAGGGAGTGGACATTTTTATCTTGGGCAAGGCATTCTCAAATGTTCGTAAACATCTTGATACAGCTATAACAAAAGTTTATAATCTGATGCATTTTTTTTCCTTTCCCCATATGTTGCTTAGATTGTTTTCCTCTGTCTAGATATAACCCTTGCTTTAGGAGTTCAGTCATTTTTCAGTTGTGTCCTGCTTTTCATTGTCCCCACTTGGGATTTTCTTGGCAAAGATACTGCAGTGGTGTGTCACTCCAGCTCATTTTACTCTCCAGCTCATTTTACAGGTGAGGAAACTGAGGCAAAAAGGGTGAAGTGACTTACCCGGGGTCACACAGCTAGTAAGTGTCTGAGGCTAGATTTGAATTCAGGTGTTCCTGACTCCAGGTCCCATGTACCACCCAGCTGCCTCTAAAAATTTGTACTATTCCACACAACTTATATACATACATATATATATATGTATATACATATATATAGCAGTTATTCATGTCAATGTGTACTATACACAGAAGGAACTCAATAAATATTTATTGACTAACATACAGAAAACACCAGTGCTAGAAGATTCTCAGACACCAACTGGTTCAAGCCCTTCATTTCTTCAGGGAGGAAAGCATGACAAGGCATCATGGCAGATCCATGAGGTAGTGGAAAGTGAAGTCCACCTGTGTTTCTTTTGGAAACTTACTTCACATCCCTGGCCCTCAGTTTTCTAATTCATAAACTGGCCTCTAAGGCCCTTTCTATCTCTAAATCTTATGATTTTCAGAAACTGAGAGCTACGGAGGTGAAGTGAGCTAATTTTAAAGACGACTGTACCACCTGTTAATACGTGCCACAGGACTGTACACAGGCATGGTGGGCTCATTCTCCAGGCAGTTTTAAAATACAAAAAACAAATCTTTGTTGTTCTCTGCTCTCCTTTTCCTTACTGGGACATGTTATTTCCATGCTGTAGCTGAATCACCAAAACACATTCTGTGGCTAACTGGGATGCATATGTAAAAACAACTATATGTTTTGGTCTCATACGTGTTTACAGGCTTCATATAATTTTCTTCATATGTTATTTCTCTCCTTAAAATGAATGCTTCAAGGAAGTCTAAGAAACAGAGATAGTACCAAGAGGCCAACACCAACAACTTTCTACAACAACAAAAAGTACTGCTACATGAGAGCAAGGGAAAAGTCTGCAATGAAACAGATTTCAGCCGTTGTTTCCAATTTGTGGTTATAAAAAAAAAGGGCCATTAAATTCATCCAAATTATTTAAAGTCTCTAGGGTGGACTCTTAACTTTAACACTCAGATATCCCAGACTGCTCTGTTCTTGGCACCGAATGACCCCTGGTAAAGGGAGGATGGTAGAGACTGGCTGCCTTGGGTCTTTGTACCCCCCCCAGTGCCAAGCACAGAGCTTGGTGCATTGTGGGTGGCTAATGAATGCTTGTTGATTGACTAATGGCTGGCTGAAGGAAAGGATGATGAATTGGGCCAGTCTTGAGATTGTACAGTTGTTATAGCTGATCAGCACTAGATCTCCACTTCCCATTCTAAGTCTCAGCAGCACCTTCTGGTACAGTAAGAACGATGAAAGACTGAGGGACAATCTGTGTTCAGAGAACAGTAATGATAAGCACCACTGAAGCAGGCCCTACAATATTTGGGGACATGGTGACCTAAGAGATTAAATCCAGAAATGAGACTTGTGAATGCAAGCAACAGGGACCCCCAGTGCAACTCACATGGTTGTAAATGTGGTGGGGGGTGTAATGTGCTGATGAAGATACCAGCACCATACTGGGACACTACCCTCCTCCCTCTGCAAGTTCTGCTTCATCAATCTCTTCCCTTCTCATCAAACCTCTGGCCTTTTCCCCAAGATGCAGGTTCTTTTTAATTGGTTTGTGGGTTTTTTTTTGGAGGGGGGAAGGTAAGGCAATTGGGGTTAGGTGACTTGCCCATGGTCACATAGCTAGTAAGCGTCAAGTGTCTGAGGCTGGATTTGAACTCAGGTGCTCCTGATTCCAGGGCCAGTGCTCTATACATTGAGTTACCTAGCTGCCCCTGTTTTGGTTTTTGTAAATGCAGATATACTTTGGAATTTTGGAAAAATTCATTTCATTTGCCAGGGAGTAAGTTCCTTTGGTATATATACAACAATGATTTTTTAAATGGCAGGGCCTATATCCACCTACTTGCCTTAATGCAGGGAACAAGAAGGTGCTGAAAGAGAAAAACTTACAAACTGGAGTATATCTTTCTGAACAGTGAAGGACTGGTTGATTAGAAGCAGTTAGGTCACATAGTAAATAGAGCACTAGACTCAGATTCATGAAGAACTAAGTTTGAAACTTGCTTCAGACAATTACTTAGTGACTAGGCAGGTCACTTAAGTTCTCCAAACTTATGTTCTCCCCATCTGTAGAATGAGACTATGAAGAGGACATGCCTCACATAGTTATTTTGAGGATTAAATGATATAATTATATGTAGTATAACTTTATGTACTTTAAATGCTATATAAAAGTTAGTTACTACTACAACATAAGTTGTGATGGATTGTACTTGGGTTGACCCAATGTCATTCTTTAACATAAACCTGGAAGGAACCATATTCTTATGTTCTAGATATCATCAGGTATGGAATTTTCCTATGCATCATTAAGTTTGCTATCAATAGAATATTCCCTTTCACATTTAGGGGAAGGAAAGGGGATAAACATTTGTAGAGTGCCTACTGGGCAGCTAGGTGGTGCAATAGATGGATGACTGGGATTGGAATCAAGAGTCCAAGTCTGGCCTCAGATGCCTGCTTGCTGTGTGACTCTGTAAAATGAGCTAGAGAAGGAAATGGCAAAGCACTCCAGTATCTTTGCCAAGAAAACCCCAAAATGGGGTCACAAAGAATCAGACATGACCAAACAAGAGCGACACAGAGCCTCTTATGTGCCAAGCACTTTTACAAATATTCTCTCATTTGATCCATTTACACCAGCCTAGAGAGGACTAACCCTGTTGACTGGTGCCATATCAATCAAATCTATGAAGATTTCTGGTCTCTCAAGCTGACTTCTTGTGGCTTATTAGTGACGAATTCATGAATGAAGTCTGACACTTGGATGTCACTTGAGTTCACAGTACCTTAGCTAGAACTGGATGAGGACTGGGATACATAAATAAGAGCATAAGGTATTTTTCTGGATCAGTACAGACTGTAATGCCTCCTTTGCATGTACCATCTAAAAGGACATTCTAAAGTTAGTTGGGAACAAACTTTTATTAAAAATTTTTTAACTGGTGAAACAGACTGAAGGTTCCCTAAAGGTTACTTCTTTATTCCAGGACCCTATCCATTAGGCAATGTCTCTCTGTGTTGGCTGGATCAGAATGATCTTTGAGATGTGATGCAGAGGAGATAATGCGGTGATGATAAAGATAAAACTCCTCCAGCTGGATCTGACCACAGTCTTCCATTCCTGTTTCCCCTCATAGTTAATATTGGAAACACATTGGACTTATTTTCCCTTTTAAAGAAACTGTTGTTTTATGTTTCTGTCTTTAAGATGTCCTAACTTCTAATGAAGCAATATCCTCACATAACAGCTCAAGGTGCATCCATGCTTGCTTTGGGAGAGCCCTTTCAAGGAGAAAAGAGAGGACTTTGGCTCAGGGGATAAGGGACTGACCAGTGGGGGCAGGAATATGGAAGAACAAAAAGAAACTTACACTAATTGGGCCCATCTCAGAAAACCAGGATCTTATGAATTATTTATTACACTACTGACCCTAGCAGCAATGTAGATTTTGGGTCTTGCCAAGAACAAATTATGCTGTCTGCATTTGTTACTCCTCCCTTCTCTTAGGAAGAAACAAGGCCTGGAGCCAGGACAAAGGATCAACTAGACTAAAGATAAGGCCCTCATTCCACTGGTTCTTTGCAGAGTCTTCACAACTGAAGCCCAATCAGATATTTTTTTTTTTTCCAAAAGCCAGCAGGATAAGTAGGTTGTGTTTATACTTCTGAAAAATCTGGGTATCAGAGACATCAGGGACATTTCAAATGTTACACATTGTAAGCGCTATGGAACAAACATGACCTCAAATAATGGCCTTGATCTGGTACAGACCACTTCGCGTCACTGTCTAACTTTAACTTCAAAAAAAACTGCTGACTATGATGTACTAAAAGCAGAGGAAGAGCCACAGTTTAAATAGCTAGTGATCTCTGGCTTCAAGAAACTCATGATCTTAGAAAGGGGCATCCTACATCTTTAAGACTCAAGGATCTGTTTCATCAGTGTGGTTACACCCTCCATAAACCAGTAAATGATCTCCATAAATTGCCATGGGTAAATACTTGGCAAAGTGACCAACACTTGGCAAAGAGCCCCTAATTGTAGCAGAACTGGAGAAAGTCTTCTGATAATAGATTGTGTAGACAGATACAGAGTAAGTTGCTGAGCCTGTATTCCTTCTAACTTGGAAGGATCTACCAGGGTTTGTAATCTGCTGGCAAAGCTTTCTAGCAGTTACTGACTTTAACCTCCGAGCTGTAATAGGCACTTTGGGGGAAGAGGAGGGATAAAACATATACTCAGATTACTATAATACATGCATGGTAAGTAAATACGAGTGGTATAAACCTAGTGCTATTTGAGGTCTGAAGAGGGAAGGACTGTTATGAGTGGGTATGTCAATTTTCAGATGGTGGATCCTGCTGCCTCCGGCAAAGGGAGCCAAGGACAAGGCCAGATGTGGTTCTTGCTTCTTTCTCTGTATTTACTTCCCCCAAACATGGCTATGCTTCCTGATTTCAGAGTCATGGTATGATCAGGGTTCAAGAGCTCCTACCCTGACCCTGCTCTAGAGGGCCTTTCCCTGGTCTCCTACAGGAGTGAAGCCAATTCTTACATCAAAGTCTTGATCCTTCTGGAATTCAGGCCAAATAAGAATATTCTCTGGGGGGAAAATTCCTCATTGTCTTATTCTTCATATTCTTCTTCATACTCTTCTTTATAAGACAACTCTGACGGCATGCTAGTTAGTATATACATATATAGGAAAATCATAAAGTCATAGAATATGAGAGTTGGAAAGAAGCCTAGATATGGTCTAGTCCAACCCTGTCATTGGAAACCGGGACTCTGAGAGGTTACAGATTTAAGCAATGCCATTCAGCTGGTTAACAGCGGAGAGAGACAGAACCTGCACTAAAAAGTAAAGAAAGTTAGGGGCTGGAGTGAAGGTCAAAGGTTAATTTTAAAAATCAAGTCCTATTGTATGAAATTGGCATTAAAAAACAAACTAGTTGCCTTCAGGACTACTTTACAATAAAGGAACATATGTGTACTGTTTCATTCCTTGAAGGATAGCATTTCCCTAATGGCTTCTTGGTACACCAAGAGCTGTACCTTTATGAGTCTAAGAGAATGTTATAGGGCAAGAGAACAAGAATTTATGAAACACCTACTATGTGCTTGGTACTGTGTTAAGTGCTTCGCAAATATTATCTCATATTTTCTCTGGCCCCAGGCACACTCAGTCCTTCATGACCCTTAGAAATAAGAATTTAAGATTTCACTATCTACTTGTAAACATGAAAATGCAAGAATATTAATCTTTTTAAAAAATATTTTATTCTCCCCCATAACATGTGAAAATATTTTTTAACATCCTTTTTTAAAAGGTTGTTCCAAAAATCTCTTCTTCCCTCCTCTTCTTCCTTTCTCTCTGAGATGGTAAGCAATAAGATACAGCTTATACATGTGCAATTGTGGTAAAAAATAGGAAATATTAATCTTAAGAGATTTTTGGATTTTTTCTAACATCTAACTCAAAAACCACGGGAAATCTACAGAAAATTTATCTTAAAATTTCTAATTTTTACTATTTTTGTAATGACTGACCTCTCCCTAGTGAAACATCTTCTTACGGAATCATATTAAAACAAGACACTAGATTATCTGTGATACTACTGGCCAAGTAGCCAAATTACTGATCATTTTCTTTCTTAACTCTGGAACAGATAGGAAAAAGGTGATTTCTTCAAAATGGCATTTTAAACCTTTTGAATAATAGCTAATAAGAGTTAACATTTATATAGCACTTTGACATTTTCAGGACACACACACATATATGTTTCTATACATTTATTATTAATTATTCCATTTGGGACTCAAAGCATCCCTATGAGATAGACATGTTATCCCCATTTAACACAGCAGGAAAGTAAGACTGGGAGGGGGTAAGTGACTTGCTCACCTAGCTAGTGTTGGGCAAGATTTAAACCCAGACTCTCCTGGTTCTAATGTTGATGTTTACGGATGCTTGCTCCAAAATGCCAACATGCCGGGTCCTGCATTTGTGACCCTTGTATTGACAAGCGGGCCATAACAATCTGACACAGACTGAATCTGAGCTAGATTGAATCTCAGCCCCTTCATGGAGGCAAGATGGATCTTAAGAAAGACTGTGGATCTAGGGGTGGGCTAGTAGTCTGGGAGGAAGGGTCTAGGGAGGGTCTTGCTAAGGATAATCTAGATGGGACTGAGGTCCAACTCCAGGAACCAAGAGAAGGGAATTTTAATAGGATCAAGGGTGGGAAACAGCCTGAGGGCTAGGCTACTTTAAGGGTAACAGATATTCGATAATAGTGATAATGGAAGGCTTATGGCCTCAGGCAAATGACAGATCCAAGGGGAAGATACAAAGAGAGTTCAAGGGGGTTCCCAGAGGCTGTACTCCATCACTAAGTGCAGCACACTATTCACTATGCCACCTAATTTAAGAAAAGTTTTGTAACTTGAATTTCATGAGACTATTTCCCAAAATCATTTGGCTCACAACCTTATTCTGAACATTATGGCCAGTTACAATACTAGGGTCACAGAGCTACAAAAGGCCCCGAAGGTCGCCCCGCCCCAGGCCATTTTTTGGCCCATCTATGGGTCTGATGGCACTAGCTGACCTCAGACAGATAGGAATCTATGCCATTTTTGATGACCTGCAGAGAAGCCAAATTCCACAACCTCCTGTGGGAACTCATTCTAATAGAGTAAAATTTCACTAGTCCTGAGACAGTAAAAAATACCAAATTCTTATGAAATATTACAAAAGCTAAGTACAGTTCTATGATTTTAATGTGTACTGATCCTTCCTTGTTGGCAAACAATGTATAAGCAAGGAGAAATGCTCAGGGATGGACTTTAAGGTGTAGACAAGAAGCCTGTAATCAGGTGCTTATTTAAGCTTATATAAGATACTTGCATAAAGACTATTTGTTCTCTTAGGTTAAACATCCACCCTAAAGCCTCAATTGCATATTACCAATTTGTTTAGAAACCCTCTTCTCATAGATTAGGCAAAGGAAAACCTCAGCCAAGTTCCTCTCCAAGTTACCACAAATTCTGAATGAATAAGCATTCATTAAAATAAATACCGATAAATACTTCAATACAAGAAACTCCTTATATCTAACCCAAATCTTTCAAACTTCTTCATATTGCAAGTTAATTTTATTCCTACCGTTCTCTCTTTAGGTGAGAGAGAAACCGTGGGTGTTCTCCAACAGCATGCTAACAGGCCACATGTCTGAATGTAATTAAGCTTCCCATCAATTTTTTTCCCCTATAATAAATCATCCTTTTTGGGGAGAAGGGGGGATGTCTTATTAACCTCTCAATCACCTCTGAACTTTCTGAGAAGGCCCTGACCAGCATTTCTCAAACCTCAAGACTTTACTCCCCTGTGCCAAGTGTTCCCACACAAAGAACCAAATCTTTCTTGAAGTCTGAGTGGAAAGCAATCCAGACAGAGTAGAGGACCCCTGGCCTGGGCCTACTGTGAAGGTAGTTCCAGAGAATACCAAAAGCCACATTTTTTTTCTTTCTCTCCTAGAGAAGAGAATGGGCATTTTTTTGGTGAATTGAAATAGGAAGTAGGGAGGGGATTTATTCTTTTCTGACAGAAGTTGTTTTTAGTATCAAGAAAGAAAAGAAGTCTTCTCCTATCTTCAGGTTATGTGAGGTTATATGTGACAGTTTCTGGTTGAGATCAGCTGGCTTAGGTATTTTCATTTTTTCTTTCCTTTCTCTTAATTCCAGGTGCTAGGCCTGGTTCCCTGATATGTAGTTGCTGGCTTTCATATGTGTGAAGCAGGGAAAGAAGACTCCAGAAATTCTAGTAAAAGTTTAATGATAAAAGCAGTGTTTAGATAACAAGGTAGAACATTAGGTAACATTATGTTAATGTCTTCTCTGCATTCACTGTTCTTACTCATAAAAGAAAAAAGCAATTCATTTCACCTGTGAAATCAGGAACAGAAATTAGTCTTTTATATTTATTTTGTTGCCTTTTAGAACTGCTGTAATTACCGTTTTACATCCCAATTCATTTGACTTTTGGTATTCCATGTCACATTCTACTTCCATCCATAGTCGGCAACTGCTGCTATTTCTAAGCATCCAGGTTCATGTAAAGACACATTTCAAACAGTACAGCATCCATTGTATTTCCCAGTTTGATTGTGATTTTCAGAAGCTCCTCTTTGCCTCCGGGATTAAACATAAATTCTGAGACTGGGACTTTAAGTCATGGCTCCATGTTGCTTTTCTAGGCCTATTTCACATTCCTCTCCATTGTGCATGCTATGTTTTAGCCTAACTGGCTTCCTTCTTGTTTCCCAAATGAGACATTCCATGCCACACAGGCTACCATGTGCTGGGAATGAATTCCCTTTGCTTAGAATCTTTAGCTTTCTTCAAAGCAACCTCCCAGGGGAAGCCTTTCTTGATCCTCCCAGTGGAAAGCACTCTTGTCTCCCTGAATTATCTTGTGGTATATGTATTAGATCTCCCCAACGGAATATTAACTCTTTGAGGACTGGGTATATTTTTTGTTTTGTCTTCATATGAATGAGACAAGATCTAGGTATGTGAAAATCTGTAGAATTCAAAGAGGTGTCTTAGAACCATTTTCCCTATTGGAAAAAGAACTGGAGAGATTGGGAACAGCTGATGATGTAACCTCCTTGGTATGTTTTGTCTATACCAAGGGTTAGGTGACAAAGGATTAGGGATGAGGAACAGAAGATTGCAGGACCAGGAACCACAGTAAGCTGATAGGGACTGGTGTATAACAAGGTTATATAAGGACAGGAGGTCAATTCATAGAGTTCAATTACTCTAAGTAGGGGCTTGTGAATACCATTAATTAAAAGAGGACAGACCATTCATAATCCCAGAGCCCTTGTATGAACTACATGGATGCATGATGGGAATATACAGGAAGTAAGTTTCCATGTAAGCAAACCAAGATCAGCAGTCAAAGGTCGAGATCAAAAGGAGGGGAGAGGCAAGAAACACATTCTAGATACGGAGGCTGGGTCCCTGGTAGGGGAGATGTCCCTGGGTCTATCCAGAAGAGAAGGGTGGGTTCATGAAGAAAGTCAAAGAAAATTATTAGATTTTACCCAAGGACAGAGGTTGGTTGCTTTTTTTAACCGATCTAATATGCTCTGCTGGACCTGGTATGAATGGGATATTTTGGTTTTGTAGCCACATACATGTCTAGTAGACAGGGTTCTTGACTGTGCTATCAAAGTTAGGCTTACTTCACATATGTAGCTGTAAAGATAATGAGTACTCTATACCAGTGGCCAGTGGGAAGCAGTCCCCTACTACAAATAAGAGGGGTTGACCCTGAGACATGAAATGAACTCAAGTCTACTAATATCAAATCACACGAGAGAGAAGTTGGCTCACAGTGACCATGAGCCTGTAAGAAACTGTAAGAAAACAGGTAAGATCACATAACAATTCAGGTTGGATAGCTTTCTTTAGATCTGGCATATAAAAATATGAGTTATATTCATTGACAAAGACATTTCTTTATGTACTCACTATATGAGTTTCTTAAAAGGAAAATTTGGGATACCAAATCATATCTTCCTATTGAATTACTCTATCTACTCAGAGAAGCAATTCTATGGGGAAAGGTGTCTCTAAGATATAATAAGATTTCATAAAGAAATGCAGAGAAAAACCAGGCTTTATTCTAAGTGAGGGGCTAAAACCAAAGTCTATCAATGTTAAGTAGGAGAACTAAGTTTCAACAGGACATCAGCCTCAACTTCTAAAAGTCAAGTACTAAAAATTTTTTTGAAAAAATATTAAAAATGGGGTGCCTAGGTGTCACAGTGAATAGAGCCTTGGCCCTGGAGTCAGGAGGACCTCAGTTCAAATCTGGTCTCAGACACTTAACACTTACCAGCTGGCCTTGGGCAAGTCACTTAACCCCAATTGCCCTGCCCTTCCCAAAAGCAAAAAAAAAAAAAAAAGAATATTAAAAGTCAAGTGCTAAGACCTTTATGGAGAAGAAAGGGGAAGAAGGGAAAATCAGTCCTCCTGACTCCAAGTTCAGTGATCAACTATGTCTTGAGGTACCTCATTACACATAGAGGTAGCTCCAATTGTATGGGATTTTCTCCTTACTTCAACCTTAAATTTGTTTCTCTGCAACTTTCACCCGTTGCTTCAAGTTTTGCCCTATGGGACCAAGAAAAATAAGTTTAACTCCATCAGCACATGACAGCTACTTAAAAGATGGCTATCACATACTTCCTGGATTTTTTCCTTACCATTTTGGATGCCCAGTTTTAGACATTCTCTATCTTAAAAATGTCCACCCTAAAATGTCATGCCCAGGACTGAATACAGTATTCTAGACGTGGTCTGAAGAGGACAAGAGTATAATGCAACCATCATCTTTCTAGTCCTGGACACTAGGACTTTCTTAATGAAGGTAATCAATCAATAAACATTTATGTTTATTGTGCCAGGCACCATGTTAGGTGCTGGGGATATAAAAAGAGGCAAAAGACAGTCCTTACCTTCAAGGAGTTTACAGTCTAATATGGGAGACAATATATAAACAAATATATACAAAGCATGCTAAATATATATAGGATAAACAGGAAATAATGGACGGAAGTCACTGGAATTAAGAAGAGTTGGGAAAGGTTTTCTGTAGAAGGTAGGGTTTTATGTGAGACTTAAAGGAAGCCTGGTTAAGATTTGCTAGCTTTGGGGGTGGCTAGGTGGCACAGTGAATAGAGCACTAGCCCTGGAGTCAGGAGGACCTGAGTTCAAATCCAGTCTCAGATGCTTAACACTTACTCGCCATGTGACTTTGGGCAAGTCACTTAACCCCAATTACCCTCCAAAAAGCAAAAACAACAACAAACAACCAACCAAACAAAAAAGATTTACTAGCTTTCCTGGTTGCCATATCACATTGTTGGATCCTATTGGTTTTGGAGTCCTTGAAAAACCTCATAACGCTCTCAGGCAAACTGTCTGGGTATCCTTCTCCATCTTGCACTTTTGAAATTGACTTTTTGATCTCTGAATTTTAAGATTTTTATATGAATCCCTGTCATATTCATCTTAGTATGTTTTGTCTAATGCGCTATGGCCTGTCAAGATCTTTTTGAATACTGATTCTATTAGTCTAATATATTAGTTGTAAACTTTGCCTCTGGTAAGTATGGAATCCATACATTTATCCAGGTCTGAATTATGGAAATGTAAGTTCATAAAAGGTTTAAGCTAGGATAGAAGAAACAAGGGGATTAAAGGAGCATTAGGACCTTGGGCAAGAGCAGATGGGACAATGAAAGGGGACAAGAAAACAAAAGCAAATCTGCTCAACTTCTTCTGTTTTCTTGGCCACAACTATCCCTCCTATTGGAAATGACAGAACAGAAATGACTCACAGGGAACTGATACTTAAGATAAGTCAAGAATATGAAGATGGCATCTAGCTGCCTTTGGTGAATTCAAGTCACTAGGCCCAGCTGAACAACATCCTTAGGGAATAAAAGAGCTCACCTATGTGATTGCTGAAAGACTGCAGAGAACAAAGAGAGGTGGCACAATATTGGAGAAGGGTAAATGCCACAACTTTCCCCCCAAAGGAAGAGAGTAGCAACCATGACTAAAGGCCTGTGAGCAGGTCATCTATTCTACAGAAACATTCTAGAATAGATTATTAAGAGACAGCTGGGGAACATCTAGAAAGGGCACTGGTGATTACAAAGAGTAGGTTGGCATGGTTGTATCAGAGCACTTCATGCCAGGCTAGGCCCATTCCTTCTTCTTTTCAAAATAGGATTACTAAACTAGTGGACAAAAGGAATGGGGCCAGTTTACTCTGGAGAAGAAAAAACTGGGGGGTAGAGTATAATGGCTATTGTCAAGTATCTGAAGTGTTGTCACACGGACAGGGGTTAGATTTATTCTCTTTGGCCCCAGAGGAAAGAACTAGATTAAATGGAGAGGAATTGCAAAGACACATATTTAGACTACATATCAAGAAAAGCTTCCTAGTAACAACAGATAAACCAGCATGGAATGGGATGTCTCAGGAGGGGAGAGGTTTCCCCTCCCTGGAGGTCTTCAAGCAGAGGTTGGCTTTGAGTGATAGGGAATGCCCTACCTTCCAAAGTATTTGGTCCCTATAACTATAGGGACATTGTTACCTGACCAACACAGGGGATGATGTGACTATCATTGCCTTTGCCCAAGAAACGAAGATGGATCATGAAAGCAATCTACAATCAGTTTACCTCTTTTAGCTGCCACATCACACTGTGGTCTTTTTCTGAGTCTGTACTCAACTAAAACTCTTAGGTCTTTTTTGACATTTTATTTGACATGAAATGATGTTAAGCCTTGTCTTTCCCATTCTGCCTTTGTGAAGTACCTCTCAAAAAATGTTAGTTGACATGTATTCCCTATTAAACTTAATTATAAACACCTTGGTTTCCCTTCCTGGTCAGGTAAGAAAGTCTCTAGATTGGGTGCTTTGCATGATCTACATCAATTTGCTTGCCTTCTTAATGAGGAGGGTTTGAGGGAAAGGAGGGAAAGAATTTGGAACTCAAAATTTAAAAAAACCAAATGTTAAAAATTGTTTTTACATGTAATTGGGGAAAAATAAATATTTAATTTATATTGGATGGGGGCAGCTAGGTGGCGCAGTGAATAAAAGCACTGGCCCCAGAGTGAGGAGGACTTGAGTTCAGTTCTGTCCTCAGACACTACACACACACACACACACACACACACAAACACACCTAGCTATGTAACCTTGGGCAAGTTGTTTTTTAAGGGGGGAAAATAGAAGAATACCTGTTTTTCTTGGTTTATAAAAGGAGTTTTTTAAACTAAATTTCATTACAATCAAAGTAAACTTTATTTCAGTCTTTAAAACTAGTTAGCTTTTCAGGAATGGATGAAATAAAGAACATTCATAATACCTTAAGATCCTCTTCTACATGAAGAGAGTTCTTGCAGTTTAACAGGGATACACAACAATAAAGAAGATAAATAATGTACCTTTGTTAACAAATAAATTATACATGGCTATGATCGACCATATCAGTTTCCTCCATCATCTGCATGAAATCATATAGCAAAAATGCAAAATCTATGCATAATGAAGAAAAATTGTTAGGAGCAAAATTTTGGGTATGAAAGGCAATAGAGAAAGGTCATTTTATGAAAGCTCCATAATGTGGAGAGAAAGGGAGCTTGGTAGAGTGGTTGAATGGGCTGGCACTGGAGTCAGGAAGAATGGATTTGAGTCTCGCCTTTGACAAAGATACTAGTTATCTGATCATGGGCAACTTACTTCACCCACTCAATGCTTCTGGTAACTCTAACATTGCAAGTTACAATGGTTTACTGATCTGCATCAGTAGAGGATTTATTCACACCAGGAGTTCCCTGTCCTGATGAAATTATAGATATAGACCAAATAAAATGTAATAGAGAAGACAACATGTACTAAATCTACATTTTTTCCTATGAAATTCAAGTAAATGACCCTCTCATATAATAAAAATTCACCAGTTTTTCCATGATACCTCTTTCTTCCTCTTTGATCTTGATCTGATTTTCATTTTCTCCACATTCTGTTCTTCTAATTGCTGCTAGTAGACTATACACTCAGCATTTAAAAGTACACTTTGCTTAAAGCCCAAGAAACCAGTCAGTGCCAAACATTTTCTTTTAATCTTCCTTCCAATTCTATGTAGAAGATGAAGGAGTATGGAGGTCCAAAAGGGCCAGAAGGCCAGGACAGCTATGAGGCACTGGTTGTCCCCACTACCTAAACTGTCTTCTAATAAATGGCCATGGAATTCAGAAGATGTGAAACATTTCTGCTGAAGGGAAGCCATCTATCAGATTTTTTTTAAATGACCAGGGCACAGGGGAGAACTACTTAAGTCAAAGCATTGGACTGATTTTTTCCCTTCAAATAGCAAAGGACAATTTAATACATAGTTGTCAGTAAAAGAAACTAGTAACTTTTAAAGGAAAAAGTAGGGTGGGAAGATTATTCCTCACAAAATTAAACAGATGCTTTAATGAAAGTGTTAGCAAAATACTACTTCTCTTCTGCTTGGGGACGAGGGTGGGAGGTTAAAACATGCAGGGGAAAACAATATGTTCAGATAATCAAGAAGTTTCTCATTAGGAGGAAATAAGAAAAAGTACATTCTCCTTATTTTAGGAAATGCACAGTTTGCAATAGATCCTTGAAATATTCCTGTTGTTTAAGTATCGTTATGGTCTTTGAAATGAGTACCCTGTTAGAGCTCCCCTTTAATCAGAGAATCTGTTGGTCAGAGAACTCTATAAAAAGAAGCTGTAGTTAGGTGTTCATTCTTCAGCCACAAAAGGAGGCTGGATAACAACAAACAGACACGTGGTATGTGTGTGGTAAGTGATGGAGACTTCAAGAAGCTGATTCCAGTAATTCTAGGATACACAACTTTCCATTCCAGCCATGTGCCCCCTATACATTAGAATCTATGGACTAGAAGGCATTATAAAAACATTTGACAACATTTAACAGAGAACACAGGGAATAAGACAAGGATTATTTACTGCATAAAAATGAAAGATTTCATTGAGATGAGTAAGTTCCTCTAGTGCAAGGAGCCCTTCTTGATGAGGGCCCTATGAACTTAAAAAAAAAATGTAGTTTGATAACTGTATTTCAGCAAAATTGGTTTCTTTTGCAACCCTATGCATTTTATTTTATGCATTTAAAAACACTACTCTGAGAAGGGTTCTATAACCTTCTCCAGAATGCCAAAGGGGTTATTGATACAAAAAAAAAAGTTAAAAATCCCTGTGCCTCATGACAGAGTTCACAACTCCTCTGCATTTTAGTAGACAGTCTACCTGAGTTGCTACGGCTAAAACATTCATCCCCAATCTTAAGGTGATGCCAAAGTACTATGCAGAGGAGTTATTAAAATTATTCTGTTTGCAGCCCCTTTGGAATTTATTGTCTTTTGTTTTTCAGAGGCAGAGCCTAGGGATTCAATTCGGTCTGTGAATTGGGCAGGTGAAAAGTAAAGGACAAAAAAGTTTAGGAGGAAGGGGCATCTGAGAATTATAAGGATAAGGAAAGGAGAGTTATAGTACACACTCAATAAGCAGGCTGACTCTGGGCATAGTTTGATATGAGCCCTGGGCTTTATTTGTCAGATTTCAAAGAATTGGGGGGAGGAGGAGAAGATATATTAAGATCCTGAGACTGGTAAAAGGGAATAAGCTCAGGAGGGATGAAAGTCTCAACATAACAAAACTCTGATGATGAATTCCTAAGTGATTTCACTGAACAAGGGGGAAGAGGGATACGAACTGTCGAAATATGGCTGCATGGGGAGCTCATGGATGAACTCAGTTTCTAAAAACCATGCATAAAAAAACCACAGATGACAGGATGAGTATGACAGTGTTATAAAGGTAGATGCCCGTAATAGTGAGTCTCCTGACAAAGACTCAGGGCAAACATTAAAGATATTTTTTATGCTTTGTTCAGGGAAAGAGAAGAAACAAAAGAGAAACAGAACTGCTTGGGGTAGATGGGGCAATGATAAAAGACAACCAAGAGAAGGTGAGACTACTCAGATCTTACTGCTTTGTTTTTGTTTTCTTTCCAGTGGGATGATCTTAAAATGGAGAAAAAGATAACTAAACGCAGTTAACAGAGAAAAGCTAAAATTAATGAGCTCACCATAACTGGACATCTTCAAGAGGAGCCATGATGACACGTGTGGGAGAAGCTGTGACAGAGATTCATATATCAGGGAAGGGGTTGGGCTGAATGATCTCTAAAATCCCTTTCAAGTCTAGGATTCTATGAGTCTGTAAACCCTAAGATGTCAAGAAATCTATTAAAAATAAACC
Source organism: Petaurus breviceps papuanus (assembly GCF_028583685.1). NCBI lineage: Eukaryota > Metazoa > Chordata > Mammalia > Diprotodontia > Petauridae > Petaurus > Petaurus breviceps. The sequence continues at coordinate 10,390,729 of NW_027186473.1, forward strand.
ATTATGATTCACAAATTAATTCACTTGAATACTTTCATCCTCTATTACCTCCTCAGGCAACAAGTTTCATACTATCATAGAATCTCTGGATTTTTGAGTTAGTAGGCGCAAACAGCAACAGCAGTAGTAGGGGCAGCTATGTGTCCCAGTGGATAGAGTGCCAGGTCTGGAGTCAGGAAGACTCATCTTCCTGAGTTCAAATCTGGCCTCAGACACTTACTAGTTGTATGACTGTGGGCAAGTTATTATACCTCTTTGACTCAGTTTCCTTATCTGTAAAATGAGCTGGAGAAAGACATGGCAAACCATTCAAATATCTTTACCAAGAAAACACCCAAAGGGGCCACAAAAAGTTGGACACAACTGAACAACCACAACAAAAAGGAGTAGTGGTTGTAGTAGGAGCAATGGCAGTAACTATGACGTATGAAGTGCTTTGAAATTTGTAAAGTGTTTTACATACATTATCTCACTGGAGCCCCAGAATAACCCTGTGAGACTATTACAGTTATTATTGCCATCCCCATTTCACAGATAAGCAAACACGGAGGCCAACAGCTAAAGTGAATTGCCCAAGGTCGCTTCATCAGTCCACCTGAAGCGCATCCCCTGTACAGTATACCTTGCAGATGGTGTCCAGCCTTTGCTGAAAAGCTGCAGTAACAGGCAGCCTGACTACTCTGTCCCTCTATCCAGCCTGAATTTACCTCTTTTAGGCATCATGCCTGAAGGAAGAGAGTCCTGGCTAGGCATCATGAAACTAGGCACTGCTCCCTTCTTGCAATATGCTTGAGCTATTTGGAATTGTTGCTACCTCTATAAAAAGAAGTAGTCAGACTGAATAATCTCTAAGATCTTAGGTTTCAATCTTGCCCCCACCCCCTTCTCTCCAGTTTGGCAATACTTGTACTTGGCATTCACCTGATGCATTTGCCTTTGTCATTTTACAGATATCAAGTAGATCTTCTCTTAGTCTTCATATTTAAACAACTGAGTCTGGTTCTTTATAACTTGCCCTTCTGTGGCAACACCCATGTTCCTCTAGACCTGCTGTGAATCTGGGCCAGCCACAGGATACCTGCTACCTACTAAGTTCTTAGTAAATGCTTGCTGATGGATGGAGACTGTGGACGTTCCACTTGTGATTTCTGGCTGGAAGATAGAATGTGAGGGACTAGAGGTAAAAGCGATGTCCAGATTGGAAGGGTCAATGCCAGCTTTGCTTCACAGGATTGTTATAAGGAAAGTGTCTTGGAAACCTATATACATGTGAATTATTATTACTAGAGTCAAATCAGAGCTTGAAACAGACAAAGGAAGAAATGTGGTCCAAGTAAGGTTGCAGGGTGGGAAAATGGGATAATAGCAAGGGTCTGATTCCCACATCTTTCTTCAGGAATATATGTTTTTATGCCTACCTTTACCTGTTAGTCCCATCCTCCACCCCCTCTAAATTCCTTGCAGTTGGACAGCTCCCAGGCCAGAAGCCATCCCTAACTAGCACAAAACATCGGTTCCTTATCCCCTTTGCCCTCGATCATTTCTACCACCCTTCTCTAGATCTTCTCAAGATGTATGGCATCTCTCTTGAACTACAAGGACTAGTCCTGCCAATGGACCAAAGGCCTGGGCAAACTAAAGTTTTTGTGGGGGGAAAAGGCAAACATTTTTAGTTCTGTTTCCAATGCACTTCTTATCAACATATATTATCTTGTTAGCCTTCTACCTGAAGCAGCACACTGGAATGCCATCTCCAGGAAATGTTTTGCAGTAACTCCAACATGCCTTGATTTGGTTGTACTGATAATGAGAGCCCATGAGCCTGTAAGTCCATGATTTAATTATGCCTGGACTCAGTTGGAATACAAGGTCCTTGAGAGAAGTCACTTCCTTTTATTTAATTTTATTCTTCACAAGTACCTTATGTATTTTTTAATTAGTTAACTTGATTAAACAATGTGGGTTATTTTGCCCTAATGTGTTATCTTGCACTCACCCACACAAACCAATTTGCCATTTTCTGCTCACCCACACAGCCCTGGCAAGAGCTTCTTGCATTTTATTTTTGTCAGCTAACATAAAAAATTCTGAGTTTATATATAGTGAGTGTCCTTAATGAACTCAAAATATTTTCCATGAACTATTTCTTGGATCTTTTTGTCACTTTGCGGCAGATAAGAGATCCATATCAAATTACTAGAAATACTGCCCTAAAAATGAATAATGTGATTAAAACAAGACTAAAATACTTGGCCATTAAACCAAGAATCAAATAAATATATTTAGTATTTTGGGTTCAAACACAGTGAGATTCTTATGATGTCTAGGCTGAACAGGAGAATACAAACTCTTCATTAACTAGAGAAAGGAAGACAAAACATTCTTGGCAAATAGTAAGGGTGTGAGTGTGTCAGACAAGCAGGAAAGTTGAGGGCAGCATGCGGTGTTACCTTTTATAATAACATAATCTTTTATATTTTTATATCTTTTTTATCATTATATATAAATATATAATCTTTTATATCTTTTTCTTAATCTAATGGGCAGTAGAAGTTTAAATTCTGAGACTTCAAGCACAATTTTTACCAAGTTCCCTAATCCCTCCCCCACCAACTTCTCTGCCAGAAGAAACACTCTCATACAGACATAGACTTCTCCCCTCCTCCCAATACTGAAGGAGCTAGTTGGGAAGTAGCCAGGTTTACAGTGTTAGGTAAATTTAAAACTTTTAGAACTATTACATATTACTTTTAAAAAGGCATCCTTCTAAATAATTCCAACTCTATCTAACGCAATCCATTACAATAAATCCCCCTAAAATGGTTTAAAGAAAGTGGAGCTGAAATAAATTTCCATAGTAGACCTTGGGGGGAAAGCACCTGAAGGCCAAAATTCAGCAGAAGCAAACTCTTCAACTGCACTAAAAGATCTGATTTCAGACTTTCCATTTGGATTTTCTTTATTCTATTCCTTCTAAGGTGGGTGAAAAGAGAAAAGGAATGTCATTTTGTGCATTTTCTGTACAATCATAATGCTTTTGTATCTATTTCCAGAGTAGCACTGCTACGGACAACGTTTGTAATAAAAACTTCGTACTAAATCTCTATGCACCTTATGAATTTCACTGAATCTTTTTTTTTTTTTTCAAAGAAAACCCTACTCAGGTTCCTTTAATAATACTAGCAAATGGCTCCAGCTTTCCACAGCTGCAGAGGTTTGCTTTCCCCAGAGATTTTCAATGGTACGATTCATGCTTCCAATCAAAACAGTGACAGAGTTGACATGATTTACAGACTAGAAGGGGCTGATTAGGGAATAGCACACTACTGAGCAAATATTAAATGGCTCTAGGTAATTTTTAATATGCAGTGCTTTCTATCTGCACAACAAAAGACAAGCCAAAAATTTTTCCTGTCCAAAAACTAAGGAAAAAGGGAACCCGTATTTAATATGTCTCTTTCTCTTGTTGTTGAAGTTTCAGCAAGTAACTTTCACCTATGAGAGAATTTCATCCTTATAATTTCAAATGGGAACCATCTGCACCTTTAAAGTCTAACAAGGATTCACATTTATGAGGTCACAACTGGGCTACGCCATACCTCTCTGAGAACTGGTCAAGTTTCTTCATTTGAGCAACAGGAGTTTGCATCGATATAGGTTGTGTAAGTAGACAGAATTCATAGGTTGGTATAAAATTCCTTGATATTCTGAGATGGTTATTGTTTTTTTCTCTCTCTCTCTGGAGATATATTATAGTCACCTCATATAATATGAACTTGGGGCCCATGCATTCATGGGTTCTTTTGAAGAATTAAAAAAAAAATGTGGGGAAGAAAAATAGGCAGAATTTCCACCTGAATATGCTAACGTTGAAAGATTATTTTTAGAGGTCTAACTTTGGCTTTCAAAAGAAACTCCTTCTTAGGACTGGGGAGACTTTGGCAGAAAAATAATCTCCCCAAACATAGAAAATCCCTGCAGCAGTCAAAGGGTCAACGGTACCAAATAGCTTTCAGGTTCAAGTATGGAGGAGATGTTTCTTTAACTTACAGCACTGGCAACAAGAAAGCCGCAGTATTATACTGACTCATGGCTTGACAAGAGATTCCAGCCCATAAATATGAGTTAGACATAGAGCCCTTACGAATTGTATAGTTTGTAAATCTCTAAGGATAAATCTGATATAGGGAATTGGCAAGATGTCTTATTAGCATAACACGTCAGGGGAAAAAAGAATCTACGGGCAAATAAAGGGCTCAAGCAGTCACTCTCTGTTTGGAGTCTAATTATAAACCTCCAGACCTGTATGATCATGTGTTACAGATTATGGAGAAGCCCCCCGAGGCTGTTTGTCTGGTCTACAGGCCAATCTGATGGTTTTACATATGTGGGGTTTTTTCTTACTTCAAAAAATTATTTTTAAAAATTAAAAATTTTCTCTCCCTTTGTTCTTACGAAGGCTGTATTTCTCTATATATTATTGGATCTTGTATTTATTTTTAATCAGGAGGGATGATTTAATGCCATCTCACTTGCCTAATTTAGTTCCTCCCCCACCCCACCTCCACAAACTGCTCACCTGCATTTAAGGAGTTAATTGTCATTTTATTAATTTTGCTCAGCTTCTCTCTCCTCCTACCTCCCTCTCTTTCTTTCTCTCCCCCTTCCTTTTTTTTTTTTATAGAAACCTAATGAAAACCATGTTTATGTGCTCAAAGGAACAGAGGAAATTCATTACTCTGAGGAATAACACACTCCACAAGTGAAATGAAAGTAATCTTATTTATGACAGGAAGGGGCCTTAGCTAGACTGAACTCCACCACACTGAGACTGATACTAGCAGGAGGGAAGAAGCTGCAAGCCAGGCACCACTCACAGATGGAGGCCTTGCATGGGCAGCTTTGTTTAGAAACATTCAGGAGACTCAGAAAGGCTGCTAGTCACACTTCAGGAAGGGCATATACTTCCCTTGGATAGGACAGCAATGATCTCGTATTTGCTGAACTCTTTTCCCAAAGGCACCTTCCCAGGGCTTCGTGTTGGAAGATTTCAAAACAAGGCCCCAAGTCAGCACTAACATTTATCAGGTGCCCTCCTAGGCCTGGTGCCAAGATTGTGAAGGTCTCATTCCCTCATTATAAGGTGTTTATCAATGACAGCAAAGCTTCTTAAATATCCCATTTGTTCAGGGAATTTCCATTTGCCCTCTTAGGAGCCAATTCCCCTAGGAATCCCTCTCCTGGAATTGTACAATGCTCTCTCTCGTCTCACCCTTCAAACTTGCCCTTTAAGACATTAATTATGCTCTTTATTTAGGATCGTACGGTCATAAGTTTAGAGCTGTATGGGACCTCAGGGGCCATCTGGTTCTACTAAAGATGCAGATACTAAAGTCAAAGGAGGCTAAGTGATTTGTCCAAAGTCACATAGGTAGTTAAGTATCCAGATGTAAGATTTGAACCCAGAGCCTCTGACTCCAAAGTTAGTGATTTTTCCATTGTACAATGTTGCCTAAATTAACTCTACCTTATACTTATGACATAAGGTCATGTGCTTGCTTATATGATTGAATCACATGAACCTTCATGAACGATATGCAAGATTTCTCTGTGATAAAGAGTTTTAATTGTGTTTGTATTCAATTTTCCCTAGAGGAAATAAAGCCCAAGAAATTTAGGCAGTTGATGAAAAAGATTCCTTTCTTTTCCAATACGTTGAGCTCTCTGAGTGGTTCCCCTCCCCCGAAACACAGAGTTGGAAGGGGACCCCAGAGGCTCCCCAGCCTGCCCCTGAACAGGAATGTCCAACACAACATGCCTTTGTTTGGCTATCTCTAGTAAGGACATATTCTCTATCTCCAAAGGAACTCTGTTTTTCTTTCATTGGTTTGTTCACTAGTTAGTTAAACAGTTTAATGGATAACTATTTTAGAAAGTTTTTAAAAATTATACAAAGCCTAAATCTGCCTCTCAGCAACTTCTACTGACTGCTGCCAGTTCTGTTCCCTGGGGCCAAGCTCTGGAGTCAGGAAGACCTAAATCCAAATCTGGCCTCAGACACTAATTAGCTGTGTGACCCTAAGCAAACCATTAAACATTTGTCTGCCTTGGTTTCCTTCACTGTAAAATGGGGATGATAAAAAAAAAAAACTTACCTGTTAGAAGGATCAAATGAGATAATAATTTATAAAGTGCTTATCACAGTGCTCTGCACATAGTTTTAATCAATGATTGTTTCCTGCCCTCCTTCCTTTTAGTATGGAGTAAAATAGGGTAATTAGAAAATCTCTGGTCAGGTCAGCAATTCAATTGATCAAATTTGAGACCATTCGGTTCAAAAGAATGATTGGGGGGACTTTAAAAAGTGCATGTCCTCAGTGAATTAAATCGAGGAGGATGAGAAAGGCATTAAGACAAAATCTTTGGTTTTCACTTGTCACATCCAGAATCCAAACATTGCCACCATATTCACTCTTTTTTTTGGTGGTAGTGGGGTAACAGTATGTAATACTCCTTCAAAATAGTTTCATTCTGTCAATGCTCACTCTTCTCATCTCAGGTTTCACAACAGCTCAGGTGTCTACAATTGTCTTAGAGGTCCTAAAATTGATTTCTATTGGACAAGTATTGACGGAGCATGTGCTATGTACTTAGCAACTTATATGAGGCTTAACTGTCCAAATAAAGTTCACCTTTCCTTCCTTTTGCTTTATGAGACATAACATTTTAGGAGGGGAGAAGCGTTAAGAAAACCACTTCAAAAAGAATTGGGAATCCCTGCTCCGGGAACACACACAAACTGTCATCTTCTTGACCACTAGGGTAATGCTAGACTATATGCTACTCAGAGTCTGTAGCTTCTAGCTTCTTAGCTCTGCTAAGAGCTCCTCGTACAGCACTGGGTCATCATTTAGTGGCAGATGTTTTAAATAAAAGTTAGACATTACAAGCTAATGATTTAGCAAAACAAACAAACACAGGGCCCCCATTTCCCCACAAGTCTGGAGAGAGAAGAGGCACTATATTAAAATGATGGGCTTTATGGGAGGGTTTTCTCTTTGTTACCTCAGTTTCTCATTAAGGAAAACACACTATATTTAAGGCAATTTTTAAAGAGCAAGTAGAGAAAAGCACTGTAATACAGACTAACCATACACTCTGAGTTGGTCTAGAGCACAGGCCAAGACAGTCCCTTGCAGTCTTGTCTTTCAAACTGCATTAACCCTAACCAGTCTCTCATGGTGTCACAAGAAGGACAAGTAGGCATATGAGAATGGATCAGCATCAGTCTCACCACTACTGGAAAAATCATCCTAAATTCAAATCCTACTAATAGAAGCACCATCTCCCCATCTCTATGCATTAGAAAAGTTTGTTGGCATACAACCTATTACAGTCACACATATTAGTGTATCCATTAGATCATATTTATCACATTTTGTCTTATTTAAACTTTTAAAGTATATGGGTTGGAAGAAATCTTTAAAAAAGAACTTTCTTTGAATGCCCTAACTTTCACTTGACAGTAACTCACTGTCACCACAAGGAGGCACTCTGGGTTAAAGAATGAGAGGATGTTTCTTTTTTTTTTTTTTTTTCTTTTTTTTTTAAACAGCTGCCAAGGTTTGCATTCTTTGTATCTCTGCTAGGGACTCGCTGAGAGCAATGAATTTATCTAACATCATGAAGGACAGCTGCCCTTGTAGGAATGCAGATGTTTGTCCAGCATAAAGTTCAGATGCTTGACCAAAGTCAGTAGATAAATTCTTAGCCTTGCATAAAGAATTTATGCAGAGGACATTCTTAGAAGGGGACATTGTCACTTCTTATTTTAAAAAAATTGAAAAAATTAGAATTGAAAAAAATATATAAAAATAATATTGGCAGAGCCAGGCACTCACTGTACTCCTGTATTTAACTCTGCCCTTAAACCAGAGTTTAAAACAAAGTCAATAATCCCATGTTTGAAACATTACAGTTGGTTGCCATGGGATTGAATCTGATGTCACAAATGTAGCATATTATGATCACTCCAGGACCAAATGGGAACCGGATATCATCAGGAAGGCAAAGAAAATCCCTTTCAAACTATGAGAACTATAATCATTTTCAATTGTCAAGTGAATTGAGAAAACTCTCATTAAAAAGTAAACCATTACAATGCCTGTTGTAATATAATACATTAAAAAGCCTTGACAACATTTACATAATTTTTGCAAATCTTGGGTTCTAGATACATACATTGAAAGTGACAGTTTTAGTAAAGCATTCTCTTTTTTGGTGGGGGGGGGGGGGGAGTGTCTAGATTTGAGTGCAGTGATGAGGACCTAGAACTCTAAATCTTCCAGACTAATGATAGAATCACAAACAGAAATGAGCAAGAGGTTCTAATTAGAAGTCTGGTGGAAAGAAAGCAAAATCATCTTCATTTGGAACATTTAGGCTGAATATAGAGTTTATACAACATTTTTAAATGAGAAAAAAATTATAATTAGTTGAAAACATTCATCTTTCTTAATACCATATTTTAATTTTCTTACCAAACAAAGATAAGAAAAACTTCTTTGAGAGTGCCTATAAAAATCATATTTGGGCAGGCAATAGACTAATATTAACACAATAGACTATTTTCCTTTTCCTTAAAATAAGGTGGGAAATTGGCCAAGGAAGAGGATAGCTCTTCACATGGGCAAAATTCCACCCAGAAAATGAGGGGATTCAAAATATTTGGCTTTGAATATTAAGAAATGCAAGACTGGGACAGGGGAGGGGAAGAGAGGGAGGGAAGGCTAAGTTAAATAACATTTATAGTAAAGCAGTCAATGAGTCATCCTCCAAATTCCATTGACCTTTCATGGGATCCAGAATGGGAGGAATAATAATAACAACAAAAGCAGTAAAATAATAAAAATAACACGGCTGACATATAATCTTAGAAATCATGTAACTCAGTCCCAATTTCTATTGAAAATGAGGACCCTGAGGCTCAGAGAGGTAAATGACCCTCAGTTCTCTTGGTAATATTCTCTCCCTTTGTTTTTCACAGCACAAGGTGGGTGAAGGGTCTTTTTTCAAAGTGCCCAAGTTTTCAGGTTCTAAATTCAGCATCTTTCAACTACCACCATATTTGCCCTTTGGATGAAGGATGATTTAGCTACTCTTTACCTGTATGATAATTTTAAACTTGGAAGACGAGTAGGTAGAAATAAATGTATGAAGTACAATGAAATCCCACACTACTTATTGTAGTTATGATTTAAGGCTTAATTCTGAAATTTAAATTGAGTAAATTCATAGAATGTTCAAGAAAGGACCTTTGGGATCATCTAGTTCTACCCCCTAATTTTATAGATGAGGTCAACTGAAAGAAAGTCTCTAATCATAGTTTTTGGCAAAGAAGAACGTGTTTCCATAGAAATACAAATTTTATTCAGGTTTGATATGTTTTTTGTTTTTTCATTTAAACCATATACATTCAATCACAACCTGAACTGTATTTTAAAAGTATGTCATCTATAATTTCAGTGAAATACAATTATTATTAATTCAATTTGACAAACATTGATTTAGCACCTAACACATGAAAGACATGGTGCTTGGAAATGGAGGGGAAACAACGGTTCCTGCCACTGATAGGGGAAGATGAGGAGCAACCATGATGCATCACTGTAATTGAGGTCTTCTCATCTAGAGAATCGTTAATGTTGTTATAATTTCAGTGCCATGGGAGTTGAAACGAACAGCAAGAAAACAAATGGGACTCTCACCAGTCTGTGTGTCCATTCAAACATCTGTTAAGTGTCTATACTGTCCAAGTCTTTGTGGTCGGCGCTGGGCAAGACAAAAGCTAAGTAACACACAGTCGTGCCACCGAGAGCTTCCTATCTCCAGGACTTCCCGAAGCAGAGCAAGTCCTGTTGTTCCTCTGAGGGTGAATCTAAAAGGGCCACAGAGAGGGATGCCTTCCACCAGGTGGATTCTCATCACAGTGCCCCACACGAGAAGAGCCCCCAAAGAGGAAAAGAATAATAAACTACATCTGCTTCTCCCTTCAATTCCACAAACATTTATTCCATTCTACCAGGTGAAATGGCCTTACTAGGCACTAAGTATACAAAGGAGAACAGCTTAGTCCTTGCTCCCTGGGAGCTTTGTAATATAAATGGAAAATGGGGAGTGGGAGGGAAAGCATGTACCAGCACAGTGCCTGGCATGCAGAAGGCATTTTGAATTCTTGGTGAATTGAGGAGGTGACCCCTTGGAAGAAGAAGATTTCAAAAGATGGAGATAAGGAGGAGTTAGCAGGAACCTAAGTGAACACACAGAGACCCCCAGAGGGGGCCATCCCATCTGGATGGAACGGAACAGTTATTGGTTCAATTTCGATGGAATGGAGTATGTGTGAAGGGGGGGTAATAAGAAATACATGAGAAAAGGTGGGGTGTGGCCAGACTGGGAAGCAAGCTCTTGACTCCCAGGTGGAAGAGTATTTTTTATTTTTTCTTACAAGCAGGAGGGAACTAACTGAAGATTTTTAAGCAGGAGAATGAATGATGTGGACAGAGCTATGAATGAGGGAGATGACTTTGTTGGTTGTGTGAAGGACAGATCTGGAGAGGGGTGGGTATGGAGACTGGGAAACTAGGAAGAGAGAGCTTGACAAACTTTCAGATGGTAACAGTCAGATGCTAACATATGCCTTAAGAATTTTCCTAAGAATCTTCAGTGTGGTAGAGAGTATTCAGCTAGTAGTAAGAAAAGACCTAGGTTCAAAACCTTACCTCAGACCCTTAAGCTATATGATCATGCCTAGGTCATTAATCTCACTTAATCTCAGTTTCCCCATTTGTAAAATGGAGATGATGGCTGTTTTAAGGCCCAAATAAGGTAATATTTGTAAAATGCTAGGCAAACTTTTAAGCATTAGATCAATGTTAGTTACCATTATTATAAAAATAATTATGAATTCTCTGATTCCAGTCATGATTTCTCTTTTAGTTATACCAAGTACACAGAAAAAATCAAGAAAGAGGAATTTACACTCAGACCATCAAATTCATTATCAGCAAGAAAACTGTCTGTTCCATGGGAGCAATTTGCATTCTTGGTGTTTCCTTTATTGCTAGCCAGACATTTCCTACAAAGAGACCCCTGCGTTATCTACACTGGAGTTCATACACAACCCCCTTCCAGGCTGTTCAGGAAATGTAAATATAACCAAACCTATGCCAGTCTGACCTCGTTCATTAATAATGAGGAATATAGCCTCAGTGCATGCAGGCAGCTTCTGAGGCTGTGAGCTAGCATTTCTTCACATTAACCTCTGGACTGCTGGCAGTCACAAAACAATTGGCTGTCATGGGCTCTCACAAGGCATTTTCTGGGCTTGACCCAGTTAGTAAGCATGCTACTATTTCATAAATAATGTCCTATAAAAATACAGCAGGCTGATAACCCACTTGAATGTTTCAATTTCCACTTGATGCATTTAGAGGGCAGAAAGAATCTTGGCTGCTTTGCAAAAATGTGACTGGGATATGTTGATGTTACTGGAACTACCACTGCTTTTATCAGGAATCTCTTTTTTGTTTGTAACCAGTTCTGAGTGGACATTCAGGAGAATCTGTAAGGTAATGAAACTATGGTCCCTCCACTTGCCCCCTCTATGCAGGTTCCAATGTCATCAATTTGATGCAGATTAATGTGGTTAGTCATTGGTGACAAGCCAGAGAAGTCATTGCTGACATCTCTGCTTTGGATCCCATAGCAATGCAAATTGTTACTGGAATAAGCCAAGCTATTCATAAGGTTTAAAGTTCAGGCACAGAAGGCTTTGTCTAAATTTCCATTATTTGACTAGCCAGATTACAAGGATCTGGTGAGTCCAAACCACGGATTCCTAACTCAGAAGTCAAAGTTGGGCTCTTGTCCATCTCAACCTAATCTTAACGCCAAGATTTATAATGTCACCTCTCCTCCTACACTATCACCATTAGCAACCAACATCTCTAATTCTTGGTTGACTAATTTCCTTTATGGTTATTTTTATATAACAAGAGTACCCTGAAGGCTCTTCTTTTTTTTTGATTCTGTGATACATCTTAAACTCTCATATTCAATTAACATGAATAATCTTTTTAGTTCTAATTTTTCTAGAATTCTTGCTGCTAAGGCCTAGCTAGAGTAATGTGTTTTTGTTTTGTCGTTTCAGTTGTATTTGACTCTTCATGACTCTATTTGGAGTTTTCTTGGCAAAGATACTGGAGTGGTTTGCCATTTCTTTCTCCAGTTCATTTTACAAATGAGGAAACTGAGGCAAACAGAGGTAAGTGACTTGTCCAGGGTCACAAAGCTAGTAAGTGTCTGAGGCCAGGTTTGAACTCAGGAAGAGTCTTCCTCACTTCAAGCCTGGAGTTCTATCCACTGTGCCACCTAGTTGCCCAAGAGTAATGTATTTCCCCATGGCATATGAGAAGACTTTAAACATAGCTGATTAGATGACTTGCCCTAGGTCATATAGCTTAGTAGGTGACAAAGCAGAGAGGAACCCAGATCCCCTGACACAAAGACCTAGGTTCTACTTTCAGCTCTGACACCTACTACCTGTGGGACCTTGGGCAAGTCATTTAATCTTGCTGAGTTTCATTTTTCTTATCTTTAAAATGCTAACAGGCACTTTGTAAACCATAAGAAGGTAAAAAAAAATGTGAGCTATTATAATTAACTCAAGGATTTGAGATTTTGTCCCTTCTATGAGGAAGTCTGCAGCCCCCTCCATCTTAGGGATGGCTTAATAAGTAGCTGTGACCACACCACGGAAGTATCACCCCAGGGATAAACATCTCTGACTTCAGCTAGGCTGCTCCTTATACCAGAGACCTATAGTTCCTGAAGCCTTTGTAGATTCTTATGATTTTTCCAGACCTTGTGTACTCCATACTGGCTTAACCTTTGAGATCCCAGGGTCATAGACACGCCAGGATGAGGCATCAGAGTAGTACTTTAGTGAAAGATTGTATAATGCTAATCCCCACCACTGACACTGCATGCAGTAGAAACTTCATGCTTGTTCAACGAGAAATCCCTTACAATATGGTTTATGGTCTCATCAGTCAACTGAAAGTACTCTCTCCAGAGTCACCGATGATTTCTTAATTGACATGTCTAATGGCATTTTCTTGACCCTTGTTCTTCTTAACCCTCCAGCTCTTAACACAGTTGGAACATTGTGGCCACTTAAATGCTGACTGATCGACTGACTGACCACTTTGTAGTATCTGCCACCTTTAACCATCTCTTTCTGGAGAGACAGTGTTGGACTTGGCTGCACAAGGCCCAGTACTGGTACTAGCACCACTTCCTAGCTGGGTGACACTGGGCACAACAATGTCTCTCTGTGCCTCACCTGTGAAATGAGGGAGTGGCCTCAGCCTCACCCTCTCAGGTCCCTTCCAGCTCTGCATCCACAATCTTATGACTCTCCTACTTATCAGACCATTTCTTAGCAGCCTCTTTTGGTGGCTCTTCATCCATGTCATGTCTATTAAGAGTGGGTGGAACTCGAGGCTCTATCCTGGGCCCTTTTCTCTTTTCTTTTGGTGATTCCATCATCTCCAAAAGGTCTGAATGTTGCCTCAATGCAGAAGACTCCCAGAACTATACATCCAGCCCTACTCTCTCTCCTGAGCTCCATGCTCACATTGTGAACTGCCTTTTGGATAATATAGCCAAGATAGGATTCATTCTCTTCTCCCCTCCCCCACCAGGGCCACCCCTCTTCTGAACTTCCCCCATACTACTCCTCACTCTCACTCTCCCATTCAATCAGTTGTCAAATACAGTCATGTCTATCTTCTTGTCTGCACTCACACAGCCACCACTCCAGTTCACACCCTCATTATCTCTCCCTGGGTCTCCTGCCGTGACCTTCTATTTGGTCTCCTTACCTCAAGCCTCTCCCTACTGCCCCCCAATCCATCCTCCATACGAATGCTGCAGAAATCACATAGGGCACATCTATTCAAGATATTTCAGTGCAAGCCACTTCCAGGACCGCTTCTGGGCAGTTCACATCTTGGGATCAAATAGAAAGCTGTCTGTTCGGCCTTCAGAACCCTTCTTCTGGCCTTTCCAGTCTCCCTCCTATGTGCGCTACAACCCAGCCATACAGGCCTCCTTCCTATTCCTCACACACAAGGCTCTGACCACTGTTGCCTTGCTTTTGGATTAGCTGTCCCTCATGCCTAGAATTCTCTTCTTCCTTACCTCCACCCCTCCAAGCCTCAGCGGAAGTACCAGGCCTCATCTCTACAAAGGTTACTTTTGTGTCTGTCTTGTACCTGTCTAGAGTGTACCTGCTATGCTTTCTCCCCCATTAATAATAATAGCATTTATACAGTGCCTACTATGGGTCAAGTACTATGATAAACACTTTGTAAATAATATCTTATTTCATCCTCATGACAACCCTGGGTAGTAAGTACTATTACGATCCTCGTTTTACAGTGGTTAAGTGACTTGTTCAAGGTCATATACACCTCGAGAATGCAGCAGGATTTAAACTCAGGTCTTTCTTACTCTAGGTCTGGAGCTCTGGTCACATGCACCACCCAGCTACTCCTTTTTTTGACTAATAGATTGATTTTTCATCCAAAGCAGAGGAGTCAGCAATGCCTTTTGTGGCTTGTGAGTTAAAAATGATGAGATGAAGATGAAGTGATATTTTATATTAGAGTGATCATGTAGCCCCTAAAGATTATTGGATAAGGTCAGGTCTGTGGTTTATAAAAAAAACAACAACACTTTGGCATCTGTATGGATGATAGATTGGAAAGAGGAGAGATTTGAGGCAAGGAGACCAAATAGGGGAATATAGTGATAGTCTAGGGGAGAGGAAATAAGGGAGTGAACTAGGGCAGTGGTTGTATGAGTGGGGAGATAAGGGGCCAGGTTCAAGAGGAGTGGTGGTGAAAACAGAGACTTTTGGTAACTGATGGGAGAAGGAGGAAGGAAAGACATCAGTGAGATTTTGAACTTGGGTCACTGGAAGGGTAGTGGTGCCCATGTCAGAAAGAGGGACACTTGGATAAGGGGGTTGGTTGTGGAAGGTAGGAGAGACAATGTAATTAGAACTGTGATCTGCTGCAATTCTTCTATGCCTGCTTATTCTGTGCTGCAAAATGATAAGGTGGGGGAGAGGCGCTGCTCACCCTCTAAGGGGCTCTTTGCTGTAAGCCACTGCGTAATCTGGGAGACATGGGGAGAAAAGAGAGACTTTTTCTCAATAGCACCTGTGCAGCTGCTGCTATAGGTACCAAAAGGAGCAATTAGGTTATATCTGCCTGGAGTGACCAACATCTGGTTCTGAAGGAGAAAGGTTGGGAATTTTCACAGTGGATGGAGAGGGTGGCGTAGTGAAGTTTGGGGATAAAAGTAGGTGTGGCTATGTTGGGGACAAATACCATGATTGTCTATTTCTGGACAGGTGGGGTAGAGCCTCCTACTTCTCACACGTCCCTTGGGGGCAGGCCATATTTTAAAATCAGTGATTCAGACAATATTCCTTTTCTTTCCTTCAATCTAAAAATACTAATGATAATTTCTGACTTCAGAAAGCTTTATAGTCAGCAACTATGTGTAACTTAACAAAGTAAGGAGACAAGAGCATTACTTAACTATACACCTATACCTATAATTGTACACCTATACCTGTAACTATACCTTTTGGCTGTATACACATATGCACACTTTTCACTGAAAGTATTGGAAAATGATTACTACATCACACTTTGTGAGATGTAAGAAAACCTTTTGACTACATTTGCATTTCTTGAATTTTTTTTTCATGTAACTTGTCCTTAGATAAATCGGAAAAATCTTGTTCTGTTGAGATAAAATAAACATTGCCAACAGACAAATGTGATGGTTTCTCTTCTGTTAGAGCCTCCAGTCTTGGCACTGGGAATCCCAAGATAGGGAGCCAAGTGACACCTTATGGCTAGTGGTGCCAAGTCAACAGATGGAAAACATTACTGGGACAATTCTATCCAAACAGTTGGATGCCAGGATCCCAGAGTGAAAAATGAATTGAGGTTACAGGTCAATGCATTATAAAGCATGGCAGCTAATGCCACCAGAGATGTTGTCAAGTCCTTTACTTTAAGTGATTTGGGTTGTTGTCAGAAATTCTTCTCTAAGGATAATTCCTAGTTCTTTTAGCCTGGGGAATATGAAAAATATTATCTTTGGTGTGTTGGAAAGGAGGTCTCGATTGCAAACGGATGTCAACTGTGAGTTAACTACAGAGACATGCAAAAAAAGAACAAACATTGGAAATCCTTTGTCCTCCTTTTGGAGGATTTTCCCCCCATTGGAAGTGATAAGAGCACAATTGTTTTTTTTATTTTGTTTTGTTTTCTTCTGAGGATGGAAAGGAGTCATGAAAATATAAATGAGTTCTTGTGAATTGGGCCTAAATAAATTTAATGTGGATCTATAAGAAACTATGAGCTAAAAAAAAAAATTCAACAACTCTCCCTCCTTCAACAGATGCCCTTCCTGATTTCCCTGCTGTTTAGTGCTCTCCCCAGAAAGATTCTGTATTTGTTTTCGTATATGCAAGAGGGCTTTGACATATGTCCAGATCAGCTAAGATGGGGAACCCACTTGGGAGATCTCAGATTCCTGATTCTGGGAGAAGACATTCCACGTTCCCCTATCAATGTGGGTTGGAGAAGGCTTTTCTACTGGCTGCACAGCCAAAACAGGCTTTGTTTTTAAAACTACCAGACAGGGACAGTGTCTCTTTCTGGTGGTATCCAAGGGCAGGGGGTGGTGGAGGTGAGGATATTGTTTGCCAAGAGCATGGGCAACCTTGTCCTTCCTCTTTTTTCAGTTCTAGACCTGGCCTTGGCTCGTAGAAGACCTTGAAGGCAGAATTCCAGAATGGATGCTACAACCAGCCTAGGAGGCCAGGGTACCAGGATACAATCCCAAAGAGAAAATTGTGACTTGAAATTTGGTAGGATCCTGTTATATAGGAACTGAGCCAAGCTACGAACCCAATCCCCCTCCCCTCTTCTGAGACTTTGGTGGTATGGGGGGGGGAGGGGTGGTTTACCCCAATGTATTAGAGGGAATGTTTGTATATTTATTCTTAATATGCTTCTGAAAGATATGTTCTTTGTAAAAGCTAATCTGGCTGTTAAGCATTCACATGGAACAGAAGTGTGGGGAGCCCCAAAACTGGAAGAACACCATTAGGTGGGGCTGAAACCAATGGCAGAGACTAGATCCTCCCCAACTCCTTTAAGGATACTGAAGAACCCTGGGGAAGGAGTAAGATATAACACCCCTGGTCTTCAGGCAGGAGGGGCCAGGACTGCCACTGTCACATGAATAATCTGTGCTTCTTTATCTGTGTCCATGCCATGCCTCCCGCCCCAGTAGAATGTAAGCTCTGTGGGGCAGGCATTGTTATTATTCCTGTTTTGTACTTCTATCGATCCCTGGCATCCACCACAGAGCCCAGCACATAGAAGATGCTTATTAAGAGCTGCCTATTGAACTGAACTGAATGATTTGAATCTATTTAGTTTGCTTAGAAATCCATGCTGGCCTTGAAAAGAAAGAAAGACAGAACTGTGGACTCTACTGTGTCTTTTCTGTTTATTGATACAGGCAATACTAAAACAGGGTGAGGATGGCTGGGTGGAACACAGGATAGCAATAATAAAATGTGAGTGGGACAATATAAATTCTGTATTTTCAGTAGCTAATGATTCCTAAGCCTTCCCATATGCAGAAAATTTTATGAGAATAAACACATATCATAGGTGCATTAATTTAGAGCTGGAAGGGACCTTCAAGGCCATAAAGTTCAATCACTTCATTTTATACATAAAGAAATTGAGCTACAACGAAGGGAAATGACTTGTCTCAGGTCACAAAGCTCTAAATGTCTGAGGTGGGATTTAAACCGAGGTCCTCCTGACTCCACATCCAGTGTCCTACCCACTACGATGCAAGATGGAGAGTAATCTTGATAAAGAAATGAAAAGGAAATAAGCAAGCTGTGGTGCACAATATCCTACAGCAGATGACATTTTTATAGTCACACATTTGTCTGAAAAGTACATAAAATAGAAAAGCTCTATGTGCATATTGTTTATTGACTATAAAAAAGTGAGTTTTTCTTCAGGAGAGAAAATGAAGCTTTTAATACTCTCCTTCAACAACATGTTTTCCATGCATGTGTTAAGATACGATTCTCTGGAAAGCAGAGTAATTTTGTTGGATGACTTTCTTATAATAAATACCAGTCAAGGCATAAAAAAGGAGGCATGCCTGCCAAAGGTGTGTGCCACCATCATGGATAACATCCAATGCAGAAACCAAATGGAAGAGGGATCACGTGGACATGGTGAGGTTCTCCAGATACTCTCATTTGTGGACTGCACTGTGCTCATTCCATCGAGCAATGGGCCTTCTGATCTGTATCCAAACTCATTCAAGACTTTGGCCAATCTATTCAGGAAAACTAAGATGAATTAAAAATAGCTATTGTCCAGATTATGTTATTGAAGTTAGATGGAAAATCCATAAGGCTGATCTATTACTACATATATCTTGGACAAACATTGTAATCAATCAATCAAAAAGCTTTTGTTAAGCACCTACCATTGGTCCAACAACATGTGAGGTGCTAAAGATATAAAGACAAAAAATAACAAGTCTCTATCCTCAAGGAAATTCTACTATACCGAGGGGCAATAACACATATACACGTAAGTAAATATTATAGATATGGCTATGTATAAATAGATGGCTATAGAGAGTTAAACATTAAAAACAACATAATTTCAGTGAGTCACTCAATACATTCCATATAGAAAGACAATGATCTTGGTTTGAAATTGAATAGGAGGAGGAAAATATGAGGGATCTACTTTGAGAAACTGTATAGTGACAGGCCCCAAGCTTCTCCCTGTAACAAAAATATATCTTTTTAATAATAATATTCTTCTTGGGGCGGCCAGGTGGCTCAGCGAGTAAGAGCACCGGCTCCAGTGTCGGGATGACCTGGGGATAAAATCTGGGCTCAGATACTTAGCACCACACCCAGAAATAACTGGCCGTGTAACCTTGAGCAAGTTACTTAACCCCAATTGCTTAAAAATAATAATAATAATAATAATAATATTCTTCTGGTGATGCCAGATGGCTCTGAATGATGGAATATCATATTCTCTGAAGAGTCAGAAAAGAGGGCAACCCTAAGTGCAACAGAGAGACAGAGAGTATAAAGAAGCTAGAGTATATTCCCACAAATAACTGCTCAGCAGAAGCAATGTCAAAGATATCTGCAAAAGATGGCTGACTAGATGTGGAGATAGGACTGTCATGTAGTAAAGGTAAGAGATAAAAGATGAATAGCCTATGTGCCCTTACTGGTGCCCACAAAACATCAAGAGTAATAGAGGAATGTCCATCAGAGCAGTAGCTTTTAAAGTGTGGTCTGGGGACATGTGGGGGTCCCCAGGAGTCTCTCAGGGGGTCTGCCAGGTCAAAGCCATTTTTATAGTGGTACTAAGATGTTTTGATTTCTATTATGGTAAATATAGACATAACCAGCATAAATAAAAAGTTAACTCTCCATTTTCCATTAGCAGCTCCCCTTGGTTTTGGTTCCATGAACGTTATGCCTCCCCCAGCATAAGCCAATCACCTAAAATCTCATTACCATGCTCAGTGACTTGGTTTTTGGGACTGAACACCTCAACTCCCTCAGCTAGGAGGGCTGAAAGGTAGAGCAATAAACTCCTCCCAAAGCCTTCCTTTACAGAGGGCTCAGAGCTCTCAGCATGTTTCAGGGAACTCTCGATTTCCCTTCGGTGGCTATGCTTGGCTTCTACTCCATGTACCCTCTGCTGTATCCCCCTCCTGCTATTCAGCTCCCTTTTGTATGTTGTTTTCCCCCTTTAGAATATAAGCTCTTTGGAGGCAGAGACTGTCTTTCTTTTTCTTATCTGTATTCCCCAGCACTTAGGGCAGTGCTTAGCAGAGAACAGGAGCTTAATCAATTTTACTGAATTGAAGTGAAAACCTCATTAGGGTCCTTAATACATTTTAAGAGAATAAACGAGTTCTGATGCCAAAATGTTTGAGAACTACTGTCTTAGAGGATACGCCCCCTTATGATAGATTTACAGGAAGGCGAGGACCAATAACACATGCACAAAAAGCTGTGTAGTAATTGTGACCTCCACCACTGGAGGAATTACCTACAGTGTGTATAAGCCTAATGGTATCTGAAAATTCTCCAAAATGTAGAATAAACCAACATTAAGGTTTAAAGTTTGTTCAGTCCTATGAAATTTTTCATCTTTGGCTTACAGATAGATGAGCAGGGCAGATCTAACAGGCAGTAATAAACTAATTCCTATCTGTCCGGTTGAACATTTTGTACATAGTAAAGGGCTAAATCAATGTTGACTGCCTGGGAAATGCACAGGGGGCAAGATTATGGTGGTGGTGGGGAATGGTCTTGAGTTGACTCCTAGTAGATTCTCAACTTTCAGTTCACAATTCTTATCCTTCTTCTTACCCCTGGTGTACTAACATATTTCTAGCTGGGAATTGAAATTCTGTAGCCTGGTGGTGTTGAAGTGAGGAAGAAAACCAAGTTTTTATGACCCAGTGTCCATGTTACTGAAACACAACGTCAGTATGCCTGGGGAAATCCAGAAGATAGTTTCCTGAAACTACAATTTTGGAAACTGAATTGCAAAAAGGAGACTGGAGCCAGAGGTCTGAAGCCCCCAAAAGAGTGGTTAGGCTACAGAAGTCCACAGTTCTAGACTATCTTTTAGAACCTTGTCTCTTGCTCCTGGAAAGACAAGACAAGGTAGGGCTCTGTCTGGAGTGTTAGAGAGCATCTATTCCCTCTCCACACATCCTAGGCTTGATAAATTGATATATTAAACTATTTCTTAACAGCATGGAAACAGAGGTGTATTCAACTCAACTTTAAAAAATGACTAAACATCAGTTAGAAAAATTAAGTCATTATGCTATGAGCTAAGGGCTTGTGAGGATATTTTCTCAGCAGGTTTACAAGCAGTTTTTATGCTTTTTCTCCAGGCTGACAACTGTCTTAAGTTTTATTATAAAGATGTTACAGTGAAAGTATTTGTTTTTTCACTTTCACTTTCATTTGTTTTTCTTCATCTTTAGGTAAAAGGTAGTCTCAGCTTTCCTCTTTTCTATATTGCTTCCTTTACCTATATCTTTGAGGCTTCTTACCTGGGACAAATAGTCTAACTTCACAATAGCCATATTGAGCAGGTTGTAATAGTGCAGTAGATAGTGACAGTGAATTTGGAGTCAGAGAATCTGGGTTCAAATACTGGGCCCTCCACTTATTACCTGTGTGATCTTGAACAATTTACCCTCTGGACCTTCTTGCCTTCATATGTAAAATGGGGAGATTGGATTATATAATCTCTACTGTCCCTTTTAACTCTAAATCTCATGGGTCTAAGTTACACAGCAGGAAGCAAGGGTTCTCTATAGCCCTTTTCACTTTAAACAGTCAGAATTGTCTTTGGGGTGTAGAAATGTTGTAAGTTGATTTCAAACGTTGGGAGGCCCATCAAAGGCACAAGGAATTAGACTTCTTCTCCTTGGCCTAAGAGGGCAGAATGAGTAAGAGCAATGGGAGGGAGATGTTGAGTGAGGTAGATTTCCTGATCCAAGTTATTTGATTCATTCTATGTATCTGTGATCTGTTTTGATCCAGCACAGGTCTGAATCCTTCCATGCCTTCTCATCCCATTTAAATTTCATCTGTGCCCCCACCACCTAAATATTCCACAGAACTCACCATGGGTAGGAAGAAGAATGACTTTCTCTAGATCTCTTGACAGTGTGTGGGTATCAAGGGAACACTGGTTATTTCTCACATTTACTATATGATCATCCCACCTTCTTTTCTGTTCTCCACTTCTGATAATATTCTTTAGCCATTTCTATTCATTGGTACTAGGTGGTCAACATGTACCTCTCCAATGCCCTTTGAGTGACCTGTAAAATTGTACAAAGGATTCTCTTCAAGAAGACTATGAGGGGCATTGGATATTGTAAGCATTGAATTATAAGCACAAAAAATGAAATCAACCTTATTTTTTTTTTGGAGGGGGAAGGCAAGGCAATTGGGGTTAAGTGACTTGCCCAAGGTCACACAGCTAGTAAGTGTCAAGTGTCTGAGGCTGAATTTGAACTCAGATTCACCTGACTCTAGGGCTAGTGTTCTATTCACTATGCCACCTAACTGCCCCAATCAACCATATCTTAATAGATTATATAGACTGAATTTACTGTAAATGACTACTTACTGATGAAGGAGTAATTTCTAAAGTAGATATTTTTACACTGATAAAGCAGATATCAAAATCATTACTGAATCAGAAAAATAAGAAGATATGTTGAAAAATTATGACCTGACCTAATTTAATTAAACAAGTTATTAACATCAGAAAGAAAGAAGTAAGGAATGAAAATATCAATCAACTCTGGGAGCAAAGAAAATATCAAGAAAGGTTGCTTTGGCCTTCTGGGTGGGCCAACTCTTATTAGAAATATACTATTACTCATAAACACCATACTAAGTTTCTCAATTCCTCAGATCACATTTATACACTCAAAAATGTCTTTCAAAGTTGTCATGGACAAAAAACAGACAGGGAAACACATTTTGTGACAAATTATAAGATCCAAAGAAAGTAAACTATCTCTGTATTAATCTGTAAAAACAAGGAATCTGTTTAACTGATTGCAAACAGCATACATTTTTCAAACTGAAAAAAAATGTTCATGGAAAATCTAATATCCTCTGTGCTGCTAACAGAGAATACCCAATAGGCGCAGTTTAAGAAGATTACCACCATGGGAGGAAGGAAACAATTCCAAGCTGCAGTATTTCATTCAAAATACAACCTTCCCTTCTAGGATAGACCTTTTTACTTTCACTCTTCCCTACTGTTAGAGACCAATTAATAATCTATCCATTGGCAGAATTCTCGTATATGCACACTCAGGAGATAAAGGTTTTTGTGTTTGGTTTTTTTTTACGTTTTTCTTATTTTTCTAGAAGACAGCAAAAAGGCGTGTTCATGTAAAATTATACTTTTTATAAACCTAAAGTTATTATGCTAGTTTGCTGAAATCCTTGCTTTGTGAATAAGCACACACATAATTAAATCCATAAACACATATAAATGCATTTGGCATCTTATTGGTATACACACACACACACACAAAGAAGTTTATTCACAAAAAGCATCCATAAGTCCCTTAAACAACTATATTGTCATACACTCTTGAATTCCAAATTATGTTATAGTGGAGGGAGAGATTGATAAATGTATTAGTCTTTTCTTCTTCCCCTTCCCAGAAAGTTTTCTCACTAAATGAGAATCTCCTCAAATGTTAATGCTAAGAAAATGGGTCTTTCCAGTATACCAGAGAGATTTAGTGATACAGTATGGATTCCACTTCCCCCAAAGTTTAAATTATATTTTAGTTCCTTACCAGGCATTAGGTAAGGCATACCAATTCTTTGAGTCATCAGATGTAGGGAGTTACAGGAAGCCTTAAAGATCATTTAGTCCAACTCCTTCATTTACTGACAAATAATGAAAAACTCATGAGAAGTAAATGACTTGCCCAAAATCTTCAGGCTTGACTATATAGCAGAGCTGGTTCCCAAATCGACATATTTTCACTCATGTGCTATGGAGGTACAGTGGAGTACTAATACATTACATAGGAAACAAGTTACTTGATTCAAGTAACAGTAGTAGTTCCCATTTTCCAAATAACTATTTTGTCTACACTTGGGTTAATCTCTTTTTGCATGTGGAAGTGAAGGCAAAAATGACCTCAAGGGAAATATTCCTTCATAGTTATTTTGCATGATATAAGGAGCATAGAGAAAATTAAACAACTGTGTGTTTGATGAGCTAGATTGATTAATTTAATCAAATTAATGGAGACAGCATACTGACTCTGGAATGCAAGGCCTAGGGAACCTGGGGCAAGTTGCTTAGCACTGCTGAATCTCAGTTTCCTCATTTATAAAATGAGGGCTGGGTTGGACTAGGTGAGCTCTGAGGTCTCCTCAAACTCTAGTTCTATAATCATGATCCTAACTAAACACATATTTATTAAGTAGTTATTTAGTGCATTCAAGGCCCCAAGAACAGAAATGAAACAGGCTTTCTCCTCAAGGAACTTACACTGTACTTAGGAATACAACAGATACAGAGATTAGTAAATACAAAGCGTATGTGAAATAATACAAAGTAATTTCAAGAGGGAGAGAGTTTTACCTGGGCTTAGGGAAGTCAAGCAAAGACTCATGTCACCAGCAGCCCCTGAAAGGTGGAACCTCAGGAAAGCACAGTACCTTATTCGTTGTTCAAGCTACTGGAAGGCTGGTTCATTATGCCTGCAGAAGCTCTAAAGTTATCTCAAGAGAATATGGTGCCAGGCAGACAGGAGATGCTTGGCAAAACATGAAGGAAACTAAGGAAATGCACAGATAGAACACATTTTGACTTAAGTGGTTAAAGAAAGAAAAACTCCAAATACTGCATTGTTGCTAAACGCTTTCCCATTTTCCTCAGTTGTGAAAATGTATTAAAATGATTGATCTGGCTACCTCACAAGTGCATCATTTACTGTAATAAACCCCTCCTATACTAAACGGCATCTAGCAATCTTAGAATAAGAATGTGCTTCAACTTAACATGCTTGCCTAAGCACCTTGATGACAATTTAAGTGCCAGAGAAAATCTAGATCTTTTTGCTCCAGCCTTAAAGAGAGCCTCCAGCCTGCTTGCCATGCTGCTGGAATGTTAGCCATCCTTCAGGGCTCAGCTCAGTTCCCATCTTCGCAAAAAGGTCTTCCCCACCTACTACACTCTTCACATATTCCTACTTTTGGGAACTCCTTTAGTACTCCTTTCTATTCTATCATTTTGTGCCAAGAGTATATTAGGTATATTATTATTTCGATGTTTCTTTCACTTTTGCCTTATCTCTCTCAAATAGATTGCCTTACACTTCTCTATTCCCCACACTGACCAACAATGTACAGTGAATATAGGAGGCACTCAGTACCAATGAATGAATGAATGAAATACCTTTCTTGGAATTTCAAATGTCTCATGTCCTATCAGAGCTTCCTGAGTTAGGCAAAAGGAGGGGCTTCCACTATAGTGTGCCATCTCCTCTGAGCACCTTTACACAGTTGCCTCATTTGACCTTAGGCTTAATAAAGGTCATTTGGGGTCAAGTTGCTGAGCTAAGCCATAGGAAGGAAAGAAGCATCTGGTAGGTTTTTTTTCTTAGAGTTGCATCATTGGTAGATGTGTTTTACATTCATTTGAGGTCCCTTTGTTATCTCAGTATTTGAAATCCCTGAAGTGGTGCCTTCTAATACTCTATCTATTCCAAGAGTAACAGAAGGCCAAATGCTGAGAAGTTAGAAGTCTAACATTTTGTGCTTAAACAAATGCCAAATGTTTTTGAGCTGCAAAGTTTGACTTCTGATGTGGCCAGAGGGGTTGTTTTGCAATTTCACACTTTCCCTATTAGGAAGAATCTGGAAAAGCTTAACACTAATTTTCATCTTTTGAAAAAAATTATTTAAAAAGATTTTAAGCTAAAGTTCTACACTTTTCATTTCGTTAGTTTTATTCTTCCTTTCCTCCACAAATTTGGTCAAGATCACATCCTACTAAAATGAACCATAGCAGTGAGAAGAGAGAAGCAGGATCAAGGCTTTTTCACAACCAGAAAGAAAGGAATCCAGACGACAACTCCTTCTTCCTTTACTGCTATCCTTACCACTCTGGAAAATGGGTTGGATGGGGAAGAAAACAGACATAGAAGGAAGAAAGTAGAATTCTCTATATTGTAGAGATAGATAGCAAGTAGAAGAAAAGTGAAAGGAAGCCTGGATGGCACGGTGATGATTCTTACTTCACTGTGGTCTCTCTTGGACACTGGGCACAGTAGGGCATAACTAAGCAGTCTCTACAAAACCTTCCCATTCCTACTGACAACAACGTGGCTGTCTGTTATGGGATAAGCTATATAACTAATTACCTCAATCAGGAGACATTGAGTCTTTTGGATGAGAACCCAAAGAGTTGACCTGTGTCTAGAGCATCCAGCATTCTAATTATAAGATGAAGGGGAAACAAAATGGAAACTTAAGTATGGTATTCCTTTCCCCTTATAGCTAAAAGGTGATGTTATAGAAGTCACATATAATAAATTCAAAAGAAGGAATAAAATGGGTTAAAAATCTTGGACAGAAAGATTAATACTATTCATGTCCAAAGAGAGAAGACTCTAGCAACAAGTTAACTGCTGAATCCTACAGAAAATGCTTCTTTCAATGCATTTTGGTGATGAGGCAGGGTTAAAAAGACTTTTTTTGAAATAGCTACTTTCTGCTATGGTTAAAGAATGATGTAAACAAGGATTTTCTTTTGGTTTAAATGACTGATGTAGGAGGCGGCTAGGTGGTGCAGTGAACAGAATATCAGCCCTGGAGTCAGGAGGACCTGAGTTCAAATCCAGCCTCAGACACTTAACACTTACTAGCCCTGTGACCTTGGGCAAGTCACTTAACCCCCAACTGCCCTGCCCTCCCACCTCCAAAAAGCAAAAAAACAAAACAAAAATGATTAACGCAGTTATAAAACACACGACAGTTAGAAAAATCATCTAAAGGTAATTAGAATTTCTCTTTTCCCTCCCACTAGGATAAGAAAATAACCCTAATGACATATTCCTCTAAATGTTTATATGAAGAATTAAAACAATGGATGTTTGCATATACATCAAGGCAAAGGATGTGACAAGACTTTGAAAAGTATAAAGCACAGCACAAGGATAAAGTATGATAATGGTCTAATGGAAAAGCCAGAAAAACTTATTTTTAAGAGGTTTTTATTAAGATTACAAACATCTTCAACGTTAAGATAAAATAATGACCAAGGAAAATCCTGAATGTAATATTTAGAATGTAGTCAAGAAACCTTCAATATCTGAAGATTTTACTGAACTGAATCACAAAATTTTTTTCTAAGCTCATTGAAGGTAAAAAAAATTTTTTTTCTATTACCTATTCCCAGCACAGACTTGAAAACAAAATGTCAGATTTTATAAATCCATCAGTTTTGTCAATGATACATTTCTTCTTCCAGTGGCATGGGAGGTTGGCAAATCCATGCCATTAGGAAAATTAGTGTGAATTTGAAGAATGATTTCTAGAAACAATTTGAACAAAAATTCAATTTCACATTTTGAACAAAGTTTTAGGATCATATTAACAATATCCCTTTCATACAAGCATCTATTTCCTATGTGTGTGTCCTGTCTATTTAAACCCAACACTAGCACGTGGGACAAAGGATTTTGATTGGCAAATCAGCCTCCTACCTATGAATTGCAAAGAAATACTTAAATAATGAAAAAGGACCCCAGGAAGAGAAAAGTCCTGCCATCACAGGTGCAGGTAATAGTAAGGCCTATTAAGGACAAAACAAAACAAAACAAAAACACCCAACCAAAAATAATCCTCACCCCAAGCCAATTTTTTAAAAGAAGAGTTTTGTTATTCTGTCAGCTCTAAGGTTGCTTTTCACAGTAAAATAGCTAAGCACTGCAGAAACACATGTATCAGTTATAGGTGGCCAGAGCATTCATCTGGGCCAAGAAAGCAAAGGAAATCCAAAATAAACACGACAATGATCTGACATTGAGCACAATGTCAGAACTCAATGATATCCTTGAAAATACAAATCCTGAATTTTGGGGAAGAACATTCCACTTTCGAGTAAAGTAGAAGGAGATGGTCAATACCTAGGACTCTAATTTTGTGGAAATGGAATGGTGGCGCTGTGGATCTTTTAAAAGGCAATTCCTGGAAGCAAGCTCCAAGCCTAACATCATTTAGAAAATTAATTGGAAACACAAATTGATTCTTTCAGAGACACATGTTTCCCAGAATTTTTCTTAATAAAGACAGCATGTTTCACATGCTTCATAAAAAGAAAGAATATGGATTTAAAAAACACAAACAAAACAAAAACCTGGTTTTTTTGATGGACTGAGCATTCACTAATGTTCCTGAAAGTATGACAGATTTGTGCTCTTATGGACATCTCCCAGGTTTGGCAAATCCTTTTATGGAGATGAGGAGCAGGGACTACAGGTCAGAGGGGCTAGCAGAGTGAAACCATCTCCTTCCCCTTACTAACCTCTGTCCATCTTCAATTATCAAGGCGATGAGGTTCACTTGGATGCGACTTTCCAGATTGATGAGGTAGTTTTTATTTCTAGTTTTCATTTCATTCCTTAGAAGTGGCAGAACCTCAAGTGTCCCAAGAATATCACATTTTGTTTAAATAAGTTACATTTAAAATTATCATTGTGAAATAACCATGCCTTATACCTTAACATTTAACTAGGGTAAGGTGATCAAGTCTTCATCCAGGGTACCAAAATTCAGAGGTGCTAACAAGACTTTTACTCCTTCAGTAGGTAAAAACAATTGAGCACAGCACTTAATAAGAAAAATTAGTTAAAAGAGGAAACTGCCACAGGGTAAGTTTCTACTCTCCTTTCCATCTCTTCCCTGATCTGGGACTTATCCCCTTCCCCAGTTCAACTCAGATTTTCTTCTTATAAGGTTGGCTTGAGGAAAGCTTTTGTAATGTTTGCCCATGGCCACAGAATTCCTAGTTGCAGGTCTGTATATAACTAAAGGCCAGACAGGTCCCACTTTATTTCCTTTATTGGTTTTGCAAAAGCATGACAAAATGATCATAGAAAGGGATAGTTAGTCCCCTTGGAATAGTGTTTTAAATGATTCCATAGCCAGGCCAGTCAGAATGTATTAGTGACATTGAAAAATTGTGCTGTATGGTATAGCAGCAGCATGCTTCATGTACCTCTATGTAGATACTAATGATTCCTCATCATTTGTTTAATGTTAATTATAAAAGAAACTGAAAGTAAAAAGAATGAAAACAATTTAATAAAGCACAGATTTCATTCACTGAAGAAAATCTATTATCAACTTCATGTTTGTTGAAAAAAGTTTGAAACTGGCGATTTTCTTTTATCATTACCATAAACAGATTTTCTTTCACTTCTTGTGATGATGGGCTGGGTTCACAGAATACTCTTTCCTTTGTCTCTTTCACGATGGACAGAACTTTTAACACAACTCTTCCTTACAGCAAGTCCCTTCACCTCTGAGAGACTTCATTTCCTCAACTAAAAGGGAGAGGGCCCAACCTCCCCTTCCGTTCAGTGATTTTTGGCATGGTTTTATTATGGTGCTGGAGACCAAAGCTATCCATGTATTTTGACATTGCTTCCTTTTTAATTAAAAATCTTTTTCTAGGAAAGATTATAAAACCTTACAGACCTAAGGATTATATATTCAGCTTACTTTAAGCAAAATGAAACATAGTACCAGGCTACTTACATACTGTGATTTAAAGGGTCCAAGGCAGGTTCCCCCTTTTCTTCTTAACACCTCCCATGCTCAGTCTGCAGTTGCCTAAAATACTATAATTCCAGTCAAAATGGATTATTTACTCTGAATACATCGCATAGTCTCCCACCTGTATGCCTTTATATCAGACTCTTTCCCTCTCCTAGAATGTCCCAGTCTTTCCAAGAGGTCCAATTCAGATGCCATATACCACATGAAGCTTTCCCTAATCCCCCCAGAAGGAAGTTATTTCTTGCTTTCCTGAACTAGTACTGAGTTTGGCACATCTCTTCTTACATTTTCCTGTTACATCTTGTACTATAATTATAACATTTGTGTACAAATCTCATCTCCCCTATTAGATTTGGGTTCCATAAAATCATCTCTCAGCAGCTGGCAATGCAAGGCAGACAAGAATCTCTAAACGGATTTGATTCCATTTCCACAATATATACAGCGAGCATGGAAAGAAAAACCCAGCTGCTGTGATTAGGATATTAGACTGAGAACCAGAAAGGACCTTGGACGTTATCTGGGCCAAATCCTCCATTTTATAGATGAGGAAATGGAGGCTGAAGGAGATTATGACTTACCCAAGGTAACAGTAAAAAAGCAGCAAAGTCCCATTCAAACCCAGGTACAAGTCCTATCATCATGGCTCCAATTCCAGCATTCTTTCCATCAGTGTTTTTGTTCTCAACTATTTATAAAAAATCCTTAGGAGACATGTTATGATGTTAAAAATTCATTTTTGGGGGGAGGCTAGGTGGCACAGTGAGTAAAGCACTGGCCCTGGAGTCAGGAGGACCTGAGTTCGGTTCTGGCCTCAGACACTTAATACCCACACAAAAAAACTAGCCGTGTAACCTTGGGCAAGTTACTTCACCCCAGTTGCCCTCCAAAAGGCAAAAAAAAAATTCATTTTTTAATAAAAACCCAAAAGACCAGGCACTGTGCTAAGTATTGGTAATACAATACAAACAAAAACTTAGTATCTGCCCTCAAGGAGCTCACATTCTAAAGGGGCAATACAATATACTGATAGCTACATATGAGATGTATACAGTGTAGGAGCAAGGAGGTGGATGGGAAAGCTAAGAAAGGTTTCTTGCAGATGGATGGATTTAAACTGAGTCTTGAAGGAGATCAGGGAAACCGGGAGGTGGAGATGAAGAGGGAAAGCATTCTATGTATGAGGGACAGCCACTGAAAAATCATGGAGACTCTAGCGAGGAACAGCAGAAAAGCTAGAGTTATAGAAAATAGAATATTTGGAGAATAATTGTTAGAACACTGGAAAAATAGTTTGGGGACAGGTTGTAAAGGGCTCAAATGTCAGAAGTATTTTGTTTTTTTAAATTTATTTGATCCTGGAGGTAATAGGGAGCCACTGGACTTTATTGAGGCAGGCACCAGAGTGGTAGCATGTTCAGAGTCCCACTTTAGGAAGCCCACTTTGGCAGCTGAGTGAAGGATGGACTGGAGTGGGGAAAGACAATGCAAGGAGGCCAGCCAGCAGGTTACTGAAATAGTCCAGGTGTCAGGTGATGATAGCCTACAGAAGGGCGGAGGCTAAGAGTAGAAATAAGGGACATACAGGTGGCCGGGTGGCGCAGTGGATAAGGTGGAGTCAAGAACACTCTTCTTCCTGAGTTCAAACCTGGCCTCAAACACTTACTAGCTACATAACCCTTGGCAAGTCACTTAACCCTGTTTGTCTCAGTTCCCTCATGTGTAAAGTGAGCTGGAGAAGAAAATGGCAAACTACTTCAGTATCTTTGCCAAGAAAACCCCAAATGGGATTATAAAGAGTCAGACTATGGCTGAATAACAATAATAAAGGGGATATATGTGGAAAATGTTGTAAAGTTAGAAAAAAGACAAGCAGAGTAAGTGTGAGAGAGGAGTGGAGGATGACAGCAAGGTCAGGTAACTGAGAGGATGTTAGCATCCTCAAAAGTAATGTGGAAGTTTGGAAGAGGAGTGGCTTTGGGGAGGACGGAGATGAGGTCAGTATTAGCTATATTGAGTTTGGGAGGTCTAGAGGGACATCCTGTTTGAGATACCTATCAGGCAGTTGGTAACGTGAGCCCTGAACTCAGGAGAGAAGCCAGGGCTAGATAAATCAATCTGAAAATCATCTGCAGAGAGATGATATTTGAATAATGAGATCACCAAGAAAGATAGTATATAAAGAGAAGAGGGCTCAGAAGAGATTTCTGGGAGACATCCATGGTTAATATGCATGAACCAAATCAATATCTAACAAAGGAGACAAAAGGAAGTGGTAAGTAAAGAAGAAAGAGTATCCAGGAGAAGAGAGAGATCAAAAATGTCAAAGTCTGTACATAAGTCAAGGAGGATAAGGAATGAGAAAAGGCCATTAGAATTGGCAATAAAGAGATCATAATAACTTCAATCAAAGCAGTTTCAGGGGAATGATGAGACTGGAATCCAGACTGCAGGAGGTTTTCTTCAGTTTCCACAATTTTTGCGAACTAATTACATACCTGGAGCTTTCAAATAAGTTCCTAGGTTAATGGGACAAAGTTCCTGAACAATCAGATTATCAGAGAAGCAGCCAAGGCTCAATCTGAAATTTTCTTTGGCTCCCTATTTTGCGAATGACATCAAGCAGAGCAATAAGAAACTGGAGGAAGGATACATAACCACACTCATTTTCTCCTCATTGCTTTTCTTCCTGTTGGTCACAGATAGAACAAAGAGAAAATATCGGAAGGGAGACTCCATGGGAAGTCCTCTAACAGAGGGGTTGTGTCCTTCTTCCAGTCCCAGAGGCTCACTTGAGTCTGATCCTATCCCACTGATTCTGCCCAAAGAATAGAGTTGCACTATGTTATATTGGTTCTTATCTAATAATATCATAGTCTGCACTTTGTTTTTTTGATTTAAAAGAAGGAAGGAAGGAAAAGAGGGAGGGAGAAGGAAGGAAGGAAGGAAGGAAGGAAGGAAGGAAGGAAGGAAGGAAGGAAGGAAGGATTAGGAAGGAAAGAAGGAAGGAAGGAAGGAAGGATTAGGAAGGAAAGAAGGGAGGGAGAAAATGTTTGGCTTCTAACTGGGCCATTTGCAGGCCTGAGCTTCCCAAAGCCTTTTATTCTGTGGCCTTAAAACAGTATACCCAAACCAGCTGGGGCGATGTGACTACAAGAGGAATATCTCTGAAGCAGTCATTAGCAGGTCAACAGTACACAGATGAAAAGGTTCTTGTAAGCAGCTGTACATTCTTCAATGGCCAGAGTTTGTTTATAAAACGTCCTGTACCTCAGAAAATAGCATGGAAGCTCAGTAAATAGCTGTTCGTGATGCCAAGGAGCTGGTAAAATCAAGTAGATTTATAATGTGTATTTTACACTGCTTAGAGCATATTCAATAGTGACACAGAGTCCAACAATTCCTTTGGAGTCTTATTGTTATAGCAACTTTGTGCTGAAGTAAACAATATTGCATTACGTGTGTCTAATTACATCACTTGGGTATAGAGCAAAGCAGCATTTAAAGCAGGAGACGGCAAGTTTAGCATAAGTTATTAAATCCATGAATTTGGATTTGGTAAAGTGTGAGAATCTAGTCCTGTAAAAGAATTTAATGGGATGAGGAAAGGAGAGTAATCAAGATGAACAGAGGGATATCAGTCTGTGAAACCTGGAAGAGGCCACCTGCAGGCCTGTGCTTTTTGACTATTGGTGCAGGAGCTGAGGCAGTGGTTGCTTTACAAAGGTTACTTTTTCTATTATAACAAAGCAGAACAATGGTCCCAAGTTCCTTTTCTCTTCCTTCCTTCCTACTTCTTTCCTCCCTCTTTCCCTTCCTCCCTCCCTCTTTCTTTCCTTCCTTCCTTCCTTCCTTCCTTCCTTCCTTCCTTCCTTCCTTCCCTCCTTCCTTGCTCCAAATCAAAAAGACAAAGTACATTCAGACCACCATATTATCCCAAGAGGTAATAGAGGGAAGGCACTAGCATTATACATGACCAGGAAAGGCTTCTAACACAAGGTGAGATTTGAACTGATAGTTGAAGGACTCCTAGGAAGCCAGGAGATGGCATCTAGAAGAGACAGTCTTCCTTCAGGGGTGCCTTGTACAAGGAACAGCAAGGACAGTGTTACTGGATAGTAGAGTACATGGAGGAGAATAAAGACTGGAAGCATTTTTCTGGTCAATGCTCTATTTCCTACATTTGTCATTCTCAGTGATGGAATACCCAGAAGGGTTTGCTGGAGCCAGCTTGAACTGGTTCAAAAGAGCCAACCATTAAATTTTAAATGTGGGCATTTAAATCTCAGGAATGAATAAATGCCACAAATCAAGGCTTGATTTACTGTTTTGTTCATTATCTAGATTTAATAAAGTAATGGAAAAATGCTAATATTACAGCTCAAACATAAAAGTGTGCCATGTGTACTTTTTTCCTGGACAGCTGGTTGTTAAACATTCACCAGCACATCCTTGGATACCTATCTCCTCTTTCTCATACCTTCTTAATTATGTGTAAATGAAATGAATGACTGACCAAACAAAAGCAGGGAACATCTTGGGACCTGGTTACTAAAATCATCCCACAGGCAGGATATATATTTTTACAAGGATCCAGGGATCATATTCAGAATAATTTCAAATAGTATATGTTTTCTCAATCAGCTAAATTAGGAAGTGGAACTTATTCTAGAAATATTACACAAAGCATCATAGCACACTATGCTAAAATAAGAATGGCTCACATTATATTATATCACTGAATCCTAGAGTAGAATGGGAGTCTATTTGGTCCACCCCCTATACAATGTATATTATATATACTATTGTATATTATAATTTGCCTAGCTTTGCTTGTAGGTCTCTGCTGAATGGGAATTCACTACACCACGAGGCTGCTTATTCTATTTTCAGATGTGCCTAACTGTTTGTAAATTCATCCATATATTAAGCTGAGATGTTTGCCCCCTATGACTTTCATCCTTTGATCCTGATTCTGCCCTCTGGAGCCACCCAGAATTAAGATTATCATTCTTGCACATGAAAACCCTTTAAATGTGGAAAGAGAGAGAGACCATAAGTAGTATTTAAGGAGATCCATTTCCTAACTCTCTTAGCCAGGGTAAACACCCCCAGCTCTTTTGATTAGGCATCCTAAGACATGGTTTTGAGTTCTCTCACCATCTTGGCTATCATCCTTTGGACTTGCTCCAACTAGCTGATACTGCTTTTAAACTGTGGCACCTAGAACTTAGCATAATATTTCAGATGTGCCAATATATTTGGGCATAGAGCAACAGAACAATCATCTTTGTGCTGGATACTATATTTTAAAATTATGCTTACTCTATGTCTATATTTTATAAATACTTTGGAAAGCAAAAGCCATTTTATAAAGTGTTTTTTTTTTATTTTGACTGACTTCTTACCTTCTTACTGACAAGTGTAACATATGAATGATTTCTGAGGGCTATAGAAAACCAAAAAAAAAAAAAAACCTGATGCTTCCTTTTTTTTTTTTTTTTTCCAAATTTAAAAACCAATATGAAGTTGCTAATGGTCTAGTTCAAGATAATGGCTTGAGTTTGGGCATGAACTTAAAACATCCGGTCCTATCCTAAGCCTACAATCCATACATCAAGGTTGTTATGCTATCTTATCCATAATTACAAATGTATGCAGATGAGAAGACTTACCCATAATTACAAATGTATGCAAACCATAAATTCGAATGGTCCTCATTAGTTACAAGTGAAACTCTTTCCAAATCCTTTTCACTTCAATCACACTTTTGCCAAAATGTCACATTTTAGAAGAAACCCTAGGGACTTCTCTCAAAGATTCCTGTAAACCACAAGTGAAGAAGCTTCTCTGTTCATTAACATTAATTTTCCACCTGGCAATATAAAGCCAAAAGAAGTCAGGTTGTATTTGTTTTATATTTAAAAGTCAACAAATTTCATAATATTATCCAGTGGTATAGTATTTAAAGACAGGTAATGTTTTTTGCCTTCCTTTGCATCCCAAGTGCTTAGCACAATGTCTAACACCGTAAGTACTTAATTAATGCTTGTTGATTGATTCAAAATAAGACTGAAAATAATAAAAAAGACACAATGTGCAATTAACACAATTCAATCTTAACCTATTTTTAAAAAGTTATTGTTGCAGAAGAAACAGGAAATGGATAGAGACAAGGACATTGACATGGATTACAATAATTTCATATGGAAGCTAGTTACTAGAAGCAAATCACCTGTTCTTACAACAACAGCAAAGGAGCTCTATAGCTACCATAGTTAACAAATATAGCAAACTTGATTTACTTTCCAAGTTCAGAAATATGGTAGTTAGGAGCACCAACTATTTAGAATATAAACTCATTTGCAAATCTTACACAGAAGGATAGAGGAAGATTATGAGCAGCATGGCCTCATAAAATCACATAAAGCACTGGAAGGAAAAGCAAGGGGGAGCTTCAAGGGAGACAGTCAAGCAAAGTTAGACCAGAGCATTTAAGGATAAAACCGAGAGGATAAAAAACAGGCAAAAATGGAAAAGATCTATCAAGTTTGTTTGTTTTTTAATTACAAACCCTTCACCATCAAAGCTAGGAGAATCACCACATTCGTACTCTATCATTGTGGTCATAGAAGTACATCTTGGAGAAGAAACAACACTGAAAAAAAGCAAAAACTGGGTGAGAAAAAGGTGGATTACACTAATTATATGTAGAGGAAATCTGTGGAAGAGGTGACATGATTTTGAAGCCACTGAGAAACCATTTCTCAAGATCCCCAAAGGAAGGGAAAATACCAAAGATATGGAAAAAGACATCAAGTTAATATTATTACAGCGGAAAAAAAGACCACTGAGAGAGCATCCAACACATATGCCTGCTTTCTCATCCATATAAAATTTTTTTATGAGAGGAACTTGCACATGGTTGGAGGACAATGTTGATGAGATCATTAAAAGGGAAGAAGATTGCTTTCACAAATGAAAGTACAGTAGACCATTTCTCCTATCACACAATTGACTGAAAAAAATGTAGAGAACAAAAGATCTGTCTGTGCTTGTTGTTTGTTGACTATTTTTTTAAAAAAGTATTTACTTCAACAGTGACAGATGCTGCCTTTTAGACTTTCTTCCAATGAGATGTCTTCCACAAATTTGTCAAAAAATAAACAAGAATTCTTAAAAGATAGAACAAAAATGACTTTGTTTGATTATCCTCTAA
Source organism: Petaurus breviceps papuanus (assembly GCF_028583685.1). NCBI lineage: Eukaryota > Metazoa > Chordata > Mammalia > Diprotodontia > Petauridae > Petaurus > Petaurus breviceps. Next base: position 10,427,541 of record NW_027186473.1, read on the forward strand.
TGATTAATATCAAGCACCATACAAAAAAGGGAGACATATGCTCACCCAAGGTGTTTGCTATTGTCCTGCAGGAGATAGAGAGCAGAGACCAAGACAAAGTCAGATTCCCTAAGGTGGTGAGGTTTTCCAGATGTTCCTGCTTTTGGATGACGTTGCTAATTGCATCAAGTTCTTGAACAATTCAGAATATATGAGATTCAAAAGAAGTTGGCCTTTCTACACCAGAAAAACCCAGTGGAAAATTAATTCCTTTTATCCAAACATGATAAAATGCAGCTGAATGGACAGCCTACATAACTTGTCCATCTCTCCCCCCCATCTCTTCTCTCTCCATATATTTATATACATATATGTATGCATGTGTGTATACATATATTTACATATGTACTTACACACAGAAATATGACTATATGTGTAGCTATAGCTTATAGACATACATCCAGCTCCCTCCATATATTTATATACACATGCACGTGTGTACTTATATGTTTATATATGTATTTACAGACACAAATACAGCTCTCTCTAGCTATGGCTATATATATATATATATATATATCTGTCTTTCTCCCTTACTCCATATATTTATATACACATAAATATGTGTATTTATGCCTGCAAATCTTATACAGACAATGCAGCTGGATGATGATCTGGGCCCAGAATTTAAAAGGAGGAAGAGATAGGTCTGGTTTGCCTTTGGGAAACAGTGAAGTTTTAATGACTCTAAGCTTCACCCTGAAACAAAGCCCATCTTTTTTAACACCAATATTATTCTGGTGATGTTATATGAGCACAAGTAATAGAACACTACAGTCTCTGAAGACCTTAAGTTACCCATAAATGACTGTGAAATGAAAACAAAAGACATAAAAAAACGTATTAAAAAAAAAAAACCCAAGGCAGCTAGGTGGTGCCATGAGTAAAGCACCAGCCACAGAGTCAGGAGGACCCGAGTTCAGTTCTGGCCTCAGACACTTAACACCCACACAAAAAAACTAGCCCTGTAACGTTGGGCAAGTTACTTAACCCCAACTGCCCTCCAAAAGGCAAAACAAAACAAAAAACCCAAACAACAAGCATCAGTACTGAAAAACGACAATTGTCTGTAAGAAGAAAAAACTTAATTATCTCCTGTATTAGTATAACACTGGCCATTTTGTTGCATTTTCACTCTGAGCATAAAATTCTTGAATAAATGAATGAATGGGGGATAGGATGAAAACGAAAGCTGAGGATCCTTTAAAAGGCAACGTAGAAGTATATGGTCAGTGCCAGCAGATTGTAACATATAAACAAAGAATTACAGAGCAGAGGTGATAGAAAGGATGCTCTTTAACAAACGTATAAGCAAAAAGAAGCAGTACTTGTTATGTGGCGAGAGTGGAACATAGCTGATGCTCATAGCCTCTGCTCCACTAGTATCTAAGCTATGTCCAGAATGTGGGAGGAATGTGTGTACCACCTATGGTAAACTGATGGAAAAACACAGGTGGGGGTGATTGTACGGGATGAACAGGCATGGAATAGGTTGCAATTGGTATCACTGGAGGGAATGCCTACATGGATAAGATCACAGATCCATTTGGGACTGTACAGCACATAAAAAGACCCTACACAATGGGCAAAACCACATCAAACCATTTGCTTTTCCCTTCCCAAAAGGGAAAGGAGTGTATTTACTGGACTGCTCCAGAAATGGGATTTTTCAGTAGGATTTAAAAAGTCATAATAAATAAGTAAAGTTCCCAGGTATATATATGTGAGTAAAGTGGAAATCTTTCAAGATGTATTTTTTTTTCTAATTTTATTTTATGGAAAGTTCTTGTATTCTTTATTTTTTCACAGATATATTTTAGAATGAGTACTGCACTTATTGAATTGGTCTGGGATTTAATTCTTCATAAGAATCTCTTTTCAACTTAGTATTATTAATTATGTGTTTATCCAATTTCCCAATATTCATGCCTAAAGACATAGCATTAGATTTGCTGATTTGGTAATCTACTGATAGTCCAGGTTCACAGTACACCAAGATAAGACCTTCCTTAGCTGAAGGGATTGCAAATTGTCTGCCAAAGTCAAAGGAGGACAAAGGTCATCAGTTGATTTCTATCTTTTCCATTTGCACAGACTACACCTGAAATTATGGGAGTGCAAAAGAAACGGAAAGAATTTCCTAATTCTAGGTCAAAGAAGTATTTGGACAAAATCCTAAATCACATCAAGAGAAAAATAGCTTAAAAGGTGGACTTGAATGCCTAAGGGCTTATTTCACTAGCTGGCTGGCTAGGTCTGGCTGGGGTTCAAATCTCAGAAGCACTCAACTAGCACGTGAAGCTAAGAGCAGGCCTTAGCATTAACAGGGGCCTGCCCAGTGAGGAAACTGCATCATCCACAAACATCAGCTGAGAACAGTAGTAGCAAGGCTAGTTTTTCCAGGTGACAACTGCCAAGAAGAGCATGTTATGTGGGGTCAGACGGGGTGTGAGTTGTCTGATGGCCCATGTGTCCCCTCCATGTGCCTTCCCTAGCAGCTCGTGCGCTTCTCCATCCATTTCCCCTGGTTATGAATGTCCTCCGAATGTCAGACTTCAAAAGGTGATACTGATAGGGAGGGCTGGTGGATGGAGGTGGGGAATCATAGGAACAGCAACAATTAATGTGTATACAATACTCTGAGGTTTGCAGGTTACAATCCATCATCTCTCCAGCTTCACAATAACTGTGAGACAGTTATTGCTTTTTTTTTTCCTGGAGTGGGGAATGCTGGGCAATTGGGGTTAAGTGACTTGCCCAAGGTCACACGGCTAGTAAGTGTTAAGTGTCTGAGGCCGGATTTGAACTCAGGTCCCTCGGACTCCAGGGCTGGTGCTCTGTTCACTGAGCCACCCAGCTGCCCCAAGATACTTATTAATATGCATATTTTACAAATGAGGAAACTAAGGTCATTCAGCTAGTGAAGTGGGAATTGAGGCCCAATTGTCCTGACTGAAGGTCCAGTGCCGATAGCCTCTCAGCCAGTAAGTTTTGGAGGTGGATTTGCCGGCCAGGCCTTCCTGATTTCAAGTCTCCCTATCAGCTGTACCACAATGTCTAGGTGAAGGGGTGGGAGCAAAGACAGGAGCAAAAAGCAATGGAATATTTTGGAGAGGTGAAGAGCATTCCTATTTGGAGGATCTGTAGAATAGATGAGTTGGAGTGATAGGAAAGAAGTTTGCAAAGGTAAATTGGAAGTAATATCCTCCGGATTTGGTGGTAACTGTAGTCTGAATGGGGGAAGACCAAGGCTGACAGACTAGACAAGCAGGAGAGCACCTTGGTGGGTTAGCTCAGCTTTCCAAAATGCTGGAATAGACAGTGAGTCAGGGTAGGAAAGTCACTGTAAGTGATCAAATGAAGCAAAAGCAGGTGATGGGTGAGGTAAGGCTCTGGCAGTAAGCCCAAGAAGAAGGAAACAGATGGCAGCCAAATTGCAATTTCTGAATAGGCCAGAGGTCTTGGGTTAGATTTAAAATACCCTGAATGCACTTAGGCAATAAAGCGTCTGTTATTTTCGTGTAATGTTAAGTTTCATTGATATTTTTATAATACATCTACATATTTGGGGCATATAACACCCCATAGTTAAGAACTGGGTCCATGTCCCAATTTTATATAGGTGTATTTCATTTTATGGAAACTGCTAAAAAGTTGATAGTAAAGCAAATTCCTCAAAATTGAATAATATTTTCCCAGTTATTGCCATTACAAAATTGGAAGTGTGTTCATAGGGGAAAAAATTGGAGTTCTAAGATGTAATAATAGTTACGCTTAAGAAAACTTTATCTCTTCTCCCTCCCTGCTCTCCTGCATTAAATGCTGCATGCATCTTAGCATGTATAAGGTTCTCATAAAGTTCTTATGCACCTTTAAACTTTAATCACATGGGCCACAGGTATGATACAAGTAATCTGTGGGAAGTGATTAAATGAAAATGCACTCTAGGTTAGGAAACAAGGCTGTTTGGTTGTATACAATGGATTCCTATTTCATATTCCACAGCACTAGAAAAAATGGTCACCAAATATGAAAAAGGTAAACTGCCACTTATGGCAGGCAGGACTAAAGTCATGTCAGCTGTGAGAGGAAAAGTCAATTCGCCTTTATATACAGTATAGTTTAAAACTCAGAGGTTCAAAATGCCCCAGAGACTTTATGGAGACCTTGTATTAATGCAAAATGATAATTTTCCTAACAAAGTGATCTTGATTATTTGTGCTAATGGGTAAAGTGGAATTACATAGATAGTCCAAAAATGACACAGAATATACACACTTGATATATACCTCTGGCACATACTTTATTTCTTACATTTGAATGCAGAGATGACTGGAAATGGACAAAGAAATGAAACCACACTCTGAAGGGCTGACACGGGAAGAGCCAGAAAGTTGGGCTTATTAGCTACCATTAAATTAAATTTCATCAAATGATAAAACATGAGCATTCCCATGAACATGGCTTTCCATATCATGATTTGCCATGAAGTGGGGTACTGCCCTTGACCAGTCTCTCACTCTTTCAAACTGCTAAGATTTTTTCGTTGTAAGACTTTACTTAATCTTGTTCTCTTTTGGTATTTTTCATTGGTACTTTTTTCAGATAGTTTCCATTCTGACTCCCGTAACCACATCTTTCTCCCTTTGCTTCTCTCAAAGGGCTGGAACACCACCCACTAACCACACATATTCATCATTTTCTTAGTATATCATGTATGTGACTAAAACTCCTTTTATTTTTAGTTGTATGTGATTTTACATGACTTGTTCTGCATCCCAAAACACCACGAAGTATTTCTGTTTTGTTTACCAGGTCTTTGAATCTAGCCTCTCCTCATTTGCTTCTTCTCAGGGAGATAGCACAAACTTTTATGAAGCCTCCTTTGAAAGAAGGTCAATGTCTCAGTGACTGTAGTGTGGGGACAAGGAGATCCTCTGCATTCAAACTTTTGGAGAAGTATAATTCTCCTGAAAATATGGAAGCTCCTAGATCTGAGAACAGCCCTTCTGCCTGCTTCAAGCGTATAGGATAACCCTAGGACTTTGGACATTGCTTTGCCAGTCAAACTTCTACTGAGGTGACTTAAAAGTAATTTAATTAAAACTTTAACACTTTGCTTTCACCTAGGGGAATTTTCTTGACCTTAGAGACATAACAAACTAACAGAACACACCACCTTTTGGGAATCTTAAAAGTTAAATCACCAACAGGGAAATACTAAGTTGGCATTGGGAAAACACACCACAAAGACACTAGGGATAATTTTGCAAAGGATAGAGAGAATGATTTATAACTGTGTTCAGGTTACCTAACACATAAAATACATAAAATATCTGTGTATATGAGTAACAGGAAATCTCTTAGTTAACAAGGATGCTTGCATTCTCATTGACAGCAAATTTCAATTCCTGATTGACTAGAATTTCTCAGTAATGGTGCATATTCTAGGTGACCTTATAGGGAATATAGATGCTCCCCAGTCACTATATAAGTATCTCATTCATTTATTCATTTGACCTTACTCATTCATGTACTCTTTAATTAATTCGTTCAATAACAGGTTATTAAAGGTCTGCTATGTACAAAACACTATTGGTCTAATGACTTTAAACTGGTCATATAAGGACAGTAATAAGGATGAAGCTTGTGGGTTATTGGTACAGTACACATATGTTGTTTGTCCTTCATTTTTGACGAGAACCAGTGACATCACAGGGTAATGTATTGACTTTCGTGTGAACTGGATTGAAGTGAGGCAGAGTTGCATAAAGTCATCATCCTCACTCTCTCTTCTGGAATCATCAAAGTCCAGCAGCAAGACAGAAGTCAAGATGACTGGCCATGGCCCAGGATGCAGTGGATGACCTTAACATCCATAGTGCCTGCTTCAGTCGCCTTAGTGGTTGTTGGAACAAACTGTTTTCATCCACTCATTCCACAGAGGTAAATCTTCACATGCTTGGAATAGACATCCTCCTAACTTACCAACAGTTTAAGGCCTGTCAGCTACCCTCAATCTGGGTTAGTCCATCTGCCAAGACAGTTTTACTATGGCATGGCCATGGTGCATGCTACAGCTTCTTGGAACCATAGGTGAGTGTGGGGTATGTGGGATGTTCAGGGAGAATAGCACCTTTAGTGTGAGGGCTTGCAGAGCCCTTTTCAGTGATGTTCATCTACCTTTGGTGTCTACTTCTCATCCAACCGGTACACAAATAATCCCTTCTTTGCACATGCTAGAAACAAATGTGAGATAGTTTGCTATGCCTTTAGAGGTTCTGGGGGAACGTTAGGAAGGGGATAGAATATAGAGATGGTTTTGTCTATGTAAGAAAGCTATAAATGAGGAAACTCCCACTTCTAATTTAGCATAATACCTGCTCTACAACTTGTACTCTGGGAGCGTTTTTGTTTTTCCTTAATATTTTCAGGTCTTAGCACAGTGCCTGGCATATGGTAAGTGCTTCTTAATAATCATAATATGTAACATTTACATGGCACTTTAAGGTTTATAAAGCACTTTGAATCTCATTTGGTCCTCAAGACAACCCTGTAAAGCAGGAGAGCTTAAGTGATTTACCCAGGGTTAAAGAGCCACTATGTTAGAAGTAAGACTTGACCCTGGGTCTTCTTGACCAAATCTTCATCCACTATACCATGCCTGCCTCCATTGTTATGTTGTGTTTTATTTTTTTAATTGGCAAAGTTAATTATAATGGCAAAAATCATGACTTCATGAAGTGGAGAACCCAAGTTAAAGAAAGCAGACAGGGCTGAAAGAGGCTTTAGAAGCCATCTAAGTCTGACTGTCACTTTACAGATGAGGAAACTGGTTCAGAGAGATTCATCAACTTGCTCAGAGGCAGAATCAGCAAAAGCGGCACATCTAGGATTTAAATGCAGGCCCCTGGATTCCCAAGCATCACTCTTTCTACTAACCTCCCCCCCCCCCCCGCCCCAAAAAAAGGAGAACACTAACATAACCCTGAATGACTGCATGAGAAGAAGAGTTATTATGTGTAAGAACTTTGGAAAGGAGGATCATTATCAACTTTTTTTTCTATGATGGAGGACAACATGTTCCAGATTCTCTTTAGTTCTGACTCCAAGCAGGAGAGAGGAGGAAAAAAAGGCTTTGTAAGTGGCAAACATGTAGGGGAAGCTGACTCCTCAACATGCTCCTAATTTCCAGATTGCTCCACTGGAAACTTTAGGGAATTTCCTCTTTGATGAAATAAATATCTCTCTCTTGGTTGAACTAAGGTGTCTTGTTCTTAATGGGAGAGAACTCATTCACTCTATATATTTTTTAGTGTATTCTAATCTGTATAAATTCTCTGACTTCCATTTTTGCTTGGATAAATGGATTTATTCCCTTTTTTCTAACTGTGGTGATCTTTTGTATAACTGGCATTTGATGGGAAGGATCCAAGTTGCTAAGTAGCTTGGGCCCTCCTCTTGTAAGGGATAAAGACTTGGGAATCTAGTGTTGTTTTTTTCTTTTCTTCCTCCCCCCCCTTTTTTTTTTTTTGCCTTTGAACTTAAAAATAATGCCGCATCACAGCAATATTTGAGAAGAAGTAAATAGATATAATTCTAGTCCAGGAACCCTCTTTCTCGTAGAACTGAGTTTTTCTTTATCCCAAGAAAAATAATCAGTTGCAAAACTGGAAAAATTTAATAGATTACTCCAATTTGGAAATATGCTCAAAGGACTGTAAAACTGCAAATCCTTTGACCTACCAATACCACTGCTAAGTCTATAACCCAAAGAGATCATAGAAAGTGGGAAAGAATCCATTTATAGCAGCTCTTTTTGTGGTGGCAAAGAACTGGAAATTGAGGAGAACTGGAGAATGACTGAACAAGTTGTAGTATATAGTTGTAATGGAATATTATTGTGCTATAAGAAATTATGAGCTAGGGGTAGCTAGGTGGTGCAGTGAGTAGAGTGCCAGCCCTGGAGTCAGGAGGACCTGGGTTTGGATCCGGCCTCAGACACTTACCACACACACACACACACACACACACACACACACACACACACACACACAAACTATCTGTGTGACCTTGGGTAAGTTACTTAACCCCAATTGCCCTCCAAAAAGCAAAAAAAAAAAAAAAAAAAAAAAAAAAAGAAATGATGAGCAAGATGGTTTCAGAAAAACCTGGGAAGACTTATATGAACTGGTGCAAAGTGAAATGAGCAAAATCAAGAGAACACTGTACACAGTAACAACAATATTGTAATGATGCTTAACTATGAAAGACTTAGCTACTCTGATCAAGGCAATGATCTAAGACAATTCCAAAGGACCAATGATGGAAAATACTACCAATGATGACAAATAACGATAATGGGAAGCTGATGATCTTCCCTGCCCCTTGGCCCCTAGATAGGCTTAAGTGACTTTGACAACCTTCCCTGATTTGAAAATATACTCTGCCCCCTAATAGGCTGAATGTGGTCACATGGAGCCTGTGGTGGGAAGCTTGTTTTTCAGGAATGTCCACACCTTGTTACTTTGTGATTGGGCAGTGGGTCAAGAGGGATGTGACATTCTCTGACCCAGGAGAAGGCTATATATACCCTGATGTGAGGTTTTGCTTTGGGGATCACTTTGGGAAGAGTTGTGTCATTTGGCCAGATAAGACTCTGGGCAGCTGTTGACCCCTGGCTTTGAAAACCCAGATGTTGGTGCTTCCCTCTCTGGTAACTAACTAGGTATGGATGTAATGGTCAGACAGCTGGAAGCCCTGTATGCTGAATTGTGTTATTTTCTGTTGTAACTTCTGTTTGTATTCTCTGAAGTTCAGGGTGCTGACTTTTTCCCCTGAACTAGGTAAATGATATATGTTCAATTGATTAAAGTAAGATTGTTAACTCATTTTGAGTTGCTTTCCTTTGGAAAAGCAGATCTAAAAATTTGTGCTAGCAGACATCCTGGGTATGCTAGGGTACTTGCTGCTACAACTACCTACTCCCAGAAAGAGAACTGATGAACTCTGAATGAAGACTCAATAATAATTTTCTTACTTATTTTGTATTTCTTGCTTTTTTTTGCAACATGGCTAATATGGAAATATGTTTTGCATTACTTCACATATATTCACATATATAATTGATATCATATTTCTTGACAACTCAATGAATGGGGAAGGGGCAAAAAGTAAGGAGAGAATTTGGAATTCAAAAAAAATTTTAAATGAGTATTTAAAACAAATAAAAAATTAGAAAAAAGTATTGGAGTTCTCCTTTGACAATTAAAGCTAACAATCAACATAGAGACATTACTGGTTTAAAGAAATCCACCATCAAGATGAAAGTAAGAGCAGTAAAAGCTGTTTTTCGAATTATGCTCAAAGAAACTATGCTCAAAGTATTTTCTAAAGTTTAGGTCGACATTTGTGGGAAAAGTAGTCACACTACAGCCTGTCAGTCTTGCTTATATCTGTTGCTGTGTTATAAGTGTGAGTTCATGACCCTGTCTGCTGCAAATGGGGAGTCATTCTTGCAAACAAAATAAATCTTAATGAAGTGTATACACATGGTATATTTTATACCAATCCTATGGCTGGTAATCCAAAAAATGAGAAATTTTGGAAGAAAAGTAAGTCCTTAAATTGGCAATTTCAACATGTGATTCTGGTTATCTCTGAGCTGTTAACCTTTCTAGGAGATTTAACAAAATTATGTCATTCAAATACTAGTCAATAATATTCATTAGCATTTCCCAGTGTTTGAATATTTGCTGTAGGATACTACTATTTGCTATAATTCTTTGTATATCCTATTAAACTTAAGATTTCTTATTTGTTAAATAATTTTAGCTATCCATAATAATAAGCAAAGAGTATGAAAAATGTTGAAAGTATTTTAAGAAAGATAAAGGAAATGCTAGTTCATTGATGGATATATTTTCTTTTTCTTTTTTTTTAAGCAATTGGGTTAAGTAACTTGCCCAAGGCTACATGGCCAGTTTTTTTTTAATGTGGGTGTTAAGTATCTGAGGCCGCAACCAATCCCAGGTCCTCCCGACTCCAGGGCCAGTGCTCTTACTCACTGCTCCACCTAGCCACCCCAATGGATATATTTCCAACCACTGACCCAATGTACTGGTTCATAATAATAATAATAATATGCCATATTTTTATTATTAACAGAAAATCTCTGAAACTTTTAGTATAACCCTACCACAGAAAAAAAATGATTCACTGTTTATGATTATGGTCACTCATTATTATTTAGAAACATAAATGCAAAGTTATGAAAAATAGAGACTAACAATTTTAGGAATTCTGATCTGTCATTCCACCTCTCTTGCTCAGGCCCTCATCATCCAGATTATTGCAATAGCCTCCTGATCAGCTTCCTTGTTTTATATCTCTCTGTTCTCCAATCAATATTCCACTGTCAGTAACCATATGAAAAATGGTCAAAACCAATAAAAGCAAGAGAAATACAAATTAAAAGAACTCTAAGTTCTCAAGCTACCCCCATCACACTGGCAAAGATGATAAAAGGTAGAGATAAAATCAGTTTTGGAAGGAATAAAAGTATATCATTACACTGTTATTGGAACTGTGAATTGGCCTAACCATTCTAGAAAATGATTTGTAATTACTCAAAAAGAATTACTAAACTGTTTATATTGTTTGACTGGGCAATCCAGTTATGGGGCATATACCCCAAGGAGTTCAATGACAGGAAAAAAGAAAAGGTTCTCTATATTCATAACAACATTTGTTGTAGAACCAAAAAACAAGAACAAAATGTTGTTTGGTCATGTCTGACTCTTTGTGGCCCTGTCTGGGGTTTTCCTGGCAAAGATACTGGAATGGTTTACCATTTCCTTCTCCATTTTACAGATGAGGAAATTGAGGCAAACAAGGTAAAATGACATGCCCTGGGTCACACTGCTAGTGTCTCAGGTCAGATATGAATTCATGAAGATAAATCTTCCTGTCTCTAGGCCCAGTGCTCTATCCACTGTGCCACCTTGCTGCCCAGAAGCAAAATGGGTGACTATCAATTAGTAGCATATGAACAAATTTCAGTATATGTATATAATATTGTTGCACTGTAAGAATTCAGGGAAACATGGGAAGACATATGAACTGATGCAGAGTATACAAATTATAATCAAGAAAAAATATACACAACCATTACAATAATGTAAATGATAACATTAAAAAGCAATTGGATCTGGATGAATTCAATGAATTGAATCTGGAAGGAACAATCTGTGTCTTAGAAAATAGAGAAAAATATAGTCCTTTTCTTTTAAGTGGGGAGACAGGAAGGTCTCTACCTCAGCTGTGGAACACAACATACACTGTCTGAAGCAGTCACTGCATGGGTTTACTTTGCTTAAGTATTTTTCTTAGTTATCCAAAAGAGTTCAATGGAGTTGGAGAAACTGGTGACTCTAATGTAAAAAAAAAACCTATTATATGTGCGTATATACACACACATATACATATACATACATATATATACATATATATGCACACACACATATACACATATGTATGTACACACATATATAACAGTTTTAAAAATTAACTTGAGTTGAACACCTCATTCCTTGACAATGCTGGGTAAATGAAGCATTGTTGACAGGCATTGGGTGATTTGCTAGCTTTGGAATCAGAAAACCTAGACTCACATTTTTGCTCCCACACTTATCAACTGTGTGACTGTAAGCAATGTACTTAAACCTCATTCTGTGCTGGTCTGCAAAATGGTGATTCTGGTTGTGGTGACAAAAGCATTTTGCAAATCTTAGTGTGCTATAAATGTGATTTATTATTTTCATGACTATAAATAGTGGGCAGTACTACCATGCCCTTTGATCTCTCTGAGTTCCAGATAAGCTTTTAGCAAACCTAGATGGTAGTGTTCTGGTTAGACAGCCAGCTGGATAATTTGAATCAAAACAGTCTAGAGGCCATGAGGAGTATTTTTGGATGACATCATACCCTGAAAGAGTTTAGAAGCAGATTGGATTATTCCACTACAATAACAACGACAGAATCTCCAGGTCTAGGGCAGAAATGAGCACTTTCCCCCTTCAAGACAATAGGAACATTGTATAGATTCTACAGAAGTTGAGTGGTGGCTAGATGACCAAGCACCAGAAAAGAGTTACTAACATAATGACCTTACCATTCAAAAATAAGGGACAAAAATGTTATCCCATTCTGTACTGACCTTATTATGAAAATACCCCTTTGCACAATATTGGTAATACTTAAAGAAAACCTTGAGTAAACTAACAATGCATTGATAGGATAAATCCTAAACTCTTCGAATTTGTTGTGGTTCGGTTGTGTCCAATTCTTTGTGACCCATTGGGGGTTTCCTTGTCAAAGATACTGAAATGTTTTGCCATTTCCTTCTCCAGCTCATTTTACAGATGAGGACACTGAGGCAAACAGGGTTAAATGACTTGCCCAAGGTCACATGGCTAGTAAGTTTCTGAGATCAGATCTGAACTCAAGATCAGTCTTCCTGACTCCAGGCCCAGCATTCTATCCACTGCTCCACATTGCTGTCCCCTAACTTTGTTAGATCCCATCAAGCAATCAATCAATAAATGTTTATTATGGACCGACAATGTGCCTGGCATGGTGCTAGGGTCCAGGCTCAAATATCACCAGAGGCATGTTCATGTGGTGGAAAGTATGCAGTACTTAAAGGCAGGAAAAATCTAGTTGAATCCAGGCTCTGTGATCTTGGAAAGTCACTTAACTTCTATGTGCCTCCATTTCCTCATCAGTAAAATTGGGATGGTAATTCTTGCACTTAGTCTTGCACTAGTTTGTTGTGAGGAAAGAACTTTGTAAGCCCTAAAATATTTTTCAAATATATTAGTTATTATTCAACCAAAAAGGAAAGTATTGCTAGGAATTAAAAGAATTCATCCCTTCTTATCTTCCCGGAGGGGATATGTTCATAGAGAAAATTCTCAGTGTAGAGAAAAGTGTTTGTAATATATTTCTCATAAAATAAAATGTCTTCTCTATATGGTGACCAGGACTCTGATTTTCTTTGCTGTTCTCGCACATCACCCTGGATATCTCTATTTCGCCTCCAAAACCTCCTATAACCTCTGCCCATATACCCGAGTACAGCCTATTCACTGCTTTTGTTGACTGACTTAAGGACTACAACATTAGTTTATTACATTAGATTATTATTATTGTTAAGGGACTTTAGAGGTCAACTACTCTAACTTCTCATCCCATTCAAGAATCCCAGACAGGTAAACATTTAGAGACAGCTAGATGTCTATTATCATTAAGCTCTTATGAGTTCAGTATTCCTTTAACCTGCCCTAGCATCATGCTTAACTTTGTGCCAATCACATATCCTAAGTTCTTTTGAGGGTTGTTTTATGATCTTCACAGCCTGACTGTATGACACAGTGCAGGCACCTGGTGTTTGAATTCCTCCTTAAAGAGAATTGGTGTTGCTGGAAAAGGAGAAAGTATAACAGAGGGTTCAAGGATAGAATTGACTATCTCTATAGGTGTTAATCTCCCTGTAACCAGAATCATGTAAGCAGGGGAACAGTGGCAACTTATGAGGGAGATTGTAGAAAGGATTTCTGAAGTTGGTAGAAGTTGGATTGGATGACCTCTCCAACCCCTTCCAACTTGAGAACTATGCTTGCTTGTTGGGAGAGCTTAAGAGTTCATCAAATGAAGGTTTTTGTCAGAGGGGTCTAAGCCAGATGAAAACAAAGACAAAGAACCATAAGAAAACAGACCTTAGAGGTAAGCCCAGGTTGACCAAATTGAAAGGATAAAAAGAAAGTGGGGCCAATATTATAAGTCTAAATGGAATCGGTAGAAGATGGCTAAGTGCTATGGAAAGACTGCCTTGGGTTGAAGTTCAAGAGGGAAACATTACAATGAAGTTGCTACAGTAAATATGGCATAATGATGGAGAAGCTATAAGTATAAGGATTGGTCTGTGATTATGAATGGAAAGTGATGAATATTTTGAAGTCAGCCAGAGGTTACTATTTGGAGCATTACTGATAATGGCTATTTTTTTCATACCTAATCACAAGTCACATATTGAGGGATTTTGAATTTGAAGGATTGGGGGTCTCAATGGCTAAGGGAGTATAACATCACTGCGACATGCTAAATATCCTTGGGGATTGCTGTGCATTGGGGTTCACAGGGAGATATGGGCAATAAGGGCCATTGGAGTCCAATCTTGTTTTACTCTTTCCATTTACAACAAATGAGACTGCCTACCTTCCTATTCTTGAAAGGTAATTCATAATTTCATTGGGAATCTTACTGACCAATAAACTAGTTGGGAAACAAGAGGTAAAGAAAAATACGTGAATTTTGCTTGATGGCATATACAATTCAAAGGGTCATATTCATTTGGCATAATTGACCTCAGCACAGTAGCTGACTGATTCTGAGTCCTCAGATGGGACAGTGATCAGACTAATTAGAGTCCAAACAGCAATGACCTGAAGAAGTAGGTTTAGCAAGGGGATAAAAAGAGAAAGTGAAAAATCAGTTTGGGGGGCACTTCGCCATTAAAAACAACTTTAGGAACAAGCGTGAGTCAGAAGGGTAAGGAGCCAAAGAGGAGAATGGAAAAAAATAAAATAAAAAGGAGAGGCGACGAGTCAGGGGGCCTTTAAACAAAAGAAAATAAAAGTGCTTTGCAAAGTATGAAGGAGAAGAAAGGGAAGAGGCAAAAAATGTTAAGAGATGTGGGAGTTCCTGTTAAGATTTTGGCTGAAAAATCTAACCCAGCACACTACATGTGGACATGATGGATACATTTTTTCAGAGAAAACTTTGACAGAAAGGGAGAAATGAGAATACTACATGTGTCAGCAGCTGGGAGAAGGGAAGGGAGAGGAGAGAGGATGCCATTGTCCTGAATATGTCCCAAACACCTCCAAGGATGTTGGAAGATGGAGCTAGTTTACCTGAGGGGGTTAAGCAAATGATGATAGAATGATATTCATATTAGCAACAGGCCACATAGCATTGTAGTGGCAGTGAGCCTCTGAGCAATCCTCTTCTGTAATGATTATCAGAAGACCTTATTACTAGGAGATGCTGAACAGGTAGGTGGCATAACCTCCTTTCCTCTTACCCAAATATAGTAAAACAGAGGCCCACACTTGTAGAGTTACCTTGGGAATTAAGGGAATGGGAGTTTCAAGCTTTAGAAATGTCTTTAAAAATAAATGATGCAAAACCACATGTAAAATTGTATGGTGGTTTCCTGTAAGGGATCCCCATACTTATAAGTCCCAAAGAAAACCACCCTGGAAGAACCCACAACATGACAACACTGTGAAAATGACTCCAATGGTCCCCTGACTTTACTGTAATTCTCTCCCTCAACACATACACATAACACAAAGTTACCCCCTTGCCCCCACAAAAAAAATGAATGGGCTATACCAACTCCTTGAGATGGAAGCATAGGGCTTCCTATAATAAACATGAAGATTATATTAGACATGCTGGCAGGCTAAATGACAACCAGTTTATGTGGGGGGAAGTCTTAGGAGCAATGCATTTAGTGGTCTATTTGTAAAGAGTCCATCTCCCTGCTTGGGCCATCCACAGATAGCCCATAAGCTTAATGACTGCTTTTGGAGAGCCAACCACCATCAGAAGAACCACCAACTGTTTGACAACCCCTGATGTGGTTCATTCCCAAAATCAATACTGAACTCAAAAGGAAGAGGCAATGGTGAGTGTAAAGAGAACATAAATTAAAATTTCTGTCTCTGGAAATTGTGCCAAATTATATTGCCAAATTTTTTTTTTCCCATTCCTCAAAACACCTTCCAAAATCAACATTTATAGGGCATTTTGCTGCTCTGCAATGCAGGTGATTTAGCCTGGTACATGGGAAAACCCAAACCAAAACATTTAAAAGCTGACATTAAAAAAAAAAAAGCCTCCATTAAACAGCCAATATATGGCCTGTTCAATATAGTGTGTCTAGTATTGTCAGCGTTCATTGGTATTCTAGTATAATCGGTCGGCCTGGATAAAATCAACTGAAGGTTATTTAGGGGAATCCTTCAGGGACTGTCATTCATCATAACCTCTCGTTATCATGCTTGGTCACCAGTTAAAATATCTGGCTACCTCCAATACACTAAAAAACAAGTACCACTTCTTCACACTTCAGGATGTAGTGAGTAGGTAGGAAGATTTTGTAGGAAAGAGAAATTCAGTTATGTTATATTATAAAAGAAGTTATATTTCCCACAAATATTACTCACTCCAGCTGCAAAATAACATCTTTGAAATAATTTGCGATAATGTAAATTAACTCCTGTTACTCTTTTCCAGAGAACATTAAAAAAAAAATGTGTTACTTTCAAAAACAATTGATTACAAACAGTAAGCATCACACAGATGGATAAATGCAGAGCTTTGTTGGTCATTAAAAAAATCAAAATTAGAAAAAGTTTAATGTTAAGTTCAATACACCAGTGAAGCTAGCAGATATAAGTAAGAATTATAAAAGTTAATTATGTGATACACTGCTAGTTGCAAGGGAAATTGGCTTAATTCTTTTGGAAAGTAAACTGATAACAAGTAAGAATGGTTACAAAACTACTCATCGCCTTTGATGCAGGAATTCTACTGTGGGGAATATAACTCAAGAAAAAAAAAGTAATTTGTACCAAAAAGTTAATTTTAGCGTTATTTGAAATAGCAAAAACAAAACAAAACAAAACCCTAAAATTATAGCAAACAAAAACTCTTCAAAATCCAAAATGGAAATCACACAAATATCCAAGTGTAGGATCAGACCATGATATATCTCATAGGAATTAGTTAGGTATTATTAAGGACTTTTTAATCTGTCTGGGACTAACTATGACAGGTTCTAGAGATACAAAGGCAAAAGTGAAGGAATACCCATACACACCCACACCTACACACTCAATCAACACCTGCACCCACAACCACACATACATACATACATATGTGTGCACCCAGTCCCCCCCCCCCACATATATACTTTTTTATGTGAGATGAGTGGTATAGGAAATTCTCAGCATGAAAATATCCTCTACTCAACACATATCAGCAATTATCTGTAACTTGGAGTCTTTCAATTTGCCCTGTGCACTGGAAGATTGTGTGACTTGGCCTTATAGTTAGTATTTACCAGAGACACAATGTGTACCTAGACCTAGGTCTTAATGACTCCAAGGTAGGTTTACTATATCAGTGATTCAAATGGGCAATTATGTGGATTATCACAATATTTTCATGTATATGAAGTAATATTAAGTGAAAAAAAGAACCCAAATGATAAAATTATGTAAAAATGTGTGTACAAATACAATAAAGTAAAATTGGAAGAAAATTTGGAATGATGTAGTCTATCATTTAATGTTTATTGAGTACTTTTTCATGTAAGATGACTTGTTTATTTATTCATTTATTTATTTTGAAGGTATGTAAGTGCTATAATGAAGAAAACGACTACTTCCATACATATAGAATTCTCCCTTACTGGTCCTTTTCCAAATTCCTTTTCCAGCTGTTATGGGTGGGGAACCTTTAATTACCTATGGGTGAACACCACGGGAAATGGAAGAAGGAGAAAAAGGCTGGAGAGTAGAGTGGAAAACAGAGAAAAGGGAAAGAGTAAAATGTAGGAAAGGGAAAGAGGAAAAAAGAAAAGGCTAGAGCATAAATGATGGAGAAATAAGATGGCAAAAATGTCAAGGATATGAAGGATTGAGCCTTAAAGTAGAACAAAACATGAATCTAATTCCAAATTTGAGGAAGGGTAACTGAAGAATAAAAAAAGCACATTAATAATATTTTATTGCTTTAAAAAGTAAGGTGATAAACACTGACTCTTAAGAATTAAGTAGAATATAATTTACAAAGAGTAGCATGAGCTTAAGGACAGTGTACATAATCATTCTTTCACCAGATATTTATTAGATGCCTACTAGGGTACTATGTAGGAGTCAAGTGACATGAATATTTGGGTATCATGTACATTGGGTTATAACTGAACCCATGGGAGAAGACATAAAGACTGAAGACAGTCAGGGACAGAAGCCTGGGGACACCTACGTTTAAGAGCTAAGAAGAAGATGAAGGATCAACAAAAGAGGAGGAGAGGAGACAGGGAAGCAGGAGAAGAATCAGAATCCAGTGTCACGGAAGCTAAGGGAAGAAAGATTATCCAGAAGGAGGGAGTGTGCTAAAGTGTCAAACGCTGCATGTAGAGAGTACAGGGAGGATGAGACCAGGATAGAAAGCTCTTGGATTAGGCAATAAGATACCTATTAGTGATCCTGAAGAAAACTATTTCAGCAGACCGATGGGAACCTAGTGTTAAAGAGTGGGTGCACTGGTGATGAGGAAATGGAAGCAGTGAGTGTAGACTATTTCTCCCTTTTTTTTTTTGACAGTGAAAAGTAGCATGAAAAGCGTAGCTTTAGGGAGTAAGAGGGAACCTTGGGAAATTAGTGATTTCGGGGTATGGAGGGATATATGAGTATATTTTTGTAATAGGAATGGGAATCTGAAGATCTTCCCTGCCCCTTAATAAGCCTAAGGGAATTTGAAGACCTTCCCTGATTAGAAGATTTTCCCTGCCCCCTAATAGGCCGAATGTAATCAAATGGAGCCTATGTGATTGGGTGGAAGAACCTGCTGAAGGGTGGAGCAGAGACCACAGGAAGCTGGGAGTCAGAACAGCTAAATGTGGGAGAGAGAGGACACACCCAGGGAGACAGCTAGGTTTGTGAGTGTTGGTTTGTGAGAAGGTTAAAGGATGGTGTAGATATCTGCTGTATTGTAGTGTATTAATTTCTGTATTGCTATGATGGATTCAGTTTCCTGGTGTTGGGATTTGTTTTCTGGTGTCTGAATAAATGTTTTGCTTCTATCTTGTATATGGAGAGCCTGTTATATTTGGAAATTGAGAACTATCCTGGCATATTTACAGTTGCCATTGGTGCTGTGAATATTACATTGGCACTACAATTTCCTTACTAAGAAGAATGAGAAGGAGAGATTAAAGCTTCCAGAGGCAGAGATGACTGATGAAGCAATATCACAAAGGAAGAAGGAGTGACATTAAGATACAGGTAAAAGGGGGGCGGCCAGGTAGCACAGCAAGTAAGAGCACCGGCTCCAGTGTTGAGAAGACCTGGAGATTGAATCCCGGGCTCAGACACTTAGCACCCACCCAGAAACACCTGGCCGTGTAACCTTGAGCAAGTTACTTAACCCCAATTGCTTAGGGGCGGCCAGGTGGCTCAGCGAGTAAGAGTACCGGCTCCAGTGTTGGGATCGACCTGGAGATCGAATCCCGGGCTCGGACACTCAGCACCACACCCAGAAATAACTGGCCATGTAACCTTGAGCAAGTTACTTAACCCTGATTGCTTAAAAAATAATAAAAATGATAATAAAAAAAAAGATACAGGTAAAAGGGTTTGTTTTGGCTAGGAGGAGAATCTGGGTTCAAGTCCTATCTCTGATGAGTACTATCTATATGATGCTGGGCAAGTCATTTATACTACATGGACCTCAATTTCCTCATCTGTAAAAATGATCAGGTTGTAATAGATGGTTTCTAAGGACAATACAAAATATATATGACCATATATAAGGTGAGGCCAATGCAAGGTTGAGAGGAGTGAAGAAGGTTCCCATGGGCTGATAGGAAACTTGACCTCCATCTCTCCTTCAATAAGAGAACATTCCTCATCCTGTTAACATTTCATAATGAAAACTAAAAAGACACCGTTATATTGCCATTGTTTACCAACTCATTCCTTCCTCTCACTAAAGCTCTATTTTCTCTCTCATATTTTCCATGAGCCACAATACAGGAAATTTTTAATGTAATACCAATCTGGAAAGGCTCTTAAGTGTTGGACAGAACACTTAATGTACATGTGTTCATAGTTTCACTCTCTGTCTCCTTTATACTGAGATTCCTGTAGGAGGGAATATAGCTCACTGCAGTCACATAATATATTAATTTTGTAAAACAATGACTTTCTAATGAAGGGCTCTGAGGGCTTGGTAGCTCAGCTTTTGGTCTTTTGGTCTTTTCCCTGATGTCACAAAGAATCCTCGAGGAATGACATTGTGTCCCCATTTTCCAATCTGCAAATGTGATCACTTTATACAGTGTCTACCAAAGTATCTTAAAAAGAATAGTGATCCCAGTTGACACCCTGATTCAAGAAACTCTAAGTCACTTTCCTCAAATCACTCTCACAACCCTCCTTAGAAAGAGAGGCCTGGAAGACCTAGGTTATCATATCCCTGAGTAGAATACGTTTTTGTTTTTGCTTTTTGGCAATTCTCAGAGTAAGGAGAGGTAACGGACTAAAAAAACTTGCTTTCTGGTTCTCAATCATAGATTTTCTACCATTAGACCCTTACCCTTGTCTAGACAACAGCTGATTTGGAAATCTCCCTCGGTTTCTGCTGAATCACAAAACCTGGTTATCAGATATTGTGTCACTGAATTACATACATTTTTGCTTCCTTCTTGAAGCATGTATTACTACTACTACTACTATAGACAGCACACATTTATAATTGGTTGATTAGAATAAAAATGACAATTTTACCAAAATTTAATTATATATTTAGTTCCATACCAATCAATTTACCAAAAAACTACTTTATAGAGCTAGAAAAAATAGTAACAAAATTCATTTGGAAGAACAAACGATCCAGAATATCAAGGGAATTAATGAAAAGAAATGCTAGGGAAGGTGGACTAGCTATACCAGATTTTAATCTGTATTATAAAGCAGCAATCATCAAAACTACTTGGTCCTGGCTGAGGAATAGAGGAGTGGATCAATGGAATAGATTAGGCACATGAGATTCAGCAGTCAATGACTATAGTAATCTATTGTTTGATAAACCCAAAGACCCCAGTTTTTGTGATAAGAACTCACTATTTGACAAAAATTACTGGGAAAACTGGAATATAGTATGGCAGAAACTGGGCATAGACCATTATCTAACGCCATATACCAAAATCAAGTCTAAATGAGTGCATGACCTAGGTATAAAGGTTGATACTGTAAGCAATCTTGGAAAGCAAGGAATAGTTTACCTGTCAGATTTGTGAAGAGGGAAAGACTTTATGATTAAACAAGAATTACAGAGCATTATAAAATGCAAAATGGATAATTTTGATTACATTAAATTGAAAAGCTTCTGTACAAACAAAGCCAATATAACTAAGATTAAGAGGGATGTGGGAAATTGGGAAAGAATTTTTACAACTTGTGTCTCTGATAAAGGACTCATTTCTAACATATACAGAGAACTGAGTCAAATCTATAAGAATACAAATCATTCCCCAATTGATAAATGGTCAAAGGATATGAACAGGCAGTTTTCAGAGAAAGAAGTTAAAGATATCTATATGCATATGAAGAAATGCTCTAAATCACTACTGATTAGAGAAATGCAAATCAAAACAACTCTGAGGTACCACATCTCACCAGTCAGATTGGCTAAGATGACAAAACAGGAAAATGACAAATGCTGGAGAGGATGTGGACAAATTGGAACACTAATGCATTACTGGTGGAGTTGTAAACTGATCCAACTTTTCTGGAGATCAATCTGCAATTATGCCCAAAAGGCTATAAATAATTTCATAACCTTTGACCCAGCAATACCACTTCTAGGGTTATATCCCAAAGAAATCATAGAAGTTGGAGGAAGACCCATATGTACAAAAATATTTATAGCAGCTCTTTTTGGGGTGGAAAAGAATTGGAAATTAAAGGGGTACCCATTAATTGGTGAATGACTGAACAAGTTGTGGTATATGCATGTAATGGAATACTATTGTGCTATAAGAAACAAGGAGCACATGGACTTCATATTTACCTGGAGAGGCTTATACGAACTAATGCTGAGTGAGAAGAGTAGAATAAGGAGAAATTTGTACACAATTACAGACACAACATATGTGTGATAACCAACTTTGATAGACTGGACTCTTCTCAGCAATGCAGTGATATAAGTCAATCCCAAAAGACTCATGATGGAGAGAGATGTCTACATCCAGAGAAAGAACTAGAAAGAACTGAGTTTGAATCCAGATTGAAGCAAACTACCTGATCTTTTTCTTTTTCTTGTTTGGTTTTATTTCTTCTTTACCATTTTTCATTCCATCTGATACAATCTGTCTTTATAACCTGACTAATGTCTAATGTGAAAGTATTTGAGGATCTTATACTTAATTGTATGCCGCCATGGGGGAAGGGAGGGGGAACAGAATTTGAAACTCAAGGAATTGTGAAATTGAATCTTGTAAACTAAAAGTAAACAAACAAATTAATAATAAAAAAAAGAATAATCAGGAGAGGAGGACTGATAGGTACTCTGTTTGCCTTGATAAAGAAAATCAGCAGCCTTCCTGTCTGAGTCACTGTGGGCAAGTCACTAAACTTCTCATTGTTCCTAGGTTAATTTCTAGAACAATAAGTTGTGGAACTGAATTAGTGAAAGGAGTTTCCACATTAGGAGTCCCCTGTGTTGATGAAACCAAAGTTCTGGCCCCCAGCCTGACCACCAAAAAAAGGTGGGACTTTGGGGCGGCCAGGTAGCACAGCGAGTAAGAGCACCGGCTCCAGTGTCGGGATGACCTGGATCAAATCCGGGCTCAGATACTCAGCACCACACCCAGAAATAATAACTGGCCGTGTAACCTTGAGCAAGTTACTTAACCCCAATTGCTTTAAAAAAAAAAAGGTGGGACTTGAACCCAGGTCCTCTGATTCCAAATTCAGGATCTTTACCAGAATACCATGCAGTGGTGGGATATAGCAGTTAACAATGAAGTAAGAATATTTATTTTGATAAAAGTATCTTCAAATATAATGACTGTAGAACTAAGAGTAGGGAAAAGAGACAGACAACAGTCTCTACCCTGAATATGACAAACCCTAAAATTTGGGGAGAAAATGGACACATCTACTGGAGCATCATTAGAATGAAACTTTAGTCAGATATCAGACTGGGGAAGAAACACAGAGAAATTGCATGCAAACCTGCTGAGAAAATATTCTAGTGAACCCTCAACAAACAGGATAGTCACTTAATTTTCTCAAATTAGGTTGTTACTTTTCTCAAATTAGGTCGAGACAATTTTTAAAGTTAAACACAGACTACGGTTCTTTGTTTCCATGTTGTTGGGACACCGTTTTGAACCCTCAGTCACTGCATTTTCAAGGTGAATGTTATCTAACTGCAGCTCCATATAGCTTAATAACCCAGAAACAAAGAACCACAAACTGTTCAACCTAATTGGAGAAAAACAGGTGTCCTACTGTTTTGTCATCCTTCTCTTTCTGTCACTGTAATTTTTCTGGTACTTCCATGGTTTGGTGGAAGGAGCCCTGGGGTCAGTCAGAGGACCAGGGCTTCAATTCTGGCTCTGCTGCTGCCTGTCATGATCCTGGTCAAGTCACTTCACTTGTCCATCTGCCAGTCTCCATCCTGTGAGATGAGGGGGCTCTGTTAGTGAGTGGGCCTCTCTTAGGTCTTTCATGACTCAGAACCTCTGGTCATTATTTCTTTACATTTTAAAATAATAATTACATATATATGTATACACACACATACATGTTGCTAATCTCAGGAGAGTATAAGCTCCCTCAGGGCAGGGTTGTTGGATTTTTTTGCTTTGTTTTGTTTTTAAAAATTTTTGCCTTTGTATCCTTAAAAGGCAGTGTGGCATACTTTGTGGGGCTAGCTTGGAAGGTAGGAAGATTTGGGTTTGAGTTCCACTGCTGGTACTTCCTAACTGTTTGACCCTGGGCATTTTACTTTCTCTCTCAGTGGTCTAAGCAACTAGAATATGCCCACCTACATATGTGTCCAGGAAAGGGATCTTCCTCAACTGGGACTTCCCTATGCCAATGAAATCACAGGTTCAGTCTTTCTCTTTGTATCCCCAGTACTTAGCACAGTGCCTCATTTAATAGATGCTAATGAGTGTTTGGTGATTGATTGACTGATCCCTATTTTTTTTTAAAAGAAATTCCACATACTTCTTACCATTCTGCTCCGTTTTTATTTATTTCTTTTGGGGGGTCTTATTTTTACAAGAAAGCTGTATCACAGTACAGTGATATAGACTCAGCAAAGAAAACTGCTCAGTGAAAGTTTAAAAAAAATCAACTGAGTTTTTAAAATAAGAAGAGCACATTTAAAAAAAAATTATTTTCTTGCTACCTTATTTGTTTAAATCTCTTTCAGGAACAAAACTTTCAGGAAAAAGAACCTGTGGCAAGATGAAGCAGCAAACCTGGAGAATTCTGATTAGAGTTAAAACCTTTCCCGTCAGACTCAGTAGATTTGGTGCTTCCATCTCCCCACGAAAATAATTACAGATCAAAGTTCTGACCAGGACATAGTGTCTTTGAAGCTCTCTAAGTCTGAGGGATTAAAACAATACTTGGGAAAGCTTCCTTGCCCAGTCCTAAAATTATAAAGGGGAAAAAAAAAACTAAACTTGTGGCTAGAACTCAAGAGTTCTATGGTTCCAGCTAAAACCAAAGCTATGGTATTAAGTCAAATTGAAGCATTGGGGAAAAATCACGTTATAGAGACAACCTGTGTGGAGGAGGCTGACCTTTGACACTTGTTAGAATTGTTAAGGCCATTTAGCAATTAAAATGAAAACAGCCAAAGGGTCCTTTTTTTTTTCTTGAGATTCCTTACAATGAACATTTTGATTCAGTACTAAAGAGCACAGTTGTAAAAACAAATTCTGTAACTGGCAAAATATAAAAAATGAATATCAGAGCTTCAAGAAAACATGTTGTTGTGCAAGAATCAGGAAGCAAAACAGGTGCCTTTTCTCCATTCTCCAGGGAACCAAAATCCAAACAACAAACACTGGAGCAGCCTGAAACACACTGACAGGAGGAGGCTTAGGCAAAACTGAGAAAGAGCCAAAATAAATAAACGAATGAATGAACAAATGAATAAGTGAATGAACGAATAAACAAGTAAACAAATAAATAGATGGGAGGTTTATAACATTTCAGTCTTAGTAACTTCTCTGTTCTCTACCCTGGCCCTCAACTGCTTATATTTAATAATAATGTTATTTTACATTTTATAGCATTTTATAGTTACAAAACATTTCCATTGACCTTAATTTGATTTCCCCAAAGAGTGTGAAGTATGATTGTAACCATTCTGCAGTTGAGAAAATGAAAGGCAGCATGAGGAATAGGGGTGGCCATTGGCATCATAGGCCCTGCCTCTGATACATACATACCAGCTGTGTGGCCTTGGGCAAGTCACTTAAACTCTCAGCATCCAGAATGTTCTCTAAGATCATAAATTACAGATGATCCAATATTTTGCATTGGTGGAGGGAGTTTCCAAATAGGAATTTATGTGAACCAAATTATAAATGAAATCTACACCAGAAAAAAATCAAATCGAATCAAACCAAAAAAAAAAAAAGATGAAAAAACTGTGATTCTCTGAGGCTAAGTGATTTGCCCAAGATCACATAGCTAGGATGTGTCAGAGATAGGGACTGAACTCAGGTTTTCAAACTTTAAATCCAGGGCTCTCACTTCTTGCCCCTCCCAAGAGCTTAGCTTTAACCCAAGCCTCCACACTCCCTTCTTCAAGCTCACATCATTGCTTTTTGCTAATCTGACAATATATCTCTCCGATTTGCATTTTAACATAGGGAATTTATGGAGACAGTGCTTTAACAAAAGAAATTACTCTTCTTACTCTAATAAAGCAATATGACAGGCTTTGATGCCTGATGTCTGAGGTCATGTGTAAGTAAGGGATAGAGAAAAGTGGAATCATCTTATCCTGGAATATCTTGAGGGAAGGGATACATTTTGATACATAGCAATTCCATCAGAGTCTAAATAGCAAGTGTCCCAACAATGCACTATTAATACACCTGTGAATTGGTCCAGTCACCTGGGGAAGCAATTTGAAAACAATCTGACCCCCAAAGTCACTTAATCGTGTTTACCTTTTCACTCAGCAATACCACAACTAGGCTTTTACACAGTGAGATCAAAGAAAAGGGAAAGGATCCATGTGTACAAAAATATTTATAGCAGTTCATTTTATAGTTGCAAGAAAATGGAAACTAAAAGGGTGCCCATAAACTGTGAATTAGTGAACAAAATGTAGCATATGAATTTTATTGTGCCATAAAAATTGATGAACGGGAAGGTTTCAGAGAAACATGGGAAGACTTGTATGCACTGATGCAGAGTGAAGTAAGAACAATTTATATAACTATAACGCTTTGTGTAATAAAATAATAACTTTGAAAGACTTCTAATCAGTGCAAAGAGCAGCCATGATTCCAGACCACTGATGAAAAAGCATATTTCCTTAAAGAGGTGATGGTTTCAGGAAGCAGATTCAGATATATATTTTGGACATAGTGTGGGATTTTATTTCGTTTTTTTGGCTTGACTGTATATTTGTTGAAAGGATCTTTCTTTTTCAATGGAGGAAGGTGGAAGAAAGAGAAAAATAGATTATTATTCATTAAAAAAATAAAATTTAATTAAATAAAAGATAGCAAGTGATCAAAAATGAAAGGAACACACTATACTGAGAGACACCAGAGTTCTAAAGGAAGATTCCTTCCCTCTTCAGAGATACTTTGGTATAAATGCCAGCCAGAATCATCCAATTCAGTAAATATGCACTTAAGTTCTATGACTTGGTAGCCCTAAAAGTTACTTTTTGTCTCCTATTGATGGATTTTTTTTTCTGGTTAGTTTTTGAAGGAGGAAGAGGCTAGATAATTCTAGCAAACACATAAACTCTGACCAGTACATGTTGTGTAACCCTGGGCAAGTCACTTACACTCTTCCTCAGTTTCTTCATCTGTAAAATCAGGGGTTTGGACTTGATTTTTAAGGGACCTCCCAGATCTAAGTCTATGTATCAATGACCAGGTCAGTATGCTTTGGAGACTTCAAATGGAAATGGTCAGAATTATAAACTTGACCAACACCAACAAATGGCCTTGTGGGAACAGTCTCTTCTGTTCAGAGTTAAATGGTCCAGATATGCTCTTGCAGACAAGGGTGTCAGTATTTATTTCTGAAGCCACAAACATCTGCCTCAGTTCATTCTCCTGCATATTCTTAAAGTGTGGTACTTTGGGGGTGGGAAAATCTAGCAAGCTAAACACTGAGCATCTATCTTAATCTTTATACAAGACTCTAGTATTGGCAATGCTGGGGAAGAAGGAAAACTCTTCTTATGACCCCAGTTTTGCTCTAGACGGATGTACATGGTACAAAGCCAGCAAAGTGATAAATAGCTTCTGGCAGCCTTCTCTTCCTACCTTGAGTAGAATTACAGTTTATCATTGGTGTGGGTCATTTAGAACAGGAAATAGGGGAAGTAATGTAGTGTTCTTTCCCAGTGTAAATTCACAGATACTTCATAGAAGTCTTTGGCAGTATGCTCACTATGCACCAAGAAGTATAAAAAGTGGCTTTATTTTAAGGAGCAGATTCATCTCAAAGAATCCATGAGGGAATCCAGAGGAGGGGAAGCCTGGGCTTGACTTAAAATAGCTGATTGATTCTTGACTTCACAGAGCACAAAAGCTTCACTCATTCCCACTACAAGCCATGTGCTCATCTCACACCTTGGAAATAGTAGTACACACACACATACAAATTAACATCTAATCAGCATCCATGAAGTAAAGGAAATCTAAGAGACTAGATTTTTAATTCAGAGTGTTAAGAGTATTTTTATGACCATATGGTAACTCAGAGTTATCTATGTTACTATTGTAGGGCAGGCAAAAAAGCTTTATTAGTGAAAGAAAACATGATGTGTGAAAGCTTTTTCTCTGAAATCTCCCTTACTCCAGGGCTCAGAACCAAAGATATAAAATGTCAACTTCTTAGATTGCTACTTTGCATTTGCTTTAAAGGGATGAGTTGTATTAGGAAAAGTATCCATTGTTCAGAAAATGTTAAAACATTAGCTCTTTTCATATTTAAATAGTACAGTATATTTTTAACTTTGAAAATGAGAAAAGTAAGAACATACTTGTTTTTAACAAAGTGTTTTAATGTTAACATCTGATTTTTTTCCCCAAAGCAAATCTATTAGGAGGCTATTTAAAGTTAAAATGAACAATTTAACCATTAATATCTGAAAATTTCCACAAGAACAAGAATGTGCTTAACAAAAAAAAAATCATCAAAATGATTAAAAATGCTTATATTCCTATAGTAGAGCTATCCATTGTTTACTTCTAAAAATGGATTAAATTAAAAAATTTTGATTTTGTGCTGTTCAATAGATGTTGCTAAATATGAAACAAAAATACAAAAAAGCAATTTAGCTATTCTACAAAAACTCCTAAAACACAAATTCAATTAAGGCTGAGAAATTGAATTATGACACCAAATTAATATGAAATCTTTTACTTATTAAAAGGAAAATTCAGTGCATTCTACTAGAATCTTTATCTGTATGTAAAATGAGGAGAAAAGAACAAAGAATGTTTGAATTTTTTAAAAAATCACTTAAAATTTGCTAAAGAGGAAATTAATAAATTTTCAAATATATAATAAAAGATACAGGAAAAGACTAATTATAAATTAAGTTTAATCTTAATAATGAATTGTTAAAATTAAATTTCATTTGTGTTTGGCACACAATAAACACTTAGTAAATGCTTCTTGCAGCAATGATTATCTTCCTGCTCACAGGACGATTACATAAGTAATAGTTTGTAGAACTAAAATATGGGAATGGATTTCTATGGTTCCTTTTGGCTCTATAATTCTATAGTTCTGTAAGTGAATGGAAATGAGTCCCTAGAGACTTATATTATGGAGGCTTATATTCTGAATTGGATGACCTTGGCACATGAAAAGCATAAAGTTAGGTTATCAGTACTGAAAACTTACATTAGTACTTCAAGGATCCTAGGTTTCTCTTAGGTGGGTAGTCCTACTAAGGCAGACTACAACTCCTCCTTGTTTGAATAGATAGTCCGTGAGTTCCTGGGTCTTAAGAAATTTATCACAAGGTGATTAACTTTCTGAAGATCAATGTCTCTAGGCTACTTCTCTAAAAACAGAAAGAATCCATCACTGAGTTTGTATGTACCTTTGTAGCCTGGTAAGACCTGTTAAAGGGGCAGCTAGGTGGTACAATGAATAGAATGCTGGACCTGGAGTCAGGAAGACTCATCATCCTGGGTTCAAATATGACCTCAGGCACATACTAGCTGTATGACCCTGGACAAGTCACTTCACCCTACTTGCTTTTATTTCCTCATCTGTAAAGATGAGCTTGAGAAGGAAGTGGCAAATCACTCCAGTTATCTTTGCCAAGAAAACCCCAAATGGGGTCATGAAGGGTTGGACACAGCTGAACAACTACAAAGTTAACATTGATTAGTCTAACTGGCTATTTAAACTATTAAATATTAATTATTTTTAAAGAAGATATTAAACTCTTAATAAAAGTATTTGTTCTGTAAGGTTTGGATTCAGTCAAAGGGCTGCACTTGAGGACTGAGAAGGCCACATGGGCCTAGAGAGGCCCCACCCCTGAATTAGACACTGCAAGCTATGACAAATCCTAGCTAAACAAAGAGAATGGTAGTGGTGGTGTTACCCTCCAAGATTACATATATGAAACAGAATCACAGAATATGAAGACTGGAAGGGCACTTTGGGACCATCTAGTCTAATCCCTTTGTTTTGCACATAAGAAAACTGAATGTGATTTACTCATGGTGCCACACTGTAACAGAGGCTAAGCAGGTCATGTGCTTCCCAGAGCTCTTTCATTGCCACTGATTGGTCTTCATCAACTGTAGTGAGCTTAGTTTTCCATACATGTTTGGATGAAGATGTCATTGAGTCACTGATATAATTTTATTTGGATTCTTACTTGACAACCATACACATGTATGTAAAGGAAAGATACTTAGTGGGAATAAATAAGCAATAGAGCATTATCAACAATGTTTTGCAGACAAGAAGTGGCATGAAATTCAGTCAAAAACATGTGTAGCCAAGAAATGAGGCAGGACAGTCAGCAGTAAGAGTGAATGAAGAGGGGCGGCCAGGTAGCACAGTGAGTGAGTTAGAGCACTGGCTCCAGTGTTGGGATGACCTGGATCAAATCCGAGCTCAGATGCTCAGCACCACACCCAGAAATAACTGGCCGCGTAACCTGGAGCAAGTTACTTAACCCTGATTGCTTAAAAAAAAAAAAAGAGTGAATGAAGAATAACAGATGAACAGCAAGTTTTCCACTGGCATCCATGAGGTATTAAAAGATTTGAAAGAGAAGATCCAATCTTGTCCTTTCTGATCCATCGTCCAAACTAATGACAGAGTGATCTTTTTATACTTAGATTTGACATCCTATTTTTCCTTTTAATGGCTTCTAAATAAAGTCCCAAACTCCTTATTATGGCATTTAAGGTCCTCTGCAATCTGGCCTCCGATTAATCTCACTCTACTCCTTACCATGTACCCTAGGTTCTAATTCAGCTGGATGATCCCTGCTGGTTTGCTACTGTCCTTTTGCTCACATTGCTGCCTATACTTGGGGTGTTCTCCCTTTCCTCTCACTTGGTGATACTCTACCCACCTTTGTACCCTTGTTCAGAAGCACTTCCTCCATCAAACATTCTCTGGTCTTCTTGGTCAGAAACAATTTTTCTCTCCCTTGACAGAGCATTTGGTTTACTCTTCTCTTATGCCCTTTTCACGTTCTACTTTGTACTATGTACTGTATCTCTTCCCACCCTGCCCCCTACACTAGACTGAAAATTCCATGAAGGTAAGGATTCTATTTTATTTATCTTTGCATCTGCCTTAGGGATTAACACAATGAACTTAACATAGTAGACATGTAGTATTTGTTGAATTTAATGAATAAATTGTCAGACATAGGAAGAGGAGATTTTAGGGTACAGAAGTAGCATTTGGTGGGGAGGCTAGGTGGCACAGTGAATAGAGCACCAGCCCTGGAATTATGGGGGGCCTGAGTTCAATCTGACCTCAGACACTTAACACTTACTAGTCATGTGACCTTGGGAAAATCACTTAACCCCAATTGCTCTGCCTTCCCCCCTCCAAAAATAAAAAAAAAAGTCGCATTTGGTTTACTGATGACCAAGCAGAAGCATCCTAATTATTTATATGTATTGTATTTATATACATACATATTTTATATGTATTTATATGTAAAAAAGAGATTAAAACCAGGACAATAAATGAACATATTTATCATCCAATCTTTCTTAATGTTTTGATTCAATAGATTGTTTCTTAGTTACCTTATATCTCAAACTGCAGGAAATACCATGAAAGAGGGAAGGAAAGAAGAGTTTATTAAATAATGACTATGTACTAGGCACTGTACTAAATGATTTTTTAAAAATTACTTTATTTAATTTTCACAACCCGGGGAGTTGGGCCCATTTTATAGTAGAGGAAACTTAGGCAAACAGAGGCTTAAGTGACTAGGAAGGTGCTTTAAACTGGATTCAGACTCAGAATGTTCCTGATTCCAGGCTCTGTGCTCTATCTACTACACCACCTACCTGCCCCCAAGAAGCCTTAAGATTCCTCCTTTCTGGGGGTGGAGTTAAGTTGTCGGAGTAGAAACAGGACTTCCTTGCAGCTCCCACTTCCACCCCCTCAAATTCATGTAAAAAAATGACTCTAAACAAACTTTGGAGCTACAGAAGCCACAAAATGACAGAGAGAAGCTAACTTCCCACTGAAGACAGTACAGTAGGCTGGCAGGAAGGGGCCAGCACAGCACTCTGGAAGCCGAGCCCAGCCCCTTGTGAGCCAGAGGTTTTAGCTTCAGGGCAGCCACAACCAGCCACAGATGGAGGTAGTTCAGATCACTAGCAGCTGTGGCGGTTTCCTGAATTATCAACCCACAGATGCTAAGGAAAAAGTGAGAGGTCAGTGCAGTGTGGACTGTGGGACTTGGGAATTCGGGAGTGCTGTCCAGCCTTTCCTGGGGGCAAGAAGCAGCTGAGTCTCCACAGCCATGTAGCTGCCCACTTCGTGGCTGCTTCAGAGCTCCTGGTCTTCAGACTGTAGAGGGACCAAGCAAACAGTCTGAGGGGTAATGGCTCTTGCTTTGCACTTCTTGGATCTGGATTGCTGTCTAGAGTGGAGGTCCTGGGGTTTGTGACCAGTTTGTCAGAGCATATGGAGACTTCAGAGAGGGCACCCAACTAATACCTCCAGCAGCAAAAACCCCAGTGATTGGGACAAAGCTCCCCTTTCTGGTAGCAGAGTTCTAATGTTGCAAAAAAAGCTCAAAAGTCAAATAATTGAGTGGCAACATGAGCAAGCAAAGGAAGCAAAACAAGCAGAGCAATCCAATATTAGACTCCTATTTTGGGGACAAAAAGGATCAAAGCATGGAACACGATGAAGACAGTGAAGTCAGAACTCCTGCACCAAAACTTCAAAGAAAAATACAAGCTAGTTCCAGGCCATAGAGGAATTTAAGGAGGATTTTTAAAACCAAATAAGAGAAGTGGAGGAAAAATTGGGAAGAGAAATGAGAATGATGCAAGAAAATTATGAAATGAGAGTCAACAACCTGACTTAAGAAAATAACACCTTAAAAAATAGACTAACTCAAATGGGAAAAGAGGCTCAAAAAGCCAACAAGGAGAAGAATACCTTAAAAAGCCGAATTTGCCAGATGGAAAAAGAATCTCAAAAGCTCACGGGAGAGATTTATTCCTTCAGAATTAGACTGGAACAAATGGAAGCTAGTGACTTTATGAGATATCAAGATACTATTAAACAGATCCAAACAAATGAAAAAATAGAAAGCCATGTGAAATATCTCATTGGAAAAACCACTGACCTGGAAAATGGATCCAGGAGAGATCATTTAAAAATTATTGGACTACCTGAAAGCCGTGATCAAAAAAAGAATCATCCTTCAAGAAATTCTCAAGGAAAACTGCCCTGATGTTTTAGAAGCAGAGGGCAAAACAGAGGTTGAAAGAATCCACCAATCACCTCCTGGAAAAGATCTGAAAAAGAAAACTCCTAGGAATATTATAGCCAGGTTCC
>NW_027186473.1:10460756-10510876 GCF_028583685.1 Petaurus breviceps papuanus
TCCAGAGGTCAAAGGAGCTGGAATTAAAACCAAGAATCACCTACCCAGCAAAACTGAGTATCATGTTTCAGGGGAAAATATGGTCATTCAGTAAAATAGAGGACTTTCAAGCATTCTTGCTGAAAAAACCAGAGTTGAATAGAAAATTTGACATTCAGATACAAGAAGCAAGAGAAGCATGAGAAGGTAAACAGGGAAAAGAAATCATAAGGAACTTATCAAAGTTGAAATATTAACATTCCTACATGGAAAAACAATAATTGTAACTGATAAAACTTTTCTCAGTATAAAAATAGTTGAAGGGAATAGAAATATATATATATACATATATATATATATGTCTATATCGGAGGGTATACAGGCGTAGGAGTACATATGTGAATGTGTGTATATATGTTTACAGGTATACATACATAGAGAGGACAGGACCAATTTAATAGGAAGGGATGATACTTAAAAGGTGAAATTAAGAGGTGAGAGAGGAATATAATGAGAGGAGATGGGGAGAGACAGAATGGGGTAAACTATCTCATATAGAAGAGGCAAGGGAAAATGGTTACAATGGAGGGGAAGAATAGGAAGGCAAAACCTTACTCTCATTGAATTTGGCTCGGGGAGGGAATGAAATACACACTAAATAGGGTATCTCACTCTACAGGACAGTAGGGGGGAAGGGGATGAGAGAGGGGATGATGGAAGGGAGAGCAGGCTGGGGGGGAGGGAAGTTGGAAGCACTCACTTTTGAAAAGGGATGGGATCAAAGTAGAGAATAGAACAAGTGAGAGGTGGGATAGGAGGGAGGGAAATATAGTCAGTCTTTTATAATATATCTACTATGCTAATGTTTTGCATTAGCTACACATATACAACCTATACTGAACTGCTTATCTTCCCAGTAAGGGTGGGTGACAAGGGAGGAAGGGAATGAATCTGGAATTCAAAGTTTTAAAATCAAATGCTTAAAAAAAAATTACTTCACACACACACACACACACACACACACACATATATATATATACTATTATTAACGAAAAAAAAAAAGAAAATCCTGGTGCCCCAGCACTTAACTGGAAACTCCCTGTAGCCCAGAGCCTGATTCGCTCTGGGTCAGGGCTCTATGTGCCTATTAATGGGCAGGAAAGATCTTCAAATTCCCTTAATGTTACAATGTTCTACCCACTAAGTATAGCGGTTCTCTCCCATCCTGTCCTGGGCCCCCACTTCTCTACATATATATTTTTGATGATTTTCTGAGTTCTCATTGATTTAATGATCATCTCTCGATAGATGACTCCCAAATCTATGTATACAGTTCACATCTTTCTACTAAACTCCATTTCCACACTATTAACTTATTGCTGGCCATTTCCATCTGGCTCACTGGGATGTATCTGCCTAAATTTCAGTCTCCAATTTCAATTTTTATATTGAATTTCCACTCTTTCTCTAGCCCATAACAGTCACTGCCCATCTACTATAAAATATGTTTCCTGAACAAATCAGGGCAAAATTTAACTTTTAGAAATATCAATACAATCTTTCTGTAGAATTATCTCCTCATAGACACAGAATTTTAGACCAAAAAGGAACTTAGAGATCATCTGCTCCAATTTTTTTTTCAATTTACAAAGAGAAAAGTAAGATAAAGATATTAAATTATTTGTCCAGGGTCCTCCAACAGCTTTTTAATGTCATTTTGGTAAAATATAAAAGAAAGAAGCATGTTGTTACATAACTTTTAGTTATAAAAGGATATTTAAATATAACCCTGATTTTACATATTCTCAAAGTGTGATCAAAACTGAAGAACAACATTTATAGCATCATTATTGGAATGTGTTACCAAAAAAAAAAAAAAAGCTGAAAGCAACCTGTGTCCAATAAGAGGGTGAAGGTTGAATAAATTGGTGCCATTGAGATTACAGAATACTTTACTGCAATTAAAACTGACAAGTAGGAAGGCTATTACAAAACCTGGAAATACCTTTATGAAAAATACACATTTTAAAAAAAGCAGCATTGGCAGAATAAAGCACAATACATAACCCTGACTTTATAGGAACAAAGGAAAATGACAAGAATGATCACAGATTTCTGGTTAAAAAAAAAAACAACAATTTTAAGTAACTCAAAAGTTGTGATGTTTCATGTGTAGAAATTAATTTACTTAAATATAAAGTTGCAATACTATGTTTACTAGCAGCAAATACAGGGCTGGCTACTGGGTCAAGACCTTGGATAAAGTTAAGGCTCTAACATACTGGCTGTGTTTTGGGGGGCAAGTTATTTCATTTCTACCTGCCCCAAAAAAGTCTCTTAAGAGTATAATCTGAAGATCAGTTGATGCTATGCATTGGTTGAGGGAATTTCTTTTCCAAAGGTTCCCAAAATACATGAATTCGCAAGTCTGGATTTAAAAAATAATGTTTAATATTAAATTCATAATGAACCAATAAAAATAATCCATGTCTCATTCATGTGGGAACTCTCTGAACCTTTCTACTTTTTAGTAGACAGTCTTCAGAGGCTGCTATCCATTCCCTCCCCCCATCACCAAAAATAAAAATTCTATTACCTCAAAACTAACTTTTCATAATAAAACTCTGAAGTTAGATGAGATGGGGGTCCTTGGATGGGAGATCTGGAATGAAGTAGAAGCCTTTCTAGCTTGGGAGTTAGTCCTTTCTCCTTTGAAAACCAAGAGTCACTTCTGTGATAAGATGGATTATTTGAGTAGGGTTTTAGTGGAGGAATGGAAAATGAGTATCCTAGGATGTAGAGAAATAGCTTAGTATGCAAATAAAGATGCATGCTTCCCCCAGTACTACAGTACCTAGAGGTTCAAGTACTACTAATTAGCTGTGTAATGTGGGCAAGTCACTTAACATCTCAATGCCTCAGACAATTCTCTAAGAACATAAGTGGAAGAACTGTTGCCTATCTACATTAGTAGGGGGTGTTATTCAAAGAGAGATGTTCCTATACCAATGAAATCCCAAGGCCAGACCAAATCAAAACTAAAACTCAATCCTCAAACTAAATGCTTAGTTAATTAGTACCATTAAAAGGACAACAATATAAGTATCATCAGTCACATCATTTTTATGCCAGTTATAATTCAAAACAAGTGTCAGATTAGTGAGTTTTGAAGCAAAGGAGAAAAGCACAATCCACCAAGTTATGGCACACAGGGAACTTGGCATTAGTTGAATGCATGCATAACTAGACTCCACTCAAAAACATTTTTTTTTCAACAAAGTATCTTATTGAACATTTGGAACAAAAGCAAAATAAAATCTCAGTTAAAAATTCTTTGTTTGAGAACCAGAAACTTCAGTCTATTTGTAAAACAAAAGATGTCTAGGCTCCTATACTTCAAAAGTGTTAAGTGCTAAACTGGGCAGATTTTTAAGTTACTACAGTATGATTTTTCCCAAGTTTGTATATAAGAGGGCATTTAGGTTACTCTGGTAGAATTTCAGGTTTTATTTTTTAGCCTTCTGAACCAAATAAAGTATGTGCCAAAAGAAAATGGATCTTGAATTATTTTCTTTAATTCAAATATGTAATGAAGCTTTAATTTTATAATTTCTGGTATTAAAAAGTACATAGTATTTATAGCAGAAATTAATTTGTTTTAAAATAGAGAAGCTATCCTATGCTCTGTTGACAACTTTTGGAAAGACCCATTTAGTTTGGAAATTTGATTTTGACAATGAGATAATCCATACCTTTTTATTTTAACCTCAACTTTTATTTATTTTCTAATTTGTTGAATAAATAAACAATTCAAGGGCTTCAACTTTCATTCTACAAACTATGCTGCTTTTCTAAGGAGATTAGGAAGTAGTTTTTGTGCCTGAATAAATATACTGAAAGCCCTACCAACCTATGAAAAACTTGGGGGAAACTGTCTATGCAAAATGCACTTTATGATATCCAAAATAGACTGTCAACTTGATCTAACCAATTCCTCTAAAGAAGAAAAATTACTTATAAAGGTAAGGTAATTAAGTAATTTTATCAAGTCACCCTGGTAAAGTGAGTGATAAGATGCTCAGTCAATCAATTAACTTCAATTAGAGACTTTACACTAAGTATGAAAAGTCTCTAAAAGCCATTGGGTGAAATGATGGCAGAAAGGAAGTTTGTTTCAATTGGCTAAGGGAATTTTTTCTGACCTCTAGGTCTTGTAGAAAAGCATTGAGTTAGTTAGAACTGGACATTTCCAGTGAGTGTGGAGCTAGGATAAAGACTGTTCCAGCAAATTCCCAAGGAAGAATTGCCATGGATCAGAAGACAAGTAAGGGAAAACAGCAAGGGAAGGGAAGAAGAAAGTGATGGGGAAAAGGAAGAGGAGGAGGAGGTAAACAGGAGAGGATATGGGGGGAAGGGAAGGGAAGACAGCAGCTTTAGGATTAGGTCTTTGACCAGAGGAAGATCTTGTGAGTTCTGGATGGTTGGGAAGATAATTGGTCTTATTCTCCTACTGATGTCTTCTCAACATTTATGGATCAGTTGATGCCAGTTTCTGCATTGGACAGATATAGATTCACACCTCTGTTAGTATTTGAGCAAAGAAATTATACCATGTAGACGTGGGAAACTTTTTTTTGGCTGTCAGGATGGCACCAATCTCATGCTCAAACTTCCTCTGTGCCAGGAGTATTCTGGTCTTCATATGGAGGCATGAGTTCAAATCTCACTCTTGATAGGTCTCTGTTTTAGGGGCAGGTAGATGTTACAGCAGATAGAGCCCTGGGCCTGGGGTCAGGAAGTTATCTTCCTGAGTTGAAATCTGGTTTCAGATGCATACTAACTGTGAGCCCTGCCTGGGCAAGTCACTCAAGCCTGTTTCCTCATCTGTAAAATGAGCTGCAGAAGGAAATGACAAACTACTCCAGTGTTTTTGTCAAGAAAACTCCAAATGGGGCCATGAAGAGTCAGACACAACCAAACAACAACAACAAAGGGAAACTTTGAGAAAATGACTAAAAGTATATTTTTTATGTAGTTAATTAAATATTTCCCAAATACAGGTAAATTTTTTTAATGTTCATTTTTTAAAAGTTGTGAGTGCATAGTGTTCCTTTGGAATTTTCTCAGATCACTGTCTGAATCAGAGGAGGGAAATCTTTCACAGTGTTCTTCATTTCATTGTTGTTCTTTATTACAATATTGCTGTTAATGCATACAATGTTCTCCTAGTTCTGCTCATTATACTGTATATCAGTTCATTTAAGCCTTCCCAGGTTTTTCTGAAACCATTCTGCTTATCATTTCTTACAGCACAATAATATACCATCACACTCATATACCACAACCTTAAGAACCCACTTTCTCCTGTGTTCTGTATGTACTTGTAGGAGAGAGTAAGTCCCAGACCTGTCCAAGGTGGGACTGTGGGAGCATGGGGAAGAATGCTTTATACCAACTGTTCTTACTGTATGTAACACATTAGTAAATTCCCCTTTCTAAAAGCTACTTAAGGTTGGTTGACTAAAAAGATCCTCAGATAATAATCTGGGGAGGGGGGAGCACAATGGTTGGGGCTGGCGCTTATAGCATGAGAGAAGAATCACCCTAACTTCTCAGATGTATCCCTAGAACTCTGAGGGAGAGATGTAGTCCTGCTCACTCTGGGAACCCAACTGGTTAGTGTGCCTATGAGTCTCCATATAGACTCCAATTATGATATTTGCTTACAATGTGGAAATTGGTTATTCCCTGTTCTCTCACTCCTACTTCCTCTTTCTTGTTAGTGACTTTTTCTTCCTTTCAGATCCAATTTGTGTCATTTTCTCTGCACTCTGATTCTTTTCCTCTTCCCACCAATCTGTCTGCAGTAATAGAAGTGGGTCACCCAAGACTGAGAGTCATTTTGTATTTTTCTTTATTTCAAAAGTTGGCAGGGTCAACAATTAACCAGTGGTCAAATGAAGTTCTCTATACTTATCTAGGTTGGTTTGACAGCTTGTTACCAGGATTGGACTTGGAGTTATCTCAGCATGGTAGAACCTGCCATATCTTGTGTTATTCTGGTAGAGCCTTTAAGAACCCAGCATTACCTTCACACCACTAATATGGTACCAGTTTAAAAACTGGCATATTTGGCAAAAAGTTATGTCAGTGAATTTTTCTTTTTGTAAAACAGCACCTTCATGAGGGAAGTAGTTTAATAATGCAAAAAATAGCTCCTCCCCCATCCCCAATATTTGAGTACTCCCTAATTCATCCAAGAAGTACATGCTGATGTCTTTTTAATGCATGATCCTTGGGGTCCATGCAGTAGGACATAGGTAAATTTATTTTAATACTTAAATTCCGAAGTAACTAGATATTACATTTTAACATGCATCAACTTTTAACAAAATCCACCACACAATAATACTTCAGCTAACCCATCTGGGAACAAACCTTAATGGCAAAGCCACCCTAAGTGATGAATGTACAGAGAGTAGTTCTGGCTTCCTGAGTCCTGGAACTACAGACACTCTAACTCAAGGAGTTAGAGAAAGGGGGTCCAGGTCAACGTTCAGGGAAGATTTTATTCCCGAGACTCAGCCAAGGTTATAGCTGCTTCTGCCTGGTTGTGGAGCCAAACCAAGAAAGTGGGAAAACCCTGCAGGCAGGCCAGCATGCAGCATCCACCTGAAACACCTCCCTATGCTTCCAAGATTACTTCTACTTTTAATAACCAAGGTCTGTATTGGGAGCACTAATTGAAATATCACTACATATCACTGTGACGGCATGAGGTTCTATTGTGTTGTTTCTTGTGTTATATCATCTGCTTGGCTATAGTTAGTCCTTCCACACCATCACTTTCCCCATCATGGTTTTGATATACTGCAGGTCGGCATAAGAAATCATATGGGAATTTTGGGGGTTTGTGGAAGCTGCAGAGGACATGTGAAGGTCAGCAGGTGAAATAGAAAAAGTTTAGAAACTTGGAAATGCATAAAATGTGTGTATAGCATTGTCTAATAGCAACATATTTTATCTTTTAACACCATAATAATCCAGACTTTTTTGGCATGAAGAGAGGGCCAAAAAATTTTATGTAGATTTTCTATATTGTGGAAGGCACTGCACCTCTATCCCTTTCCCCCTCCCCCCCCCACAAGTGGAAGGGAGAATTATATACTCTAAGGACCATGTGACCATCTCACTTGTAGATGAAGTCTTCAAATTCACCTAAGAATAGGAACTGGACATCAGGGACTGTCTTTTGCAATGGTATCCTCAGATACCTTAGATCCTTAGTGTTCATACACAGTAAACATTTAACAAATGCCTTTTCATTCATTCATTCATTCAAATGGACCCTAGCATGCACATTTGTAGTTAATGGGTGAATGGAAGAGAAGAGTAAAATTTTGCTTCCAGGCCCATTATTTAGACTTTACATAACTGGACTAAATCAGATGCCTAACTTCTTA
Source organism: Petaurus breviceps papuanus (assembly GCF_028583685.1). Classification (NCBI taxonomy): domain Eukaryota; kingdom Metazoa; phylum Chordata; class Mammalia; order Diprotodontia; family Petauridae; genus Petaurus; species Petaurus breviceps. The sequence goes on from NW_027186473.1 coordinate 10,468,199, forward strand.
AAATATTATATTCATCATGCCACTATCCTGCTCTAAATTGTCTAAGGGCTTTTTAATGCCAAGAAGAAAAAAAATCAGACTCCTCACTTAGCCCAGAAATCAAGAGTCTTCACAACCTATGTTCCCAACCTTATCTAACTGATCTTACTTTCCGTGCCTCCCAAACATGAATCTTTGGCACCAGACTAGTCCAAACTGACCCCTAAACATATGGTGTTTATTCTCCAATCTGACCTTTTTTCATGTTGTAATAATCTTTTATCTTTTGCTTTTTGGAATACTATATTCCAAGATTTCTTTTCTTTTGTAGTAGAAGCTGTCAGGTCTTGTGTGATCCTAACTGTAGTTCCTTGTACAGGGACTTTTTATTTCTGGCTACTAGTATTTCTACTATTTTACCTTGACCTGGAAATTATGAATTTTGGCTATGACATTTCTGGGAGTTTTCATTTTAGGGCTGTTTTTTCCAGGATATTACCATTGGATTCTTGCTATTTTCACTTTGCCCTTTGGTTCTAATAAATCATGGGGTTATCAAGTTCTTTTTAATCCTGATCATCTTAATTCTGATATTCACGGGATCTGCAACTTGGGTAAGGTTTTCCATCTTCTTTTCTACGCTATTTCTTCTCCTTTACATTCATTTCTCCAGAGGTCTCATTCCATTTGTAATTCCATTTTTAATCTCTGGCTTCATTTCTTCCAGGTGCTCTCACAGTGCTTGTGGTCAACCTTCTGGCTTTCATGTGTGTCTGTGCTGGGGGGGATTAGTAGGTATCCCTCCATAATCACAATTCTCTGCTCTTCATCTTTTCCAGACCTCCAGGGCATCCTCAATAAGCATTCTTATTCTCTGTGGGGTGTCCCCAGTATTCTGGGCCTCTGGCTACATAAGAATATTCTTCCCAATGAAGGCTTCTGGTCTGTTAATTTGTACTTGTGCTGGGTCCTCTGGACGAAGCCCTCTTTCAGTCACCAGAGTTTGTCGCCATCTTTCAGCAAGCCCTGAGATGGAAAAGGGAACTTACTGATGTTTCTTTTTGTATTTTTTTGGCCACTGCTTGATCTGCTGCACTTTAGAGTTCATTGCTAGAGTGCAAATGCGGTAAAACTGGGATCCTTTGGGACTGTAAATAACCCTATAGACTCTTAGAGAATAATAATGCAATTCAATTCTGAAGTCCCTTTCTCCTTGGTCCCGGAGGGAAAAGGAAGAGGGCTATCATTTAATGCCCATAATACAATAAGACAAGGAGGGGGTGTGGGAAGTCCTAATTTAACCTCATAGAATTATTTTTGGTTCCACAAGAAGATATGTCAACAGGCCAGTTTTCAAAACCTCAAAATAAACATGCCACTGGGGTATAGAGTCAATGATATTATAGTACAAATAGTTCTCTTGGGGATATAATAGTTGATCCAGTGTGAAGTTAAGGATTCTAAGAGGGCTTTGAAATACAAACACTCACAGACACTACTAAATAAATGTTTATAAAATCGAGGAAATGCTCACAAGACTATTTTTGCTAGTTATTATCTGTTCAGGATTAGACATTTGATGAGGGAGAATTCAAGCCACTTCTAATGCTGACTCAATGAAAAATATAATGAAATTTATGCTTGAAAAAGTATTTGAGGCATCCACTTGTCTTAGAATTTTGAATGACCAAAGCCTTCCTAATAAAATGATGATCAATCAAAGTGGTAATTTCTCCCTTTTTGTAATAAGGATTTTTAACAGTGGTAACTTGTTATTTCATACTATCATTCTGAGGGCAAGATGTGAATTTTTTATGATTACTTTTTCTGAAACAGAAAAATCTCATCTTTTTTGCTATTAGATTTACAGAGCTATACTAAGTTTTGATGTAGCTAGGTGGCAAAGTGTGAGAATCAGGAAGACTTAAGTTCAAATCCAGACTCAGCTATTTACCAGCTGTGTGACCTTGAACAAATCACTTAACCCTTGCCTCAGTTTCTTCTATTACAAAAGGGGAATAATAATAATAACACCTACCTCCCAGGGTTCTTGTGAGGATCAAGTGAGATAATATTTGTAAAGAGCTTAACATAGTACCTAGAATTGAATAGGTACCTAATTATTATTATTATTTCTATTATAAGGCTTTAATTTCTCAACAGTACAACTGTTTGATAAATACAAGTCTGTCAATTTGCTTAAATTAAGATATAGATTATTGAGTTGATTAATTCAATAAGAATTCATTAAGAATTATCTAAAATAGCTATATTTCAAGCACCGTGACTAAATTCACAAAAATGCATCAGTTTAATTATCAAGAAATAACTACAGAAACCAGTCTGATTTTCTCAATAGAAAATATTTTTTGAAATTCAAACTAGAAGAAATTCTCTTAGTGTTTCAGAGACAGATGACAATGCATTTGTCATGAAACAATTCCTATAAAACAAGATAAAGTATTTGTTCTTCTTCACTGAACAAGTTAATAGAAACATGTTTGACACAACAACAAAAAAAATTTTAAGGAACTCTATCACAGTAGATCATTACAATCATATTCAAGTGAATGTTGCCTGCAGAATTTCCATATATTTTTCATAAAATTTGGAATTTACATCTGGACTGAATATTACCATTCATTAATTCAGAGAACATTTTAGTTGGCCATCATTAAAACTTATTTGCACAAAAAATTATCAAAACGTGTTTTCTCTGTATGCTATTTCCTTTATTATATGTCAAAACACACTATCCTATTAATAAAGAACTAATTTTAAAAACTATGCCAATGTTTTGCTTCTTCTCCAGATGAGTCTCAAGGGCCATTTCCAAAGCTTTGTTTTGGTAATGATAAACTATGCTAATAGAACATAATGTGCAAAGGGTGTACATCTTGATTATAGAAAACAATCATAAAAAAACTGAAGGTTTGTCAAAAATTATGAACACTGGGTGGCAAGTGAGATTTTGTTGGACCTATGGGACATTGCAAAATCCAGTTCTTTGGGCTTGAACACTTCTCCAGCCATCTGTGCTTTATATCAGAAATTCTACTGGAAGTCAGTCAGAAAGAGAATACACAAGTGAAAACTATTTTGGCAATGAAACAGAAATAAACAAAAACAATAAAAGGAATTTTTTATGTTAAAGTCATACACAGTAACAAATCTTTCTAAAATACAACTGCCATGACCCAATTCACTAACGTAACAGAAGGCTAGTTCAGAGGGCCGAAAAAGAAAGACAATCTTCAGGAAGGATTTCAAGGGAGGGTATGAGCTAGTGACAGAAAGGATTACTAGAGCAGAAAGGATAAACTAGTTAGAATTCCTATGAATGCGGTTGTTTGGAATAAAGAGACAAAATGCAGTGATAGCGTTCAGAGTGGAGAGTTTGATCTGGAATGGGAATTACACAGGCAGGTGCTGGGCAGGGAAAGTCATCCAGGGATAGGAGATTTGGTTTCTGAGTTTACACAGGCTGAGTCCATGGATTTGATGTCAAAAACCATATGTTATGGGGAATTCCTATCAGAGAAGGAAGAGAATTGTATTCAGGTTCCAGGATTAGGAAGGTTGCTCAAAAATGAAAGCAGAAGCAATTCTAGTAGAGATTCCTGAAATGAATTCTGGGGGGAATCTAACAATTCTATGGACTACTCCCAGATTGAGGGGAGTTGTTTCCAAGTAGAGTTCCATTTTGGTAAAGGTCTCTGAAAGTCTCTGAAACCAGATGTGAGCCCGTCTTAGAGAAGAGAAACCACATTTTTTTCCCTGAAAGGTTATTTTAAACAAAACTTTGGCAGAATGTATGCAAAGACAATTTTTAAAATGATTTTTAAACGCTAATTTTTTTGTTGTTGTTTGGAACTTGAATAGGAAAGATAAGGGAAGAAGCATGTAAGCATTTACTATGTGATAGGCACAGTGCTAAGTACTTTACAAATGTTACCTCATTTTGATCATTTGACTAGGCAACAAACTTCCATTGTGGAAACTCCACCAATGCTAATCAGCAACTGTTCTGGTACTTTCAGTCAGAGTGTGACTGGCACACTGGAAAATTAAGTGACTTGCTCAGGGTCACATGGTCAGTGTGTGGCAGGAAGACATCTAGCTTTCTCTACCCACTACTGCTTTTTGTCAGGTATTTAATCAAATAAGATAAGGCTGGAGAAAAAAAAATAGCTTTGTATTTAAAGATCAATTTTATCCCAAATTTCTAACCATATTAATTAAAAGTTCTTATCAGTCATTGTGGTCAAAACAATTTAACACTTAGTGGACCAACCATTTGATAAATGTTATCCACAAGGGTCACAGAATTAGAACTGAAAGGAACCTTGGAAACCACTGAGTAAAATTTCCCCTTTTACATATGAGGAAACTGAGTAAGAGAGGCTGCAGAGGTTCACATATCCAGTATGATTCAGAAGTGGAATTTGAACCCAAGTCTTACCAGTTTCAAAGTCAGTTCTCTATGCACTATTCAATGCTGACTGAGGGTTTTTACAACTGAGAATGCCGTTATATGCAATAGTTTATTTTGTCAAAATGTTGACTATCAATGCATTTGCTTCCTTCTCTCTAAACTTCCCAATTTTAAGAAGTTGTTGGTCCAAAAATATAATTTTATTTATTTATATTTATTTTTTCATTTTTCAAATGTTTTATTAACTTCTGAACATCATTCATTTCCACGAGATTTTGAGTAACAAATTTTCTCCCCATTTTTCCCCTACCCACCACCCCAAAACAGCAGTCCCACAGGATATCCCCTCCTGGAGAATATCTGCTCTCTCCCATATTTTCTCCCATACCCCTTTTGACTTTTCCAGTTGGGCATGGTGGATCTCTATGCCTCAGTGCCTGTATATCTTATTTCCCAATTACATGTAAAATAGTATTAATAATGGTATATATACACATTTGATTTTAAAACTTTGAATTGCAGATTCATTCCCTTCCTTCCTTGTCACTCACCCTTACTGGGAAGATAAGCTGTTCAGTATAGGTTGTACATGTGTAGCTAATGCAAAACAATAACATAGTAGATATACTGTAAAAGACTGACTATATTTCCCTCCCTCCTATCCCACCTCCCACTTGTTCTATTCTCTACTTTGATCCTGTCCCTTTTCAAAAGTGAGTGCTTCCAACTTCCCTCCTCCCCAGCCTGCCCTCCATTCCATCATCCCCCCCTCTCATCCCCTTCCCCCCTACTTCCCTGTAGGGTGAGATACCCTATTTAGTATGTATTTCATTCCCTCCCCAAGCCAAATTCAATGAGAATAAGGTTGATCCATTCCCTTTTGCCTTCCTATTCTTCCCCTCCATTGTAACCATTTTTCCCTTGCCTCTTCTATATGAGATAGTTTACCCCATTCTGTCTCTCCCCATCTCCTCTCATTATATTCCTCTCTCACCTCTTAATTTCACCTTTTAAGTATCATCCCTTCCTATTAAATTGCTCCTGTGCCCTCTATGTATACCTGTAAACATATATACACACATTCATATATGTACTCTTACACCTGTATACCCTCCGATATAGACATATATATATATTCCCTTCAACTATTTTTATACTGAGAAAAGTTTCATCAGTTACAATTATTGTTTTTCCATGTAGGAATGTTAATATTTCAAATTTGATAAGTTCCTTATGATTTCTTTTCCCTGTTTACCTTCTCATGCTTCTCTTGCTTCTTGTATCTTTTCAAATTTTCTATTCAACTCTGGTTTTTTCAGCAAGAATGCTTGAAAATCCTCTATTCCACTGAATGACCATATTTTCCCCTGAAACATGATACTCAGTTTTGCTGGGTAGGTGATTCTTGGTTTTAATTCCAGCTCCTTTGACCTCTGGAATATCATATTCCAAGCCCTTCGATCCCTCAGTGTAGAAGCTGCCAGATCCTGAGTTATCCTGATTGTGTTTCCACAATATTCAAATTGTTTCTTCCTGCTGCTTGTAATATTCTCTCCTTAATCTGGGAATTCTGGAACCTGGCTATAATATTCCTAAGAGTTTTCTTTTTGGGATCTTTTTCAGGATTTGATCAGTGGATTTTTTCAACCTCTATTTTGCCCTCTGGTTCTAAAACATTAGGGCAGTTTTCTTTGAGAACTTCCTGGAGGATGATTTCTAGGTTCTTACTTTGATCATGGCTTTCAGGTAGTCCAATAATTTTTAAATTATCTCTCCTGGATCTATTTTCCAGGCCAGTGGTTTTTCCCATGAGATATTTCACATTGTCTTCTATTCTTTCATTTGTCTGGATCTGTTTAACATCATCTTGATTTCTCTTAAAGTCACTAGCTTCCCTTTGCTCCATTCTAAACCTGAGGGAATGATTCTCCTCATTGAGCTTTTGAGATTCTTTTTCCATCTGGCAAATTCAACTTTTCAAGGCATTCCTCTCCTCACTGCTTTTTTGAGCCTCTTTTGCCAGTTGAGTCAGTCTGTTTTTTAAGGTGTGATTTTCCTCAGTTAGGCTGTTGACTCTGTTTGTAATTTTCTTGCATCGTTCTTATTTCTCTTCCCAATTTTTCCTCCACTTCTCTTATCTGCTTCTTAAGTTGCTCTATGGCCTGTAACCAACTCATATTTTCCTTTCAAGCTTTTGGTCCAAGAGTTCTGACTTCACTGTCTTCCTCCTGTTCCATGCTTTGCTCCTTTTTTCCCCCAAAATAGGAGTCTAATGTTGTAATCTTCTGTCTGCTTTGTTTCCTTTGCCTGGTCATGTTGCCCCTCAGTCACTTGACCCCTGGCCTTTTTGCCACAGTAGGACTCTGCCACCAGACAGGGGAGCTTTTGTCCCAAATGCTGGGGTTTTCTCAGCTGCCGGAGGTATTAGTTGAGTGCCCTCTCTGAGGCCTCCACATGCTCTGGCAAGCTGGTCACACACCTCAGGACCTCCACCCTAGACCACAGTCCAGATCCAAGCAGGTTAAAGCAAGAGCGATTACCCCTCAGACTGGTCACTTGGTCCCCCTACACTCTGCAGGCCAGGAGCTGAAGCTGCCTCGTGGAGCTGGCTGTCTGTGCTGGGTGTCTCAGAGTCTTCTTGCCCTGGGGGCAAAAGACGATGCACTGCCACTTACTGGTCCCAAAGTCCAGACTGCACTGACCTCTCACTTTGTCCTTAGCATCTATGTGTTGATAATTCTGGAAACGGCCACAGCTGCTGCTGATCTGGAGTCCTTCAGGCTGTGGGCTGGTCAGACTCACCCTGGGGCTAAAACCTCTGGCTCACTCGGGCCTGGGATGGGCTCCCAGAACACTGCCCCAATTTCTGCTGGCCTGCCGGGCTGTCCTCAGAGGGAGGTTAGCTTCTCTGTGTCATTTTGTGGGTTCTGCAGCTCCAAAGTTTATTTAGCGTTCCCCTTTTACACTGATTGGGGAAGGTGGAAACAGGAGCCGCTCAGAAGTCCTGCTTCTACTCCACCATCTTGATTCTGCCTCCCAAAAGTATAATTTTAAAAGCTATCCAAATTCAACTTCCCTCTCCAAAACTAACATAAAGAACAATTATTTTATGCCACTCTGCCAAAGGAGAATGACAAGAAATTGTTTGTTACACAATTTAGGGCATATTCAATAATTGATTCTAGACCATTAAGAAACTTTTTGTTCAAGTGATCAATTTCAACCAAACTATGATGGCTCTCTGCATCAACTGAACACAAACACACAAAGACACAGACAGACACACACACACTTACGCAACACTATTTGAGAAACACTATCCTACACTGACAATATGAGAATCTGTTTTCCTTGATTATGAATGTTACAAGGACTTCCTTCTCTTTCTTACTCCTTCCTTCACTTTCTTCCTTCCTCCCGGAGGAAGTAGGGAGAGATTGGAATAAAACAAGTAAAATAAAATAATAATTTAAAAATAAGAATGAAGAAATGTCCTCAGCGATGAGGGCAAGTTGGAAGGTATGTAAAAAATGGGAATTGGGTATTTTGTGAAACAAGAAAGAATGTTGGTCCTAGAAAGAGTATAAACAATAGTTTTGCAATACAAAGTTTTAAAAATTATTCAAGTATGCTTCCTTTGACATGATCTATTTTGACTATGTAAAACAGTATACTTCTGAGTAGTGGAGACTCTGGCTAACATCTTATAAAATTGTAATTTAACCTATCCGAGTCACATTCATGAATCTGATTTCTAAATGGAAGCTAATTATGAAGTATTGTTCTGTAAAATGTCAGTTCATTTAAACTTAGGAAAGCTCAAAATTACACTGCCTAAAATCCTGTGTGAGTGCTTTTGCTATAGGTTTTGTAAACACTATGAAGGTGACCTGTGACATAAAACAGAACGAAGGATTACTAGGAGAGAGGTCACCTTTGAAGTGTCTGGTTGTGAAATATGGTTCTTTTAATTCCATTTTATCACTATCACATCATCACTACTAGAAGACTACACCTCATGTATATCTTCTAATTAATGTAACTTACTACTCTCTTCTCCAAGAGTAAATCCTTCAGTTTATATTCCACCAAGAGGAAAATGTTCTCAAAACTGCAGTGATTGGACAACTGAAAAAAAAAAAAAACCAAAACTCTACACAGTTTGATATTCCCTTCACTCTGACTGTTTAGTTTGGATGGAAAAAAAAGAGTGGTGAGACCTAAAAAGAAAAGTTCACTGGTAAAACATATATAATTTCACTACATTGTATCACTGTTATATGCATTTGAATATGGTCCCATGTAATGTTTTGGAAATCATAAGATATTCATCCAAGGAATAAAACCTCAATCACCATGAAGATTTAACATGGAAAGAAAGAATCTACTTCCTAGCTTCCTCAGACACTTGAGTTGAAGTGGCCTCTTCCAAAACTTGCTAATTGAAGCCCATACTTTTAGTGGGGAGGTAATTAAGTGCTATGACTTAAAAGCTCTTTCTTATTAGCTAAGTATGGAGAGGTAAACTCAAATGACTTTGCTTTCTGGGTTGAAGGGTATAAATATTTGATACACACATATAAAAATTATGGGTATAAGAATATGATGGAGTAATATCATGCTATAAGAAATAGGGAAATAGCTTCAGAAAGACAAGGAAAAATTTTGTATTATTAACTGATGCGGAGTGAAGTGAGCAGAAACAGAATAATTCATACTGTAAAATCAATATTTTGAAATCAACTGTTTTGAGGACTTTCACAAGCTGATGAAGAATGCGATGAGCAGAACAAGAACAATTTATAGGACAACATCCTAAAAACAAACAACTCTGAAAGTTGGAAGAATGAGGATCATTACAATGACCATTCATGTTCCCATAAGACTTACATACTACCTGTTACAGAGAGGCAAAGAAGTTAGGATTCAAATGAAGCATATTTTTGGGTATAGCCACTGGAGGAACTTCACTTGACTATGTACATTTGTTATGAGAAATTACTTTTTTCTTTTTTTTCCAAATGGGTACAGTTAGAAGGGAGAAAAATGTTCATTTTTTTTTAAGTAGAAGTTGGAAAGTGGGGGTGCTATAGGCATTAAATGTTGCATGAACTTTCAGATGATGTCACTAGTTAGATGATCAGCTTTACTTAACTATTTTTCTTCATTACAATAAATCTCTAACAAATTAAGAGTAATCTATAAACGTTTATAAAACTGAAAAAATTAAATATGTTCAGACCTATGATTTCATCACTATATGGCAAACTCTTGGTGCTAAAACTTTCCAATGATATATATCAATATGTAGTCTACAATGTATTGAACTGCCTAAGAATATAAGTGACTTGCCCAGAGTTGCATAGCCAGTATATGTGTCAGAGGCAGGCCTTCAACCCAGATCTTCCTAGCTCCAATGGCTGGCTTTCTATTCACATTACTCTTCCTTTTCAAGGGTACATTGTTAGTTCTCAATTTTAAGTGAATGAATGAATGGAATGGAATTAAATAATTACTAATTAAATAAAATGGAATTAAAATAATAATTACTGAATAAATTGAATAGTTAAGCTTCCCTATAGAAGACACCAAAATTATGAAACAATGTTCCCAAACCACACTGGGTCATTGGCAGTGCTACTATACCTGTCCTTTTATAAAGAGATTGTAAAAGACTAAGACAAAGTTTAAGACATGAAGAAAAAAGTAACTTTTATTTATTCCTACCTTATGCCAAACAAACTGATAATATCTGGAACTTCTCTCTATAACTACCCCCTCTCCATAAAGGTGCTGATTTAAAAAAAAAAAAGTAACTGCTTGATAGAGGAGGAAATTGTGCAAAGCCTTATATTACATTCATCCTCATATAAATTATCATCCTAGTTGAATGGATAAATTTAAGAAAAAAGTTGAAAAGTGTCTAAATATTAGGATAAATGATGTAGTAAAACAAACTAACGTGAGATCACTAAGGCAGTGGTAGAGAAAATATTACTAGTAATGATATTCTGTTACTTGGCATGCTAGTAACCAGGACTCTATTAACAACCATGAGGCACTGTACAATTCAGAAATCCCTTATAGTGTAAAAGAATTATTCAATTATTTTCAACAGAAAAAAAAATTTATTAAATACCTCCTATGTGTAGAGCACCGTATAGGTACTGGACAAAGACAAAAATGAAACAGTATCTACCCTCAAGGGGTTTAGACATAGTGTTAGAATATCCTAAAGAATTGCAGTTATTTAAGACTTGGTAATCTATTTATAAAATATAGAGAAATCTATTATTGATCTGGTAAACTTGGTAAAACAATATATAGCTCTTTCTCCATCCATGCTGGATAGCAACATTTACCAGGTCTTTATTGAATTAGCTTACAATAACTCAGAGGGCCTAGATTATAAATTCTTATTAAAAAAAACCATGCTGGTAAAGGAAACCTGATGGTTTAACTTGCAGAGTTGAGAAGTTCTGAATTTGAGTGAGTCTAAAGTAGTTGAAAGAGGATGAAACTGCGAATCAAGGGACCTGGGTTTTAATTCGAGCTGTGTGACCAACTTAGTGTATGTCCTTGTCACTTCATTTCATGAGGGCAAAGATTTTCCATTGGTAAAATCAGTGGGGTTAAGAAGATGATCCCTGAGAAGGTCCCTTCTAGTGCTATGAGTCTATGCAATATATGTGATTCCCTTTGGAGCAATGTAATGCCCCAGCCCTGACCTGCACAGCATCAACGTTCACAGAATCTGCATTTCTGGATTCACTTCTACTTTCTGTTTTATTTCAGCTGGATTCTGGCCCTTGTAGAATTGCTTTCATTTCCACAGTCTGGGATAGAAAAAAAGCAAACAAAAAATAAAAAACAACAACAAAACCTATTAAAAGTGTTCTGTTGTTGTTTTGTTAAGGGTTAGAAGTTTTCATTAAACTATTATAAATATTTAAATAGCAGAGTATAGCATCAACACTCTCCTCCCTGTTGTCTTCCTAACTTTGTGTCTCAAAATTAATCTTTGTAAGCTCACAGTTGTTTGATTAAATATAGAAGAAGCAGTATTCTTCTGGCATTATTTTAAGTACCTGAGTAGAAAAAGAAAATGTCCTATAGAGTTCATATTGAAGGGCTTCCATGGAATGGGTATATCATAGTATGGTACTTTTCTTTTCTTTTTTTTTAATATATATTTTTAAGCAATCGGGGTTAAGTAACTTGCTCAAGGTTACACGGCCAGTTATTTCTGGGTGTGGTGCTGAGTGTCTGAGCCCGGGATTTGATCTCCAGGTCGTCCCAACACTGGAGTCGGTACTCCAACTCGCTGAGCCACCTGGCCACCCCTGTATGGTACTTTTCTATATGGTAGAATGCTTGATATGCTTTTCCTCTCTTGTCTACTTTTTTTTTAAGGGATTAACTTGAAGAAACTTGGAAAAGAGCTATGGATAAGTCTGTGTCTCCATTACATTTTTCTGTCTCACAGCAGCTATTTGCTATAACCAGATGATAAATGGAGCAGATAATGCTGTTTGAAATGAAATGAAGTATTTCAGTCTTCTTTTTGAGATCTCCAATTATTCAACTTGCACCCTCATCACAGTCACATAAGCAGCAGCACCATGAGCTTCCAGCTTCTCTCTGCTTCTTCTCTCTGTCTGTCTCTCTCTGTGTCTCTGTCTGTCTGTCTCTTTCTCTGTCTCTTGATAACACTTAGGAGTTTTTTGATTTTCTAGCTAGTGAAGGGCCTTCAGCAGATGCTAAGGCCTTGTACATGTGTGAGGACTTAATGCTTTCTTTTGACACATAGGAAATTACTCACAGAAGAAACATCTATGGCTCATGAGATACAAGGCTAGTCTAGCTGTGTTGGAATGGTTGTTGGTATATAAACAGTCTTCTGAATCACACTTTGTCATACTGGTGGATGCTTATATGAAAGTTTTTTCAAGGCCCAATGGTAGATAGATGATAGATAGATTTAGATATAGATGAAATAAGATATAGTCTAGTATGGCCAAAGTAAGACATGTCAAAGGAGATATATATATCTGAATGACTTTTTAAGTTTTGTGTTCCAAATTGCTTGCTTTTAGACATGAAGATAGATAAAATAACATGAGATGAGATGAGACTAGAGATGAGATAAGAGTGAGCATTTATTAAGCACTTACTATGTACCATGCACCTAAGCTCTGAGGATACAAAAACAAGCAAACTACCATTTAGGAACGAGCATTGGAATAGAGGAAGATAGTATGTTTAAATAGGTTATTTGGTATTAATATGAATAACTAACATTTATATACCATTTTAAGGTTAGCAAAGTGCTTTCCATGCATTATTTCATCTAATGTTCACAATAATCCTATGAGGTAAGTACTAGTATTATCCCTTTTATAGATTTCAGGAAATAAGCAATCATAAAAATTATATAAGCTGCCCAAGGTCACACAGATCGTAAGCAGAATTAATTTGCTTCTTGACCTCATCAGTTCCTATGGATTCAATTATCATCTCTATGCAGATGACTCTTAGATTTATTTGTCCACCTCTAATTTCTCTCCTGTGGGGTGGCTAGGTGGTGCAGTGAATAGAGTGCCTGGAGTGGAGTCAGGAAGACTCATCTTCTTTTTGCCTCAATTTGCTCATCTATAAAATGAGCTGGAGAAGGAAATGGAAAACCACTCCAGCATCTCTGCCAAGAAAACCCCCAATGGGGTACGAAGAATTGGACATGACTGAAATGATGGAACAACAATTTCTCTCCTATCTTACATCTCTAAGTCTTATTTGAGTTCCTGAACTAGATACCCTATAGATATTTTGAACTTAGCATGTCCCAAACTGACTCATTATCTTTCCCCCCTAAATCCTCCTGTCTTCCCTATTACTGTAAAGGGTGCCACTATCCTCTCAGTCACCCTGGCTCACAACCTTGACTCCCTGCTTTCTCTCACCTTACCATATCCAATCGGGTGTCAAATCCTGTCACTTCAGCCTTTGTAACATCTCTCATATATGCCTCCTTACCTCCTCTGACATGGAAAACACTCTGGTCCAGGCCCTCATCACCTCATGCCTACACATGGTTAAGTAACTTGCCCAGGGTCACACAGTTAGTAAGTGTCAGAAGCCAGATTTGAACTCACAAAGATGAGTCTTCCTGACTCCAGGCCCAGCCCTCTATCCACTGTACCACCTCACTGTACTGCTATCATGAACAGGGATCACAAATGGATGGTTCTGAGCTGGGTCCTGAGGCAAGCATGAGGAGAGCATCAGGCTTTACTGTATTTGGGTAACAGGAGCACTTTTAATGATCCCTAATTATTCATTGCTAAAAAAAATCTCATTTCAACCCCAATATTTTTCTCATGCTAGTTTATGTCTATTAATCATGGGCTACCATGATTGTAGAAAAATCTCTTATCAAATGTGCTAATAAGCAGCCATATCAAATGACCTGCAAACCAATGGAACATATTCTCATTATTTTAAGTCACAAGATAAAACTCCCCAGAGTGTCAAGCTAGTTTTTTTTTTCCTTCATCTTTATATAAAAATACAGGTTACTCTCTTTTCCCAAAATAACTTCCCATATGTTATGGTCACTGAACCTACCATTAAGGGAAGCATTGTGGTCTGAGTCTCTTTTGCCCAAGAGTAGTGATGAGTTTGCACTACACTATTAATATTTTTAGAGTCACATGATATTAGAGCTGCAGGAGTGATGGAAGTCATTGATTTTAACCCATACGTGATCAATAATTCCCTCTACAACATTCCCGTCTCCTCTGATTCCCCTTGTAATCACTAGCACACAACAGATCACAAGCCAGGGTTGAAAGGGAACTTTGTGCCTGCAGAGTTTTTCTTGGGTCAAACCTAAGTGGCTATGGTAGGCCTCACAGGCATGACCCTGACCTCATCAGTACTATATTCTGACTGGCAAAGATCAGTGGTCCAGTTAATATACCCAAAAGGTCATTAGGGCAATGAAGCTTGAATGTTGGATTTTTTTTTCTTCTGGAGTTGTTCCATACTGTTCAGGATAAGAGAAACAGCTCAAAAGTCAGAAGCCAAAAGAAGATGGAGGAGTGACAAGGAGCTATAATCCACAAACTGGTAGATTACACATTGAAGATTAAAACTAGTGGTCCTCATCTCAATTACTAAGTAAGAAAATTACTAAAGAAAGAAAAAACTGAATTAGTTCTATTAATGTTTCTGATGTTGTACTTTATCCTAGAATATGACTGCATAGCAAAAGCATCATTCTTTAAATGTTATATCAGCCTACTGATTTATTAATTCATGCTTTCTCAAAGAGAACTGGATTAAAACACAGTGGGAGTTTTAACTCTAAAAAACAAGTATCAGTTCTTTTTTTCATCCTTCACCAACCAGTAGCTGCTAATAATCTAAAACTAAAATATGGGAGTAAAGGGTTCACAACACATCTATAACATTCATAATTGATCTTTCTTTTGCCATGATTTGGAGCAAAATACCAAATACTATATAATAAAAAGTAAGTTTGATATGAGTTGGGGAATAATCTTTATTCATATTTTTCTGGTATGAGAATTTCATTCTTCTGGCCTTAGTAGATAAAAACATCTCATTCCAAAAAACACGTGATGCATTTTGAACAGCTTGTACTAATCCTTACTGCAGAATATCATCACATAATGGAAACATCTTGACATTTCCCTCCAATCACATAATGTTAGATATCCCAGGGTCATCCAGGAGAAAGTCATACATATATACTGAGGGGAAGGGGATGTTAGAGACAGACTTAGCAGAGTGGGGGGGAGGCATATTATTTACAAAATTTTCTGATATATAATATTTTCCTACTTTTCTATCACTTTTATTGGGATCATACTTCTACTTCTCTCCACATTTTTCATTTTTTATATAAAACTTTGTGATAAAGACAAGAATTGGATAAAATTTCAGACTAAACACTCCTCAGTTAAAAAAGAAAAAAAAATTGCCCCCTTTCATGAAATCCTAGAAGCTAAGGCTGTGATATGAATATTTGAGAGCTAAGTAAGAATTTTAATGACCAGAGTTAAAAAATTTCTGCTATTGGCATGTAGTTATAACACATAAACATAGTAATAACTGTTACGTTTGAAATTTCTAATTTTCAGTTTTTATTATATTAATATGGGCTATTGGCTGTGCCATCAGAAACTTTTCTTTACTAAGAATACTTATTATAACAAAATAGTAAGTTCTTTATGTTTAATATAGTATTTCATAGCTCCAAAGCACTTCCATATAGATTGTTATTTTTATTGTTGTATTGATGCATCCTAAATATATTTAAATATGTGTGTGTGTGTGTATGAGTGTTTATCATGGTTACTTCCCAGTGTTTCCCCCATAGACCCCTCCCTTGTAACAAAGAAACACAGGTAAAATAAGCTGATGCATAAGTGACAGTGTATACAGCATTATGCACCCACTGCTCAGCACATTTATACTAAAAGGAAGGAATTAAGTTTTGTCCTCAGCCCTTGGAAATAAAGATTTTCATATTATCTCATTTGATCCTCATAAGAACTCTGTAAGATAAGTAGAACTGGAGTTGTTATTTTCTTTTAGGGACAAGGAAAATGAGAAATGAAGTAACATAGCTCAGGTTACACAGACAGTGACTGTTAGACTCAAACCTGGGCTTTTGGGGTGCGTTTCCCAGGATACTATATAAGTAATGTTGGGCAGCTAGGTGGCACAGTGGATAGAGCACTGGGCCTGGAGTCAGGAAGACTCCTCTTCCTGAGTTCAAATGTGGCCTCAGACACTTACTAGCTATGTGACCCTGGCAAGTCACTTAACCTTGTTGGCCTCTATTCCTCATCTGTGAAAATGAGTGGAGAAGGAAATGGCAAACCACTGCTCTGTCTTAGCCAAGAAAACCCCAAATGGGGTCACAAAGAGTTGCACACAACCAAAATAACTGCACAGCAATAACATAAGCAACATTGCAGATTTGTCAATCTCTAATTCAACTTGTTCTCCATTACCAATAAATAGACTGAAGAGTCAGTTTGGGAAAAGGCCTAGCTTAACATATTTTATAAAGTTATACTCAAAAGATACAAAGAAAAACTTTGGTAACTAAGATTGGACTATAGCTGTGGTCTTGTAGGAAGGGTTATCCCAACTATGTTATAGGCTATATTACCCAACCTGGTATCTATTAACCTTTTAACCTTCTAAAAGACTTACTTACTCTTTAAACAGTGCTCCATCTCCACCCCCCTCCTCCAATGTCTATACCCAGGCTATGTCAGAAGACACTTCAATCCCCTTCCCCCACTCCTTTCAGGATAACCTAATTGTTCATACCCTCTTTCTCACATGACCTTACACTTACTGACCTAGCAAAAAGTTGCATCTGTCAATGTGAGCTCCTTCAAGATTTCCTATTCTCAGCATTCCACACAGTGCCTTGCAATTCATAATAAATAACAGCTTCCATTTATATAGCTCATTAAGGTTTACAAAGAGCTCTGCATATGCATTCTCATTTGATCCTTACAAAACTTCAGAAGAGGTAATATATCCATTTTGATGATGAGAAAATCAAGAGACTCAAAGTTAAGTAACTTATTCAGTTGAACAGGTGGGATTCAAGCCCAGTTCTTCTCAAATCTAAGCCTGGTGTTCTAATGATGAAACTACACTTAATAAATTCTTGTTGAGTTTAGGGATTATAAGATATGTGAATTTTGGCTGATCTTTTCCAACTTAGCCTTGAAATTTGCATTTTCTTATCACATATTTATTGTTCCTATTATTTAGCAATAAAAATGGGTTTCAAAATTCTCCTTCAACAAGGCTGCATAGCCATAACACTTTTATAAGATTTTATAAGACAATACCCCACCCATCTAAACAAAGTCACATCAAGTGAAACAAGGAGTTATTCCTTAAAAGCAATGGAAAAGAGCTGCTGAAAAATCATTTTTGTTTCTCAACCCACACCTGCATTAGAAAAGTAAAACAGGACGCTAGAGGGTTTTAAAATTTTCTGTGAAATACAGATAGACTCTAAAGGACAAAATGTCTTCCATGTGCCATAATTTGCCCTGACTTAGCTAGTTAGGGTCAGAGTTGGGACCAAAACACAGGTCTGCTTACTGCCAGTCCATTACACTTAGAGGTGTAAGGATACAAGGAGATAAGGCATTGCCAAAGAAAATCTAAAAGGGACCTTAATTCTAATTGTGCAAAGAAAGGATTTTTGTGCATAATTAATAAGGATCAAATAAGATCTGTAAAGCACTCTGCTAACTTTAAAGCTCTAAACAAATGCTAGCTATTATTATTCATTGTTAATTAATAATATTAATACTACTACCAACAACAACACATTCTCTCTGGCCTAAGAATTATACCAAAGAGAATGGCCTCTTCATTCTACTTTGAGAACATTTGGGCTCTATAACCCAGAACTTGCTATGGACCTGAAATCAATTCATCATTTTGGAGAAAATCAAGGCCTTGGGTGTGTGGAGGGCATCTTGAGCCCCTCTGAAAGCCTTAGGAGAACTGAGGAAAGAGATGTGATGTAGGGAACTTGTTTCCATTTCAAATCTCTCTATATCTGTCCTATTGGAAGAAGTTGAAAAATCTTCATTCCTATCAATCTTAGGTGATTAATACAGAACTAATAGGGATGGGCATGACCTTATCCTGTTGTCCACTAGCTCACCATCTTTTATTTTTTTTTTGCTTTTTGGAGGGGGGAAGGAAGGGCAACTGGGATTAAGTGACTTGCTCAAGGTCACACAGCTATTAAGTGTTAAGTGTCTGTAGTCACATTTGAACTCAAGTCCTCCTGATTCCAGGGATGGTATTCTATTCACTGCGCCACCTAGCTGCCCTTCACCATCTATCTTTTGTGTCTGGAAGAACCTTTGTTAAGCTGCAGAAAGTATGATATTTGGGAAAGGATGTCTTGAGCTTTTTTCTAGGAAAATTCCCAGAAGAAACGTTTCTTCTTTTCTTTGTAAAATGAGTCTATAAGCATTTAAGATGGTGAAGAAAGCCAAGATTTGGGTACAGAATCAAGGAAAGTAAGGCTTAAACAAATCCCCTGGAGACCTGTCTGAACACCAGTTCATTTGTTGATCTAATGAGTCTTTATTGTCATGGAGGAAACAGTTAAAGTCCAAGACTGTAAAGAAAATTAAACTGCAGGCTCTGGGGCCTTACAATGCTCTGGGGTTCTGTCATAAAGGAAGCCATTTTGGTAAGTTTCAGACAAGTCCAGGGCCTTCCCCACTGTGTCCAGAACTCACTCTGGAACCTTTTTAAATAAAAAAAGGGGGTTCCATTTTTCTAAAGACTCATGCCTCTCAAACTTTTTTTTTTGGTCTGTTCAGTTTCTGGTCTTAGTTCTGTAGCACTGGGCATCATCAGTAGCCATGTTATTTGGCATGATGACTGTTTTTGTATGTGTATGGGAGATATCTAGGGACTAAATTAAATGAGTATTGGAGATTTGAAATGCGATATGGCCCCAGACAGAGGGAAGACTACTCATAGGGCTATTATTAGAAATAGATAGGTTTACAAATTGCTTTACCACATTAGTCCTCAATATTTGAAAAAAGTGAAACAACAACAAAAAAAACCCTTCATGATTCAGCCAACTGCTATCAGAGCAAGAATGTTATGATTATGTTTTCAGCATAATAATAATATTTCATATTTTTATGGCACTTCACAATTTACTAAACGCTTTATGACAACCTCATGAGACAGGTAGTACACATACTGTTATCCTCATTTTGGGGAGGGAGGTTATCTGATTTGTCCATGGCCACACATCCTTAGTAAATGTCTCAAGTGGGATAACATGATTCGAAAACCTAAGACTGGAATGAATTTTTTTTTAACCAAACCTGCGATTTCATTGCTACAGGAAATTCCCAGTGAGGAAACTCCCTTTTACCAATGCAGACTAGCACCTATTCTATGACTTGCAGTCTTAGATCAGATGAGATAATTTTTATAAAGCATTTAGCACAGTCCCTGGAACAGAGTGGGGCAGGTAGATGGTATAGTGGTTAGAGCACTGGGCCCAGAGTCTGGAAGATCTGAGTTCAAATGTGTCCCCAGACATTTACTGGGCAAGTCACTTCATCCTATTTGCCTCAGTTTCCTCAACTGTAAGATGCACTGGAGAAGAAAATGGCAAACCACCCCAGTATCTTTGCCAAGAACTGCAAATGAGGTCACTGAGATTTGGACACAACTGACCCAGCAGAACAGCTGGCACATAGCAGGTACTTAATACATAAATGTGTGTTCCTTTCCCCTTCCCTGGAGACTTACCTTGACTGATATTAGAATGCTTTCCTTTTATTCATTCCATAATGTTTATAGCTTTCTTCCTTGACTTTTTTTTAGTCAAGAAAAAAGGTTGATAATTTGAGGACACATATTGCTTTGGTCAACTTGGTGTACCTGTGAGTCTGTGAGTATGTCCCTGGTCCACCCTGGCTTTTGCCTTTGTCCTGTTTGAAATATGATAATCTCTTCTCCTCTTATCCAAGTCTGACATGTTCCTCAAGGCCTGGATCAGTACCTATTCCTCTGTGATCAATTGCTCTCCTTCAGTCCTACAGCATTTTTCATCAGTACCATTTATTTAGTGCTTGCCCTAGTTTTTGTGTACATACTTTATTTCTGTAACTAAATTGTATGCCACAAGAGGGCAGGGACTTCAGTGAAGAATCTTGTCCTGGATGTACCCTCTGTAAATGCTTATAATGAAGTGCCATTTGAATAAGCTGAAAAATCTGAACTGTCCCCCCTACCACTCTACTCAATTCACTCTCCTTCCCAAAAGTTTGTGAAACTCTCCCAAAAACCAAAACTAATAGCTTTTCCCCAGCTCTCCTCTTCCTCAAGTTTTCCCTGCAGCATTCTGATACCATTTGTTGAACTAGAACTTAATTTGTACTCCACGGGTTGGGAAGGGCCACTGAGAACCCAGCCCTGGATCAGCCTTGTCCTTCCCTTACACCAGCAGGACAGAGTCAAAACACAAATTCCAAAGGTTTAGAGGAGGTAGAGGCAGTCTGTTTTATTGACATTTCTCCCAATCCAGTGTAGACTTCCTTGCTGTGAAATATGCATTCCAACTCCTGGCTTTCTCTAGACCCTTGGCTTCTGGCCTTCCTGAAGAACCTGGGCTCCTAATGCTGCCTAGCCCTTTACACAGGATCATACTTAGGATCTCATTACTATGTCTCTCAGGGGTATGGAATGGAGGGGAGGGAAAGTTTTCCTTAACCCTAAAAGATGTCCTAAGGCTACTGGGGTTTTCAGAAACAGTCATCTGGTAAGGTAGCCAGGTGGCACAATGTTGAGAGTATTAGGCCTAGATTCAGAAAGATTTGAGTTCAAATACAGTCTCAGACATTTGCTACACAAGTTACTTAACTTTTGCCTCAGTTTCTTCCAATGTAAAATGGGAGTCATAATAGCACCTAGATAGCACAGTTGTTGTGAAGATTAAATGAGATAGTATTTGCAAAAGTGCTTAGAAAAGTGCCTGGCACATGGTAAATGCTTTCTAAATACTTATTCTCTTCCTTTCCCTCATCTGCCCAGGCAGCCCACAATCTGGATCCAACTTCAAGAGAGTTGGTGATTGATTTCACTCTAGAATATTTTTAGATCTCTACTTTGTGTGACAATCTGAACTGAGTTTCATTCAAAGGTCTGCTGAATGAATGAAATGTTGAATGAATTCTGTATAGCATTTACTTTTGTGATGAAAATCACTTTTGTGATTACTTATCTTCTGTTCCAATTATTTTCAAAATGATAGTTTTATAATTTTATACATAATACATGCATGTGTGAATGTATGTATGTATGTGTTTGAAAACAATGACAGCCCCAGATCTAATTAGTTATTTCATTAAGATATGGAGTTTACAGAACCTTGGGATGAAACTAAAAAGAAATCCTCAAGCATTTGAGAAAGGGGGGAGAAAAAAGAAAACTAAATGTTACCATTTACTTTAGAAAATCAACTACTGCTGTCTGAAAACAAGTTTCTATATTAACTGGGGGTGGGGTTGAAGAGGTTGGGGATAAGGGAGGCTGTTAAAGCAATCTTGTGGTTTGGATGACCAATAGAAAATAAAGTCTCCTCAAGATTAACTTTTGCATTAAATGTGGACTTGCAGTAAGTGAACACTGCCAATGTTTTTGGTATACATTTTTTACCACTGAAGTAGGCTTTCATTTTGGATCTGCTCAAACCCCTAAAGAGGCCTGAAATCCTCCATGGAAAACAGACAAGGCTGAGCTATTCCAATAACACAGATGAAACCCAGAACAAGCAAAGCAATAATCAGAGGAATCACACACAGGGTTGTCATCGGCCTCCAACAACACGATACTCAGGCACTAAATCATAATCCTGCTTTTTATTTTATGGGTAATCAGGAGGAGGACACAGTTAGGATTTTTACAGCAAAGCAATTACTACAGAAGTATAATTGCCATACCTCAAGCAGACTTCATCTGCCCTTCATAATTAAGGGGGGGAAAGAGCTCCCCTGGCTTCTGTAGTTCCAGTGATTTTGTCTTTTGTCATATCTGGGAAAGAGGCTGAGTGTTGAGTATTTCTACACTCTGATTAAAGAGGATCTTTTTCCTTGGCTATGAAAATGTCTTTGAGACCCAACTTAAAATTCTAAGTAGGCACAACAATCCTCTATAGAAATGTCTACCAAGGGGACTTTTATCTACCACATGCCCAGGGGAGCCTTTGAGCTCAGTGATACAATGGATAGAAGGCTGGGTCTGGAGCCCGGAAGATAACTCCAAATCTGGTATCAGACACTTACAAACTGTATGACCTCATACAAGCCACTTAACGTCTCTGAGACTCAATTTCCTCATTTGTAAAAAGGGGATAATAGATCACCTGCCTTTCAGGGTTGTTATAAGGATAAAATGAGACAACACTTTTAAAGGTGATCAATCAGGTCACAGTTCATCTATGGGAAGCTATTCCTGATTCTTCATTTGCTTTCTCTCTCCTCAAACTATCTTTCATTGGTACGTATCCATTTACTTGTTTATACCTCCTAGTAAAAAGTAAGCTTTCTTATGGCAAGGAAAGTTTTTCACTTTTGTCATTATATTCTCCAACACCTAGTATAGTACTTAATGAACTGAGCTAAGTTAAAAAAAAAAAAAACATGGTCCTCCCCAGGCACAAAGAAAGTCTAGTAAGAGGTGAAGATAACTGTAGTGGCCATAGGAACAATTAGGCCACTAAAAAATATCTCAATGTTTCATCTCATTTCCTAGTGAGATGCTCTTTCAGATTCATAATGCATGAAGAGAGCAGAGAGAATGAGGAGGGGAAGGAGAAAGAAGTGGAAGAGGAGGGAGAGAAGAGGGAGGAAGGGGAGGTAGAGTAGAAGAAGAAAGAAGAAGAGCCAGGAAGAGGAGAAAGAAGAAGAGGAAGAAAAGGAGGAGGAGGGGAAGGAAGAGGGAAGGAGGAAAACACAACAACATGACAATTAGGCTGAGGTCATTTGTTAAATAACTGAAAGAGTGAGCCAGCAATGTCTCCTTCTCAACTCAATGCTATATCTACTGGACTAAGCTTTATAATGACTGGATTGCTGGTCCCCAAAGACGTGAGATGGAAAGAACAAGTGATACATGTGATCTTTATTCCCTTTCAGCAGAGAAAGAGAATTCCATTCCAGCCTGCCACTATGTCTGCGTATTGTTTTTAGTTACATAAACAAGCTTAATTGTTTATGACTGACACAAGGATTGGAGCAGCCTTTCTAATTTGATAAAAAGCTTACATTAATCAAGAATGGAAAAAATTAAGCAGTTACCAAGACTGTGCTAGTTTTTCTTCTCCAAAGTATGCTATTGCTTTTAAAGTTCTGTCCACAAACATCATGTTATATGTTATCTTAAACCAGGCTCTGAGTCAATGGGATCACCTAAGAATGACTTCCCAAGATTCATTTATTTTGGTGCCAAATCCAAATCCAAGGGAAAAAAACATCCTGGACTCTGACCTCTGACCATTACATTCTGACAAACTCCAGCACCACTCACCATGAAAGAAAATGAAGGGTCAGCCTGCTGAGAACTTTAGCCACTATAGGTAACAGCTGTGTAACTATAAACAGGAAAAAAAACAGAACTAGATGGGCGTGAAACACAGGAGCAATGCAGCCCAGAGTTAACCTTTATGGATTACTGTACTAACAACCTTTTTCCACAAATATCAGTTAGGATTTAATATTGGCATACCGATATATATGTGCTAAAGGATACCCTAGTAAAAATTTCATTTCCAGTTCACATATTCAACAGCAAAATAATCTGGCAAGATGTAAAATCTGAATATACAAGGAAAGAATGCAAACTTCTCTTCTTACAAAATCATTCCTCTCCTTTTTCCTTCCCTCTCACTTATGGCCATTTTGTTGCTCATGAGAATCTCTAGCAATAGTGAGGTGTTAGAAGAACAGACGTATTGTTCAGGTTAGTGCTGCTTGTGTTATTATGAGCAGGAATACTGTGTATGCTATGATTACACTCCTTTGGCATGTAGAATTAAGAAGGATTAAAAGACAGGCCATCAGAAAAAGATATGTCGCTAGAGAACAACTGTAAATAACTGTGGCCAGGGGGCCATAAAAGCCCTTTTATATTTAAGTCCCAAGACAGAATGGGACAAAGTTTTCTAAAGCCTAGGTTTGATCAGGTCTCTCCCCTTTTTAAGAAACTTCAATGGCTCCTTGTTTCCTCTATTATAAAACACAAATGGCTCTCTTTGGCACTGAAGGGCTTTCACAGACTGGCTCCAACCTAACTTTTCTTACTGATTTCAAGTTACTCCCCTTTATATACTCTACATTTCAGCCAAAGAGGCTTACTTGCCATTTCTGATCCATGACGTTCTATCTCCCACCACCATAACTTGGCACATGCCATGCCCTGTGCTTGGAATGTTCTACTTCCCCTTTTGTTTCTCAGAATCTCTAGCTCCCTTCAAGACTCACCTAAGCATCACTTCCACAAGACTTTCCTGATCCCTCCAGTCCCTCCCTCCAAGAAATTATTATCTATTTATTATTATCATCATTAATAATGATTAATAAAATAGAGATATAGATCAGGACTGGACCTGGGATTTCATTACTATAAAGAACTCCCAGGTGATAAAACATCTTTTACCAATGCAGGCTGATACCTTTTTTACAGCTCAATTGCCTAGAATCACACCTAGAACTGGGCAGGGTCATCCCTAACTAAATGTTTGGTACATATCAGAAGTAAGACTTGAACCCATTGAAGTTGGCTCTTGAAACATGTCACACTGAATGTAAATTGGGGGTTCTTCATTTTTTTATGTGTATATTAAGAAACCTTTTGGCAGTATGGTGAAGCCTATGGACCCCTTCTCTGAATACTATTGTTAAGTAAATGAAGGTAATACAAAATTTCAATGACAGATTGGTAAAAATAAATATGCATACATGAATGCATATAGACAGACAGACAAATAGATTTTCCTTTCCAAGGTCATGGACCTCCTGAAATCTGTCAATTGATTACGCAAAGGTCTGCAGACCCAAGATTGAAGGCCCCTGTTCTAAATGACAAATGTTTTAATTATTAATAATGGCTTTTTATTTAGTTGGTAATTATTTTTGCATCTACTTATTAGTAGTAAGCTATAACTTCTTTGAGGAGAGGGGATGTTTTGTTTTTGTCTTTGAATCAGTGTCTAGCACAAAGAAGATGGTTAATAAATGCTTGCTGAATTGAAATGAATTATTTAACGTGGGAGAAATAGTATGGGAATAATGATGGAAATAACAAAACATAAGCTGTGCTGTGATTCTGGTTTATTCTGTTCTTCAGTTAAAAAAAAAAAAAGGTCTGGAGTTTTTGCGTAAGTCTGTCTCTGATCCTTATTCCTTTCTAAAACCAAACCCACTAAATAACCCCAATGCAGAAAATCCAGTTCATAAGTGCATTTATGTGAGATGTTAAAACAAAATACTCAAGACATAAATTGAGGGTGAGGGGGAAGACTTCATAGGAGTCAATAGGAAAATGGAGACCAGGATATTGCTGGTCAGCAGTGAGACTGGCTAGGGAGGGGAAGGCCTTCTGGAGTAGGAAGAAAGGACAATTTAATCTTGTTTCTGGGAGTTCCTTTCGACCACTAGGTGAGACCAGGATTACAACTAAGGATAATGTGGGGCACCACATTGAAAGGTATGGGGTTGGAAGGAGGTCAAAATTTTGATGTAACAAATGGTTATATCATCTGATAGAACAAACTATCTCTAGACTGGAGGTATGTCCCATTAGAGGGACCAAAATATTAATTTACTGTTTGGATTCTAAGATAACTGGACAGGGTCATCCCTAACTATATGTTTGGTATGTTGCCTGGTACATTTTTGATACTCAAGAAATATCTATTCCAATTAGTGAAGGCTGGTTTGCCAAGGACACTGGGCCAAATATTTTAGGGAGAGATATCTTATCAGTTCTCATCTTTCAATATTAGTAGACATGTTGGCAGTTGCTAACCTTGTATCACATCATCATTCTAGAGCAAGCTGTATGACAGATGAATCACTCCCATGTCCAAAAGATTGTCCTAGAAAAAGAATATAAATTCTTCTACATATGTAACAAATACCTCTCATGTGAAAGGAAAATGTAGTATAATATAATTCCACACATGTATGTGGACTAGAAGAATGAGAAATTCAATTGTTAGATCAACAAATAAGTTTTAGAGAAGACTGTTTAGAAGAGTTGATGGTAGGATATTATACTTTTTTCATGGTGTTTTGCTTGACAGAGAATGAAGGAAAAAAATCCCCATATAGAACAAGGTAGGTTATCAAATTAAACTGCACTAGACCTTGTTTTATTAATGATTATTTTTACATCTCTGTTACTTAAAATAATCATCCCTCTTACAGAACCTTCCCTCATAACAAAAACAATTAATTAAACAAACAGAGGCCATCACAGTGACTCTATCTGACAAAGAACACAGCATCTAACACTTGTGGTCAGCCACCTCTCCTGCTAGAGAAGGGAACTTCTTGTAGTCTCTCTCTAATCAAGATTAGTCTTTTCATTGAAGTTCATTAGACATTTTTCTTCTCACATAATATGTCATAAACAGGGTCGATAGAACATAGGTGAACTTTAAGTTTAATTTTCATTTAGACTTAGTCTAAATTTTCAATTAGTTTAATCAGAGAATTTAAAAACTGAACATTTATGCAACAAACATATATCACATACATACTATGTGCCAGGTACCATGCTAGGCTTGTGGGAGGGACTAAAATGAATAAACTAGGATCCCTATTTGTTATAGGTCCATGGTTCCCCCATTTCCTACAAAAGGGATTAGATTTTTCCTAAAAAGCAACAAAGTGGTCCCAGGACCTCATTGACCCTGCTTCCCTGATAGAGTTTTCTGGTCACCTAAGGGCATCCTACCAATGTGCAGTCAGAGTCCCTTCACCTTGGTCTTTTTCTAAAGACCACATGAGTCATCACATCCTGTCCTGCTGACCAGAGAAACTAAGGGGCCCATCGTATCCTTGTTCCATATACTTGCTGTGTTAGGGCAAAGTGAACTTCCTTTTGTTAAATGTTCAGTGGTTTTCAAGTGCCACATTTAACCCCAATATCAAACCTGAAAAGGGTGCTGGGGTTAAGCCCACCCCTAACATATGGTCTCATGAAATTACAATTCAGGAAAGAAGATAAAATCTGGACATGAATAACTATATCAAGGGGTAGTATTCTCCTCTTTTCCCCTCCCTGATAAACACCACTTCCAAACTCACCACCATACTGCTAACTCAAGCTTTGCTTGACTCCTCTGTCTCCTCACCCAAATGACTGGAGGACTGGAGGATAGAGTACCAAACTGCTCTAATACCTTCCTTTGTAGAGGCCAGAAACCGGATTCACCTTGTTCCACTCTGCATTTGCTGCACTGTCCAGTTTCAACTCTATGAAACGAGGTACCACCATGCTAGGTACCCCCGGTATCTTCCACACCCCTTTCTTGCCTCATTTTGTGTGCTGTCTCCCTCTTTTGATTTTAAGCTCCTGGAGAGTAGGGGCTGTCTTTCTTTTTATTAATTGTATCTCCAGCACTTAACACACGCCTGGCATCTTGTAGGCACTTAACAAATGTTTACTGGATTAGAAGTGAGTGTGTCAATTATTCTTTTTTTTTTTTTTTTGCTTTTGGAAGGGGGACAGTAGGGCAATTGAGGTTAAGTGACTTGCCCAAGGTCACATGGCTAGTTTTTGTATTAAGTGTCTGAGGCTGGATTTGAACTCAGGACCTCCTGACTCCAGGGCCGGTGCTCTATTCACTGCACCATCTAGCTGCCCCATGTGTCAATTATTCTAAGGAAATAAAGGGAGCTCAGGGGGATTTGGGTTGGAGCGATCAGAGAAGGCCTCATGGAGCAGGTGATACCACTGTGCCTTTAAGAATGACTAGGAGGTCAAAGATCAAAGATGATGGGAGATAAAGGTGACAGTAATTTTAGGCACATAGCTTTGCATGAGAACAAGTATACAAGGAGGAAAACTTGACTTCATCTTTACTTATTGTGGCAACATATTATAAATAACAAAATTATTGTTCTGTTATTTTGTTATTAACAGAAAATTGCTGAGAGGAAATTCGTTTTTTTTTTTAAAGCAATTGGGGTTAAGTAACTTGCTCAAGGTTACATGGCCAGTTATTTCTGGGTGTGGTGCTGAGTATCTGAGCCCAGATTTGATCCCCAGGTCATCCCGACACTGGAGCCGGTGCTCTTACTCGCTGAGCCACCTGGCTGCCCCTAAGCAATTGGGGTTAAGTAACTTGCTCAAGGTTACATGGCCAGCTGTTTCTGGGTGGGTGCTAAGTGTCTGAGCCCGGATTCAATCCCCAGGTCATCCCGACACTGGAGCCGGTGCTCTTACTTGCTGTGCTACCTGGCCGCCCCTGGAAATTCAGTATTTTTAAAATGGGTCTGAAAGGTCTTTTTTTTTCTAATTCTATCCTTCTTTATCACTATGAATATTTTTAAAGCATCCATTGAAAGTACAGGAGGACAAAGAGGGTTCCCTGCCATCAAACACCTACCATCTGAAGGGAAAATAAATACATACAGTGGGTTTGGAGGGTGGGCCTGTTCTGTCACCACGAAAGATTCATGAGTGGGCTGTGATGGAGTATGGGGTCTAGATGGGGCTAATTAAGAGTTAGGAAAATAACAGTTTTAAATCCAAGCTACAGTTGATTAGAACATTCTGTTTCTGGATAAGAAGGACGAGAGAGAGATATGGCAATGGTCCTAGAAGCAGAAAGAGATGCAGTCAGAGAGAGACTCTATCAAGCAGATCCTCTATCAGAAGAACCATTGGGGAAGGACCTTGGGATGAAATTATAAAGTCAGAATTCCAAACTTAAATCTTCCACTTTGTGTTACATGACATCGGGCCAGATTTATTCCCAAACCTGGTTTCATTCTTTATAATAGAGAAGGAAATGGATAGAACGAAAGAAATTCTAACATAAAAAACTTTTCTGGACAATTTAGTGCAATAAACAGAACACTTCACTTGGAGTCCCAAAGGCCTGGGTTCAACTCCTGGTTCTACCACTCAACAAGATATGTGTATATGTGTGTGTGTGTGTCTCACACACACACACACACACACACACACACACACACCTGAGTTGGAAGAGATTTAGAGGCTTTCTAGTCCAACCCTCTTATTTTATAAATGAGGCCTAGAGAGGTTAAGTGACTTGCCCAATTCCAAATGAGTAATAAGTGACAATGAGGATTTAAATTCAGGTTTTCTGAACTGCCACTGTCAGTTTGGTATTTGTGCCACTTAACCCATCTATCTCTAGGTCTTAGTTTTGTCATCTGTAAGGTACAAGGTAGCTCAGAGGCATCGTGGCTCTTTGCTGGAAGTACTGCCATCATTTTATAGCACATGTGTTTTCTTTGCTTTTCTCCATTAAAATAATAATATTCTGGATTTCAAACAACATCAGAACTATGTGTTTCTCTCACTATAGTCCTAGAGTTCCTTAGATTACTCCACTGAACCAACTCCTGATCTATTTCTCATGGTCAAGTCTTTTCTGTGAAACTTGAAATCATTCTTTGACTCTTCCTTAAAGGGACTGCAAAACGAATAGGGAAATTGATTAGAGAGATGCAAATCAAAACAACTCTGAGGTACCACATCATACCTATCAGATTGGCTAACATGACAAAGCAGGAAAATGATAAATGTTGGAGAAGATGTGGGAAAATTGGAACACTAATGTATTGCTGGTGGAATTGTGAACTGATCCAAGCATTCTGGAGAGCAATTTGGAACTATGCACAAAGAGCTATAAAACTGTGCATACCCTTTCACCCAGTAATACCACTCCTGGGACTGTATCCCAAAGAGATAATAAAAATGGGAAAGGGACCCATATAAGCAAAAGTATTTATAGCAGCTCTTTAGGTGGTGGCAAAGAATTAGAAATTGAGGGGATGTCCATCAATTGGGAAATGGCTGAACAATGGTACATGAATGTAATGTCATACTATTGTTCTATATGAAATAATGAGCAGGAGTACTTCATAAAAACCTGGAAAGACTTACATGAACCAAAGCTGAGTGAAATGAGCAGAACCAGGAGAACACTGTATACAGTAACAGCCACAGTGTGCAATGACTGACTTTGATAGACTTATCTCTTCTCAGCAATGCAAGGACCTAACACAGATCCAAAAAAACTCATGATGGAAAATGTTATCCACATCCAGAGAAAGCACTTTGGAATTTGAATGCAGATAGAAGCACACTATTTGCTCTCTTTTTCTTTTGTTATTTTATTTTGCTTCTTCTTTCTCATGGTCCCTGCCATTGGTTCTAATTCTTCTTTACATCAAGACTAATGTGAAAATATGTTTAATATGAATGTATATATAGAACCTATATCAGATTACATGCTGTCTTGGGAAGAGGGGAGAAGAAAGAGGAGGAAAAAATTTAAAACTCAAAATCTTAGGGAAGTAAACGTTGAAAACTAAGAATTAATTAATTAATTTTAAGAATAATGAAAATAGAGATATTTAGGTGGCAAAGACACTGAGAAGAGGAGAGATGTTCCCAGGCACCACGGAACAAGTTAGAAAGAAAACCAATCCTTCAGTCTGCCTGTGAATTAATTTACATTGCTTCTTCTGCACTGTAGATAATGAATATCTAGCAGGGGTGGGGAACCTGTGTCCTTGAGGCCATATGCGGCCTCTAGGTCCTCAAGTGGGACCCTTTGGATTCAAAGTCATACAAATATGAGTTGTAGTTAATTTAATTAATTTTATTAACTTATGTTGCTTCTTCTGCATTGTAGACGTTAAATATCTAGCAGGGTTGGGGAACCTGTGTCCTTGAGACCATATATGTAGCCTCTAAGTCCTCAAGTATGACCCTTTGAAGTCATACA
The DNA here is from genome assembly GCF_028583685.1 of Petaurus breviceps papuanus. Lineage (NCBI taxonomy): Eukaryota > Metazoa > Chordata > Mammalia > Diprotodontia > Petauridae > Petaurus > Petaurus breviceps. Next base: position 10,499,221 of record NW_027186473.1, read on the forward strand.
AATATGAATTGTAGTTAATTTAATTAATATCATTAACTTACATTGCTTCTTCTGCACTATAGATAATAAATATCTAGCTGCAGTGGGGAACTTGAAGCCTCAAGGCCACATGTAGCCCTCTAAGTCCTCAAGTGCAAAACTTTGCAGTCAGTTGGGCTGCACTTGAGGACCGAGAAAGCTACACATGGCCTCAAGGTCACAGGTTCCCCACCTCACCTAGATATTTTTCTACAATGCAGAAGAAGCAATGTAAGTTAATGACATTAATTAAATTAACTACAACTCATATTTGCATGTCTTTGAATCCAAAGGGCCACACTTGAGGACCTGAGGGACCACATTTGGCCTTGAGGCCACAGATTCCCCAACCCCGACTAAAACAAAGCAGAATAATAAAAACTGAAATACAAACATGTCTTCCAATGTGGATGTAGTGGGAACTGGGTTCTAGTTCCAATTTTTACACTAACACACTCTATGATATTGTACAGGAAGTCTGTAAAATGAACTGAAACATCTCTTATGGTGTCTAAAATGTGTTGCATATTTCTGAACCTGTGGGAAAGAAATGAGGCAATAAACTTGTAGAAAGAAACAAGAAGACAACCAGTGAAATGGTCTTATTTGTCTCAGAAGGAAGGGCAGGGTTCCTATGTCACAGTGAGACAGCCCTGCTCTGTTTTAGAATACACACAGTGAAGAGCTCACTTTCCTGGCTCTGAAACACACAGCACAGTCTGGGTGTAGTGCACTATGTGGAAACATTTTCTAGAACCTCCCTACCCTGGAGTGCAGTGACCTGGATTTTTTTCTGCCTGATCATATTCTTTTTTGGATATTCCATGATTTCATGCAAAGTTCTACATTTTCAATGTCAAGCTGAAACACATAAACACTGTTATAAAAGAGGCCCATCTGAAAGAAGAAAACCAAACTCAAACCCCAAATACTGTATTTTTCATATTTCTAAGATTTCAATATTCATGTCCATACCTTCTATTTGGCTTTAAAGTCAATTTAAACTTAAAAAAGCTCTGGTAGTAAAGATGGTAGTAAAAGAAGGTGATGACCAGGGATTATGTACTATGATTTTTTTATTTGTACAACTCAACAAAACAACTCTTAAGAAATACACCCTAGTGACTGCTTTCTGTTTTAGACTCTCTGTACAGCTGTCTTCACTGAAATATTATGACTTCAACACATCTTCATTAATACTTACACAGACTGTTTCTCTGAAATGCTGTAACCACTCTAAAGTCAAAAATTATAAAAAGTCTATTCCTAAAAGAAAAGGTTTTTGCTTGCCTGCCTCAAATGATGTCATCTTGTCTGGGCTCCTGCATTCCCAAAGAGAACAACTTGAAATAATCAGGACTACTGGGTGGTGACTCCCAGAACCACTGGGCATAAGGGGTAGCATATGCATGGAGTCCTAACATCTGTCTGAGAGATACATGTGTAGGTATCTGCTTGGAAGGGCTGGGTTTTACAGCCTTCTATTCTTTTTTTCAATAAGTGAAAGCACGTGCTTAGCTGTCCCCCTTCCCCCTCCCCGTTTTCTATAGGCAAGTAGGCAGAGTACCATCAGGCCCATAATAATTACATCTCCATAATTCTAATTTACCTATTCCAGTGCATTGGCAGGTTGGGTGTATGCTCATTAGCTAGTGGGAATCCACTCGACATTATAAATATAAAGGAATTATTCCCCTGCCAAAGTTTGAAGCCTTTACAAGGAAATAATTTCTATAGGAAACATCTACACACTCCATTCACTGAGCTTAAATACAAAAAACCAGCAGCTTATGTTTCTTCTTTTTTTTTTTAAGAAAGGGAAAACAAAGAGTCCCACCACTTCTTAAGCACAGTTTGGAAAAGAAGCCTAGCTTTTTACAATTAAAATGCTATTGCATTTGCATGTTGAAAAAGAATATAAATTGTTAATGAACATTGCACCATACCAGTTTCCTGTTCCAGTTGGCTGACTTGTCAGGTTGGCAACAATTCAGGAGCTTACAGAGTTACAGGCATATGTCTTGTGTTAAAAACAGAAAAAAAAATTAAAAATAGAGAAAGAAAGAAAAAAAAAGAAAAAAGAGAGAGACTTCGAGTTATAAACACTTCAGTGAAAATTACCATCCAGTTTCAAGCCAACTCAGACCAGGTGCTGAAGACAGAATAAAGAGGTATCACATGAAGACAGAAGAAAAGTGAAGGTGTCTATGGAGATTATGTTCTATGGTACATTTAAGACACTATCTTGCAATATGAGCCTATGTCTCCATAGCTGGAGTTACAAATTCTCTAATTCTATGAATTCCTTTTTTTGTAGTTATCTTCTCTTTTCACATAATAAGATAAAGTGTGTGTAAGAAATTATTCTTCGGGCGGCTGGAGGCGCAGTGAATAGAGCATCGGCCCTGGAGACAGGAGGACCTGAGTTCAAATCTGGCCTCAGACACTTGATGCACTTACTAGCTGTGTGACTTTGGGCAAGTCACTTAACCCCAATTGCCCTCAAAAAGCAAAAAAACAGAACAAAATAAAGAAATTATTCTGGTATGTTGTTATCATTACTTCTGGACATTTAGGCTGAACTGACTGTACTCAAATTATTCAATTCTATTCAAATGAACATGTTGTTCCCAAGGTCACAGTGGCCCTCAGTTGTCTCAGGGGTCACCTATCTGCATCTTGATAGATAAATCATTCTTTAGGGAAGGTATCTCCTCTAACCTTGGAACACTCACTCAGGCATTTTGAACCACTTACTTGCCAAGGCCAGTTTTATTAACCTTTTATGGGGTGTTCTAAAAGTCTCATAAGTTGAAGTTTTAATAAGGAGCAGTATTCAAGAGCTCAGGTACATAGATGATTAGAAAAGGAGATGGGCTGGACATATAGAAAAAGTGAGGGATAACAGATGGATGGTATTGAGTATTTATTGCAATGGAACCCTTCAAAAAATTCTCCTACAGAGAATTTTATTTTCAAAAGTGTATAAACAGAAAAAGCTTATTCCAACTCACACTACAAGTTGAATAAGTAATGTTTTCTGTTTATCCCAAATTAGCATTTTACTTTGTTGACCATGATTTCATTTAAAAGCATTTAAAGAACCTTGAAGAATTACACAATCAACTTTATCTTATTCTGCTTGCTTATCTCCTGAAAGCTAGGTTAAAATCAGGGCACACAAGTTGTGCACCAATTCAGTTGCAAAGCCAGGATTAGTTTATTAGGTTGTGAACTGAGCATAGGGAACACATAAAGTTACCTATGGCTGTGCTGTTTCTATGGCTACTTGGGATTCATGGAAACAATAGTTGTTTTACTGAGAAAATGGGTATTTTACTAATAAAACAGGAGTTGTGGTGGGTGTTAGCAAATTAGGGAAGGCAATGCAACTGAAGTGGATTAGCACTAAGGCTTTCTCAAGTCCCTTGTGTTTTGACAAAGCAAAGATAAAGCTTTCTAGAAAGTACAACAGTATTTCTGCAGATGTCAAAGATGGTTGCATTTAATTCATGGAAGAGATAAATTAACCATCACTGGTATATAGGAAACCTTGAATTATGTTTGTATGGGCTAAAAAAAAGATAACAGGAGATATCTACCAAGTAAACAATAGCATCATATTGAAGTCTAGCCAAAGTAAGCTATAGTTATTAGTTTAGTTTCTTCTATCCTACTATCCAGTTTTCTCAACCACATTTATTAGTGAATCTGATCCACAATTGTTTTTCCCCCCCAGAGACTTAACGAATGCCTTATTCCTGTGCCATTCATCCCTTCCACTTCTGGTGAATGGGGCAGTGATGGAGAAAGTAGGGTAGAAGGTGCTAAGAATCACACAGTTTTTAGACTTTGCAAAAGTATATGCAAATACACAAGGGAACCATGATGTGCTTTAACACATTAAATGTAAGACACTTGTCCCATGAAAAACATTTTTACATACTAATGAAAGAACTAAATAATAGGAATATTGACATTTTTCCTATAAACTAAATCCAAAGACCAGGAAATTGCAACTAAATGGAAGGACAACTTGTAGGTTCTCATTGGAAAAAGTTGGTAGACTCACCATATACCCCTAAGCTATAATAGATGTCCTTCATGGGACACTTAGTTACTTTTACTTGCAGGAGTCATGATAGACATTTAAAAAGGCAGACCAGAAGATAACCATTGCATATATACCACAATTTGCTGCAGAAGATGAAGTTCTATAGTTCACACAGATATCAGGGCTACTGCATCCACTGATATATTAAGTGGCTTCAGGGGCAGATAATAAGAAATGTACTGGAAAATACAATTCAAGATTATGAAATTAAGGATGTCAAAGACTCTCAGACTACTCAGTAACTTTGCACCTGTTTGTCATCGATACTCTATTCAAGAAAAGAGCTGGAAGGTGTTGAATTGGGGAGTACCCAAAAATCATCACAAAAAAAAAGAGAGAGAAAGAAAGAAAGAAATTGCCTATCATGAGAGGAAATCAGTGCAGGCAATATGAGAAGACATCTGGGAGTCATTTCTGAATGTAGTCAGACTACTGACCACCTGGAACAAAGAAGAAAATCAATATCAAATTAAAAGAAAAGATAAAAATTTCAGAAAAGATACTAAATGGATGTATGAGTACCAAGTTATTTTTGCTGAAAAAAATGGGCAATAGATCATGGAAAAAACACTGCAAATTTCCACCATTTCATACAGAAGTTGAACCAAAACAATCTCCTCAAGAAATAAGCCAAAAGTGGCCCACAAACCAACCAAAACATCAAACACTTGATCTACTTATTAAGCAGAGACATGACTATCAATAGTAACATTAGCTTAGAATGTTCATTTACATAATGTGACAGAAGAGGATAGTGGATGGCCTCATGAAAAACCAAAACGCAGAACAGATGAAGATAAATTTATAAAAAGCTTGGCATGAGACCCGACCACACCAGTTCATCTGAAGAGCATCTGTTAATTAAATTGGAGGGATAAAAACAGACATTGAACAGGTCTTTCAGTATTTCTGTTACTCACTAATTTCTTTATTACTGGCAGCGGAATCGTAACATTTGAACTCTAACACTTCAGTCCCTGATATGGGGAAGCGGAGATGGCAGAAAAGAAGATACAGAGATCATCTGGACTGCACCAAATACCCAGAGAAAGATTCTTTGCTCTACTTGGACTTTGTGTAGAACATCTGCCACGACTGTGGTGAATAACTTTTACAAGTCTTCATCTTTTCTCATCTGATGCCTTATCGTTTTACATTGGTACCTCCTTTGCCAATAGTTTAGTGGGCTCTTTCTTGGCAGTGATTAGCTTTCCTCTGGGTGATAAATCCCTTTTTGACCTATCTTTTTTGCCCCTGCTGAAACTGCATCTACTCTGCTGGCCCCTACCCTCCAGCTTGGGTATTTAGAAAAAGGAAGATAATATCTGTCTTTTGAGATACCACAAGGCCCTGTATCAAAAGAAAGAAGTCACAAACAGGAATTGGCCCCATCCTAGGCACAAGTTTACTTAAAAGTTATGGCCAGGGGTGGCTAGGTGGTACAATGAATAGAGCACCAGCCCTGGAGTCAGGAGGACCTGAGTTCAAATCCAGCCTCAGATACTTAACACAAAAAAATGAGCTGTATGACTTTGGGCAAGTCACTTAACCCCAATTGCCCCTCCAAAAAGCAAAAACAAAAACAAAAAAATACTATGGCTACGTAGGGGAAAATACATCCTCCATCAGGCCCTTTGCATAGCTCAGAGAGTTGTCCTTGTACTTCAAAGATAATGAGACTAAAGAAGGCAGGATCATTCCTTCATTATATCCAGAGTTCTGGCCCAGCAGTCAAGTAAGTTTTCATTACTATATAGTACCAGTCCATAAGTCACTATGGCCAATAGGAAACAGAGGATATCTGTGCATGATCTAAAGTAAGAAGATGTTGTAGGCAGGCAAAGGTAGCAAGTTCCCAACTATCCTCCTACCCAGACATAGGCCCACCCCAAGGTTCCATGCTCTAAGGGAAGCCCTCAAGGGTATTTGCTTTGCTCCTTAGATAATGGACAGCAATTCAAAAGGCAAAGGTAGAAAGATGACATTCCAGACATACAGAACAATTTGTGAAAAAGACATGGAAGAAGTAAACTGTTAGGTATGTTCAGGCACTCATGAATAGTCCAATTTGACTATAACACAGAACGGGCAGAGGAAAGTAACAAAAGAAAAGGCTGGAAAGGCAAAAGGGCATCAGACTGTGGAAGGTCTTAAACTTAATGGCTGGTAAATAGACAATGGTAACAAAAAAGGGGAGAATAGTCAATATTAAAGCAGCTGTGAAAAGACAGGCACACTAAATATGCTATTTGGGGAGCTGTTAATTGGTCCAAATGTTCTTAAAAGTAATTTGGAATTATGCTAAGGAAGTTCCCAAAATGTTCATATATTTTTACTTTATATTTAGCATTGATCCCAATACTAGGTAAACTCTCCCTTTCTTTCTCTCCCCACCCCCAAAGGTCAATAATAAAGGAAAGACCCATTTTGGTGTCTCTAGAAACACCAAAGTATTTAGAGAAGCATTTTTGGTAGTAGCAAAGAACTAGAAACAAAAGTAGATGCCCAAGAACTGGAGAAGGGCTAAACATGGCATGTTTACATGAATGGAATGGGTGAATAGGATGAATACAGAGAAGCTAGGGAAAACATATGTGAAATGATACAACCTCGAGTAAACAGACCCATGGAAATAACAGCAATGTAGGTGGAAGAATATCAACAAAATACTCAAAAATGAACATGGTGAAATTATGAACATGTTCAGCCCCACAGAAGAGAAATCAGAATGCAACTCCTTCCTTCTGTGTCAGATTTGGAGGGCTGTGGGTGTAGAACACATAATGCAAGACTAAGTTGATGTGTTGTCTAGTTTTCCTGTTTCCTACCCCATCCTTTCATTTTTTTGTTACAAAGGATGGCTCTTATAGAAAAGAGAAGGAAAATATTGAGAAATGTAGATGATTTAAAAACATTAAATATCAATTAAAAAAATAACAAATTTAGAGGATTTGATTACTGACTAGGAATATGGAGATAAAGTAGAGGGAAAATTCAAACATGATTATGATTTTCAGCCTGGGTGATTGGGATGTTGGAGATCCTACTGAAATAGCCAGGGTTACTGGGTTAAGGTAAGTTAAGATGCTCAGTTAAGAGGGGGAAGGTAAGTCCAACTTAAGGAGTAATATCCTAATTATAAGAGTTTTGAAATTGCAGAACATTTTCCTGAGAGAAGCTTTTCAATCTCCTATCCTAGGGATATTTTAGAATAGGAATGACATTCATTTGTCTGAAATTATTTACTAGTGTCCTGTATAGAAGCAGGGAGAGGGACCAAATGATCTCATTTTTCTTTACAAGAAAAAATGGTTAAAAATAAAAGTTGCAAGTACTCACCTTTGAAGCAGCATAGGTTTTCACCTGGAATGATTTCTTTTTAAATAGAGGGAGACACCCTGATGTGTGTACTGGGGAATTAGGGAGAGGTAGGAGAAAAAAGGAAAAAGGAAAGGAGGAGGGGAGAAGGAGAAGGGGGAAGGAAGCCAAGTGAACTGCCCTCAAAAGTTAGTTTTTCAACTAGTTTGTGGACACTCAAGAGACCATGAAAAGTTCTGTTTGTCATTCCTGTTTTGTGATGGAATTCTGTAATCTGGTGGGGAAAATATGAGAACTAATAATATCACAGAGTATAAAGGTATATTGTTTGGCAGATATTTATATTAATGTCCATAAATAAACATATATTATATATACACATATATAATGTCCACAAAAATATTATATATATATACAATGTCCATTAGAAATCATCTTTGTGATCAATCATAATTTCCTTTGAAATCAGAAGCTTTAGTTAATGCTACCTTTGAAATTTCTACTTTCATTTCTGCTGCCTTCCTAATCCACCTACCTATTATCCTATCCAGATTCTTTACCAGAAGCCATCTGATTCTAGAAGCAATATGGGGAGACTCAGAGAGCTCCAGGAAAGGTAAGCAAATGGCAAAGATGGCCTGGAATTAAGGTGGCCTGAAAATCAGTGGGAAGTCTCACAAGGAAGAAACTCTTTACTGGACATGGAAGAAGAAGGGGTAACCTCCATGGACATCTTCATCTGCTGCTCCCTGGCTCCATTCAGGTATGTCTTCCTTCATGAAGTTCTTACCTGATCTTTTCTGGCTACAATAGATCCTTCCCTCCCCAGCCCTTCATTCCTCTGCCTGGATTCAAATCCTGCTTCTAAGACTTAACTGGATATGCAACCATAGGCAAGTCCCTTAAGTTCTTTAAGTCTCAGTTTTTCCATTTGTAAAATGTTAATTAAAATATCTGCAAATGCCTACCTCAAAGTTGTTGAGGCTCAAATGAATTTTTTGTCGATATTTCACCTTTGTTGAATGTGGTAACTTACACATAGTTGGGGCTTCATAGTTACTGAACTCCAATGAAATACCTTTTTTTTCCTTTTTCAAACTAATCTGTAAAATACCACCATAGTGACTTAAGGACCACTCCTTGATTGAAAACTGTTTTAGAAATATTTATGGTTTATGTACTTGATAAAGTCAAACACTGCAACAAATAGCAAGAATCTGTTTTTAGTGATTTGTTCGTGCCAGGTTTGTCTTCCTTAAAAAGCAACATCAAACGGAGGTCATCTAAAAATACTACTACTGTTCACTACTGCTAGCTCATCAGAAAAATAAAGCTCTTATCTTCTCTGACACAAATCATGAACTCTTTGTTCATTTTATTGATATAGATTTGCCTTAAAAATCTTTATTAGAAAGAAAAATGTCCTTCGTGAACACTTGCCCAAGGACCTTTTTCCAGATTAACTTTAGGGCTGTGTTGCTTAAAGTCAGCCGATACATGAAAAAATACACCTTTCCAAAGGAAATAAAATATTAAAAAAAATAAACAAACAATAACAACAACAAGAACAAAGATGCCAAGGCTTTTTTTCCCTTCTCCTTGTACCTTTCTTCCTCTCACTCCCCAACTTGCCTCTTTCCCTTTATATGCTGTCTAATCTTTTTTCTTTTAAAAATCCTATTGCAACTGGAGGACAATTTTTGAAATTTCAAAAATCCATCCCTTGAGGAACTGTTCCCAGGCCCTGAGCATCACTTGTGGCCAGGCAGGACAACAGGATGTTGCTGTGGTAACTGGCAGAGGGATTAGAAAATTCCTCCCATCACCAGCATGAATATTCCACACACTTCAATGCCAACTTGATTCCATTCCAGCACTAAGAGGGCTTTATAAAAACCATGACTAGGCAAAAGACACACATGGTTCTGGATTACGGTCTTGAGGATCGGGGGTGGGGCGGTAAATTCTTCATCCCATTATCCCATGGAAGGATAAGAGATTTTGCTTTATCATCAAGGTCTTCTACAATGAGCTTTCCCTCACCATGGCATGCTAATAACTGCTTCCTTCCTTTGTTAATACACTTTCACTGAGCTCATTTTGTTTCCTTGCTTTTCCTGTCTGCCAAAAAATAAAAAAATCAATCTGCTAAAATAAAATGTTGTTTTCCATTATCGTTTGTGACACCGTTTGGTGTAGCAGGGTATTTTCCTCTTGATTTCCAAGATTTCTGCTGGAAACATTGATGAAGAACACATGTCTTCTCTAAATCACTCCCATGAGAAATCTTGGAGCTGTTACATTTCATTCTATTGTCTAACATATTAAAATAGTCCTCCACTACACTCATTACTCAACAGCTACATCAAGCGAAGGTAACAAATGTTCAGCTCACATTTATAATAGATCATACACAGAGTAGAAAGAACTACATAATTACAGTTTTTCCCAAGAAGGTAGCAATGTAATTGTCATCTCCAGTAATTACCTCAAATCTTTATTTTGTCTGATACATTGTTAGAGTATCCTTACAGAACTACAGCATAATTGATTTAGAGCTGGAAAAGAACTTAAAAGCCACTGAACACAAGTGTCTCTTTTACAAATAAGAAAACTAACTCCATGTCAGGTTATGTGATTTGTCTAGTGGGATTTGAACTCAGAACTTCCAGACTCCAAGTCCAGTGTTCTATCCACTGTGTCACACTGCTATGAAAGAACAGATATCTTCACACTGACATGTCCATGATACATGACCCATATCTGACACTAGTGGCAGTGATCACTATTTATGTAAACTTAATTAAGTTTAAAGCTTCTCCAGTAGTACCTCTTCTTTTCCAATGGATTTCTCCATGATTCTAAAGAACAAATGGGGGGGAGGCAAGATTGTTGATGGACTTTGTGTTTAGAAGGAGATATTCTCTGGACATGGCCAATGTAGGAATTTGTTTTGATTGACTGTATATTTCTTACAACTTTCTCAAGGTGTGTGTGTTGGGGAGGGAGGGAGAGAGATAAATAGATCATTATTAAATTTTTAAAATATTTAAATGATTAAAACACATAAAAATAGAGAGTACCTCCAATGGGGCAAATTGCAATGCTGTGTAAATCTTATTCATATCCTCTGGAAAATCTTTCCCTTCATATAACATGCTAGGGCCCTTTCTCTTGGCATTACAGGAGGACCATACCCATGGAGAATATAGACAGTCCATCTGTTATTTTCCATTTTTGCTCTAAGACAAGCCTTTCTGTTCACCTGATCACACATATTTTAGATGGCATCTTTTATGCTACTTTTTTGAATGCAATTCTTTAATTGGTAATATGCTGCGGTCTATTTATATATACACCATGTCTCTCCCCATTGCCCTGTGGGTGACTTACAATTTTGATTTTCCAGAGACTCTCATCGTCCATGATTCACAAGCACACAAGCACACAGAAGAATAATAAATTTTTTTTAAGTTTCTGTTTCAGAGGGAAACTTAAGGGTCACTAAAAATATTACAGAGTTAAGTTAAGAACGTCTGGTTTAGACAATAGGTAGTTTTCATCCACGTGGCTATATCCCCATTAGATTGAGAGCAAGGACAGTCTTTTGACTCTTTTTGTATTCGCAGAGCTTAGTACAATGCCTGGCACGTAGTAGGTACTTAATAAATGTTGGCTGATTGATTGAAAATCTATTCCATTACTTCTATCCTGAACTGCAATTAAAATTCTCTTTTCAGTGGCAAGATATCTGTGGATGAAAACTTCATCCCTGGTTCCCTTTATGATAAAATTTTTCAATAAAAAGTATGTCAAGGCCTATGTCTATGTTGTCCAAGTAAAATTTTCACTTTCAAAATGGAGTTCATTGTTGGACTGGGGCCCATATAGCATGCTCATTTCTTCTCTTTGTGTCGCTGAGTTTTTTCTCTTCTAAATTTTTAAAGTAGTAGAGACTTAGGCTAGGATTAACTCATTGATCTTTGTTTTAATAGCATAATAAAAGTAAAACTACGGACATAGAACTAAATACTTTGAGCAATGCTATTAAGATTTCATTGAGGGGTGACCAGGTGGCACAGTAAATAGAGCACTGGCCCTGAAGTCAGGAGGACCTGGGTTCAAATCTGGCCTCAGATATTAAAATTTACTAGCTGTATGACCTTGGGCAAGTCACTTAATCCCAATTACCCTGACTTCCCCCCC